>NW_023596746.1:21865261-22081972 GCF_011947565.3 Pollicipes pollicipes | reverse complement strand
GCCGTTGCGCCATGTCAGGCTCTTTTGCCGGCGAAGAGGTCGCATGTTGGATCGGACATCCTTGACAACAGCCGCAGGCGGGCGTAGTACGTATGCACATGGCACTGCACCTCGCGCCTCAGATGATAATCCGGTCAGTCGTGATTCATTGGTGCACGATTCACGATCGTTATCACCGAAAGGTCAGGGATAAATCCCGCCCAGCATTGTTTAGCTCGGTTTGAAGGCTGCGGAACCAATTGTAAATGCTATTTTATAAACCGGCAAAGCTCAGTCCAATAGTCTCGCAACATCCAAGATCTGGCGCCATGTTTAATGCCCACCTCGCTAAGCCATTGCTAGGCCGTGCGGGCCGCATTGTCGACCATCGCCGGTTGACGCATCACGTACCAGTTTACATTAGACATCGCATATACAGTCAGACAATGGCCAGCCAGCTTTTGCAGGCAATTTTCTCGGTTCATGGTTGCGTTCAGCTGTATCTTTTAGCAAGGGACAGATACGATCATCAGCTATGCTGAATTCCGAACCGGATTAGAACAGAGAGGGGGACAACCTGGTGGCGAACTGCGGCTGGCGAGCACTCAGCAACAAGCAGAAGCCATTGATGGAGATTGTTCAGTCGATTGTTTGCTATGCAATAAATCTCAACTTGAGACATGCAGGAAAAACATTGGGCTACCGCTTTTTTCTGACCACGAGCAGTGCCTAAAAAGTCGGGTTTTGTTATGATAGCTAATGCTCGCTTCATCACGTCATTTAGCCGGTACGTCTTGGTATATTCCAAAACCTCCTATATGTAACTCAACTTGCCTATCCACAAAGTATATTAAAGAACCTCCTGTGTGTAACTAAACTTGCAAATCCATGAAGGGCATCACGCAACATGCCTACCAAACATTAAAAAATACGTGATGTCACAAAGGAGGCCGCGTTGCATATGAATAAATGACGGAAAACAGCGTTTCACAATCAAACGGACCGCATTTGCCAGACGCGACCACATCTTGCGCCGACAGTTCTTCACGTGTGTGATTCCCCAATCGGCTCGAGGCTTCGAGCTGCTTTCATCGCCAGACGGATGGGAACGCAGACAGGTTAACAAACTAAATCAGACTAAAACAGATGGCGGAGCAATGCTCAGAACTCTTCGCCGAAATGTTTGACAAGGGACATCGCATGACTCGCGAGACAAGCACTGAAGTTTCGTGTGTGCGGCTCTGGTAAAAAGTGGACGCATTACTTACTTATCTAGTAGAGAGTCGTGTTTTGTTACGGGTATGTTCCAATACCTATGACACCGTGAATAGTTTTGAACTTGGGAGGCATCCACTGCGAACTTGCATCAGTAGAAATATATGACCTTGATAATGGCAGTGTTATTCGTCAAAGGAGGACGGGAAGAGTGAGACAGCAATGGCTTTAGTAGAACTTGCCGACAAGGGAATCCATAAGCGTGCAAGCAGCATTGGCGAGTTTCTGAAGTGCAAAATGCCGCATTCCCTAATTCGAAGGGTGTTACGTGAAGGGTATGACGAGTGTTCAGCCGCGTGTGACAGGTTTTCCTAATTCGGAGTGTCACGAGAGTGTCCAGCCGCGTACGACAGGCTTCCATAATTCAAGGAGGCACACGAGTGTCCTACCGTCTAAGGCAGGTTTCCCCACTTCGGAGGGTCACACAAGTGCCCAATCGCATATAGCAGGTTTCCATAATTCGGAGGGCCACACAGGTGTCCAATCCCATATGGCAGGTTTCCATAATTCGGAGGGTCACACGAGTACCCAATCCCATATGGCAGGTTTCCATAATTCGGAGGGTCACACGAGTGTCCAGCTACAAATGACAAGTTTCCCTAACTCGGACGAGCACACCAGTGCCCAGTCACGTATGACAGGACTCCCTAATTCGGAGGGGTACAGCAGTGTCTAGCCACGTGTGACGGGTAGACTCTAGCTAGAAGGGGTACGCAGGTGTCCAGCCGCCTACGGTGGGTGTGCAATGATGCAAATCAGAGAACGTACAAGAGTTACGCCTCAACGATTCACTTGTGCCTTCATTACTTGATTGGGATTTATGAGTTAATTTAGTATTTTACGATCTAAGCCGAAATAAAAACACGCCGATTACTTACAGCATGGCGTACGCACACTTACCGTCCCAAAACGATAATGAAACAGAAAAGAAAGAGAAGCAAGGAGACTATGGTCACCGGAAGCGGTACAAGAGAGACAAATAACCGCAAAACAGGCATCAAAACAATATGAAAAGTAGGAGAATAAGGGATTGCCAAAGACAGTAATAAGTGGGTGTTAGTTTATGGGTCCGAGGTAATAGAATGAAACGGTGTAACACAACCAAATACCACCATATCGGATTTTATGTTAGCACCAAAAGCCTCGTTAAACCCCGTTTAACACCCAGCCTTCGATCGTATCTCGCCCGAACACCATGGCTTAATGCTAAATCGCCAAATCTTAAATGGCGGCGCCACTTCTCGCCTCGGCGGTCGGCGAGAACAAAAGAATGGGTCTGTCGGCAACTGATCCCGCCGGCGATAACACCACACCGCGGCGTCCTGACCGATGGCATCTTCACAGGCCCGCAGAATATGTCCGAGTTATGAGAGCTCGCAATGACTGACATGTGTACGGACGCATCAGATACGCGGTTGGTTACTAGTCAGGAATGTGACGCGGGTCATTGCGTTCACTTCCAATAATGCTGGCGATGAGTCGTGAGTGCATGGATGGGTTTTTAATTGAGTACACACACTCAGTTTGGGAGCTTTCAGATTACGCTTTCAGATGTCACCCATAAATATGGAACCAAGGCACGGAAATAAAAAGGCAGCCGATTAAGGCGCGTTTCCTACCGAATTAACGGCACTGAAGACTGCGAAAACAATATTAGAGGTCCCTAGACTGTACTTTTACAGAACGCCAATATAAAGCTGACGTTGATCCCGTTTTTTCCAGAACACACCTCAGACCCTGACGCCAGTCACGCCCGGTACTGTATGGCACTGAGCGTCAGCACGCAGCCGCAGACAGGTCTCGGCTCTCACGGTCGTCACCGAAGTCAGTGGCCGGACAGAACAGCTCGACCAGGCGTGCACGACAAGATCTGAGGGTGTCAGCGGCCGGCGGTACACGCCGACCGACAGCGGATGGTCACGCGGCTGATCCAGCGCCATTCGAGAGGCCCGATCCCGACCCCTCGCGAGTCTCAAACTCGTAACCCTCGCGGGCCCGATCCTGCACCCCTCGCGGGCCCGATCCTGCACCCCTCGCGAGTCCCGAATCCGTAGTTCTCGCGGGTTCATATCCTGCACCCCTTGGGAGTCCCGAACCTGTAGACCTCCCGGGCCCGTTCCTGCATCCCCGCGGACCCGATCCTACACCTCTCTGTTGCCCTCGCGGGCCCGTTCCTGCATCCCCGCGGGCCTGATCCCACATTTCTCTGTTGCCCTCGCGGGCCCTTTCCTGCATCCCCGTGGGCCCAGATCCTGAATCCCTCGCGGGCCCGATCCTGCACCCCCACGCGTGCCGACTTTGCACTCGTCGCAGCGCGGCCCCCGATCTCATGATCACGACAGCCCAGCGCGACGCTGCAAACAGGTCCTGTAGTCCAGGTCCAGGTCCAGGTCCAAGACCTGTGGTCGTCCGTGTGACGTCAGCGGCCTCGTATGCTAGCGTTTCTGACGTACAAGAGGGCGTGCCTGTAACCGCAGATTGAGACGAGTCTCAAATCGCAGGTCCCCGCGGTTGGGATTAGCTCTTGGTCGGTGCAAGCAATGAGCAGGACCGCCTTTTCAAAGCGTATGTCATGAAAGATGACGTCTTTCTGACAGGCGCATTTTTTGTGCTCACAATAGAAGATATCGTGCCTGATTAGTCCTGACTTTTTCGCAGTGTCCCGCTCTTAATCTTAGCATTACAGGTATTTGAATTTTTGGTATAGAGTCGCATGGGCTGTACCAATTCGGAATCAATGTGATTTATAGGTATGTAATTATCATCAAATGTTGCACGAATGGCCCAAAATAGTGCTGCTCACTTGACCATACGTCAAAGGCAGAGCAATCATGACTTTACCGACCAGCTGAACACAACTGACTAGCTAGTTATCAGTATCGATTCTGAGAATAATGCAGCCTTTGCAACCTGAAAACAACCTGCAACATACAGGAAACTTACAATGCACTTCCAAAAAGTGTACATAACTAATCAAGGACATACTTCTACATCTACCCAACCAACCCAAGGAAAAGCATGATACATAACTGTTGCACGAACTACATTGTTAACTTAAATGCAGCCGACGAAGACGGCATTCTGCCGCCGCATGCGCACTGCGTGATTTCGTGGTGCGTGTACAAAAATAGTCGTTTCCGATGACCATTCAAGAAGGCAGCTAAAAATTCAGATTTTGCATGCTGCATTTAGCGCATTATTACACGTCGAACATAGCAAGGCTCTTCTACGTTTACAAATTTCGATATGCTTAAGTGTTGTATCGCGAAACACAAATTTTCGACATTTGCCGCGACCTTGATCCAAGTGAACCAAATTCCTATCGAAGGGGCCAACTGACCGGCGCAGAAAGTCATCCAAAGTCCCCCACCGACGCCAACACACGAAACAAAGTTTGTAGCATCAGCCCCGATGCAACCACGCTTATCGCATGTGCAGTACATCATATGCGAGCGTATCCCCCAGCTGCTGGCGCAGTTCAGCACCACGGCCCGCGCGGCGAGGACATTGTTAAGAGCGGCAGGAGCATACGTGGCGAATAGAGGAAAAGCAGGAGCATACGTGGCCAACAGAGGAACAGCAGGAGCATGTGTGGCCGATAGAAGAGCAGCAGGAGCATACGTGGCCAAAAGAAAAGCAGCTCGCAGCAGAACAGAATATGATAATGCCGCATCGCTTTTTTACGCAGCGAGCACGTGAGCGCCTAATTGAGACATCATTTCGAGTATCAAGCTGACGTGTCGGTCAGATATCCGAGCAACGTGGGATGTGCTCTTCAATGCACTCCGAGTCCGAAGCGAGCATGCCCGACGGTCGGTTAATTTCCGTGTCATGGCCGAATGGAACAGCGCTCCAACAGAGGACAGATCTGCAACGAGCGCGACATGTCGTGTGCGAGTGTCGGAGTGGATCGAGGGACATGCTGCGTGCGGGTGTCGGAGCAGATCAAGAGGCATGTCGTGTACGAGTGCCGGAGTGGATCGAGAAACATGTCGTGTGCGAGTGTCGGAGTGGATTAAGAGGCATTCCGTGTGTGAGTGTCGGAGTGGATCAAGAGACTTGCCGTGTGCGAGTGTCGGAGTGGATCAACAGCGGTCTGGAATACTTAGCAATTAAATTCAGACCCTCCTGCAATGCACGATAGCTTTGATATTGCAGATTGTGGTAGCATATGTATTCAAACACGCCAGACCCGTCGGTTCAGCCCGGTTCGTCTACTCACCGCATACGTTCATCCACCCCTCGATCCGGCAGGGGAAGTCCAGCCAGGAGGCTCGCCTCCGACCGCGGCGATCCATCGCGGGTGGCGGCTCGTCCCCTCGGCCCGCTCAGAGCCGGCGCCGGCCGGTCCCGCACGCGCGCGCACGCGGCACCACCCGTCACCTCCCGGCCACACCAGCACTCGGGCACCACTGCACGCGCTCGTCGCGGGCTCGCTCACGACCTCAGGAGGCGCGTTCACGCGGAGGACGCCCGGCCGGCCGGCGTGGCGGGTATCCGGGCCGGGACGTCGCTCGGTTTGTTCCGCTCCGGGCCGCCGCGGGTACGTCACTGACCGATGTCCTCGCGTCGGTCGCCGTCGGGGACTGTCTGAAACGACGGCAGGGGACGGGTCAGCAGGTGAGCGCAGGCACGCCGCGTACTGTCGCACACAGGTATCAGGGACTGCCACCGCAACGACCGCGGGGCGCGGCCCGCTCGCTGCTCTTCACCTGCGGCCACGGTGCACCCTCAGCCTCACCTCACCCGCCACCGCCAGGCCTGTCTGAGGGTCGTGAACTGACGCGGCGCCTCTGCGTCTCGCACCGGCACCGCCCCGCCTTCCGTCTCGGCGGCCGCCAGCCGACTGGCGCGTGCAGACCGAGCGGCCGGCGGCGGCGCTCGAGTACGCCGTCGGCCGGCGCCGCGCCGTGGCGCCCGGGATCGGCCGCGCACCGCTACCTACAACCACCGGAAGCGCGGCGCCGTGGACAATGGCTCGTTAACCGGTGACCTAGCCTGACCCTCCGGCGACACGCACGCACCAAGCCGGGCCGCGCGCCGACGGCGGTAGGGAATAACGGTGATGGCCGGCGGCCGGCGCGCCGGGCTCCTATCCAATTATTACACGGGATCAGGTCGGGCCGCGCCGGGCCACGGGCCGTCGGCAGAGTGGCTGTCGGAGCCAATGACGGCGAAAGGCGCCGGCCCACCGAAAAACCGTTTACCGGAATGTGGACTATTTCAAAACGACGGGCTGCTCCAATAAAGCAGATGCAGGCCCGCGTCGGCGTTGGTGCCGTGCGTGCCGCGGAGACAAACGAGCGACGGAAGCGCGTGACCAGCTCTGCCCGGCGGACATTGCCAACCCGGCACGGCGGACAATGCCGGGCGGATCTGGCTGCACGCACGCGCCATCTAACCTCCGTGGGAGTGATGAAAGATCTCAAATCGTATCTTCCTCTCCAACGGTCACTAGCAATGCCGACACCCAATTTTCGGCGCGGGGGACGGTTTCCTTTCAAGCGCGTCAGCTCCCACCCTCGGATCACCACTTCTTCACATTCAGATCGGGCGGCTGAGAGCACCCCCCACATCCATTCTCCGCCCCCTCCAAGCACACCATCGAACGCACGGCGGCGGCGCCGCGCCGCGCCCGAAGGCCGGCCGGGGCCCGGACGGCAGCCCGGGCCGGGGCCGGCGCCAGCGCCCGTTGTGGCCCGATAACCCCCGCCAGCCGCCGCCGTGATAGACGGCGCCGGTGTGTGCCGAGCCCGGTCCGGCGCGCTATCCGAGGCCAGCCGCCCGACGCTCAACGGACCGGTTGTTTCTCCACCCGCGCGTGATTAGGGAGTCGTGCGCGGGCGCGGTGTGACCCTGCCCTGCCCGATAGCGCCCTGCCGCGGCCCCAGTCGCTGGCCCATGCGGCGGCGGCGCTGCCGTACTTGCGACACGGGGCCCGTGGGAGATACGGAGGCGGGCAGCACTCCTGGAGACGTCTGCGTTCATCACGAGAGGGCCTACCAGGAGTTAAGAGGATGATATGGGTACTGCTCCCAGTCTTCTAACAACGTTGAAATGCCGTGTAAAAGAAGAAAAAATTATCTTGCATCATAACGGCCGTTCAAGGAAAAAACGTTATAAACCGTTTTATAGGCAATCAAAGCCAGGCATAAATACGCCCGGAGACCCTGTCATGGCTAATCGGCGAAAACCTTTGATGTAGGGGCTTAGCGAGCATTCCTCGAGATCGAGGAAAACCGTTTCAGCGTTCCGAGCACGCGCAACAAGCCAGACCGGACGTCCCAGCGGCGGCTATCGCAGGATCTAGCACACACCGGCGAGCCTCTATCCCAGCGGACCGGATGCTGATGTGTGTGCGAGCCCTTTCCATGTGGCGCGACTGCTGGCGCTCCTCTGTCAGCGCCCGGCTGTGGCGCGCGATCGCTATCGCGCGCCTGACGTGTCGTTGTATCCAGTCTGACAGCTCGCTGCCAGCGGAGGCCACCAGGCGAGGGGCCAGACGACGGAGGGAGGGGAGGGATAATTGGGGACCCCCTCATAAGCTGATGATGTCATGCCATCGCCAGGTGCGTTCTAGTCACCGAGCGCAATGACGGACCGCAAGCGTTGAATTAAGACACGGTTCACGAGCTGTGCCATCCCAGGCAGTCAGATCTTGGCAGGGCAGGTCCCGGTCGCGCCCGCCCGCTCGCGTGTGGAGCGTCGTGTCGAGAGGGGTAACCAGAACTGACTGGGAGGGCAACCAGAACTGACTGGGAGTGTTGGCCGGGGCTGAATGGAGCGGTGGTCAGAGCTGGCTGGGTAGTAGTGGCCGGAGCTGACTGGGAGGGGTGGCCAGAGCTGGCTGGGAGTAGTGGCCGGAGCTGACTGGGAGAGGTGGCCGGAGATGACTGGGATTGATGCCCGGGGCTGACCGGCAGGTGTGGCCGGAGTTGACTGGGAGAGGTGGCCAGAGCTTGGCTGGGAGAGGTGGTCGGAGCTGACTGGGAGGGGTGGGCCGGAACTGCCTCAGAGGGTGGCGGAGCTACTGGGAGAGGTAGCCGGAGCGACTGTAAAGGCCGCCGGAGCTGACTGGGAGAGGTTGGCCGGAGCCGACTGTAAGGCCGCCGGAGCTGACTGGGAGAGGTGGCCGGAGCTGACTGTAAGGGCCGCCGGAGCTAACTGGGAGGGGTGGCCGGAGCGCTGCAAGGGCCGCCGGAGCTGACTGGGAGGGGTGGCCGGAGCTGCACTGCAAGGGCCGCCGGAGCTGACTGGGAGGGGTGGCCGGAGCCGACTGTAAAGGCCGCCGGAGCTGGACTGGAGAGCGGTGGCCGGAGCCGACTGTAAGGGCCGCCGGAGCTGACGGGAGAGGTGGGCCGGAGCCGACTGTAAGGTCCGCCGGAGCTGACTGAGAGAGGTTGGCCGGAGCCGACTGTAAGGGCCGCCGGAGCTGGACTGGGAGAGGTGGCCGGAGCCGACTGTAAGGCCGCCGCGGAGCCAGGGCCCGATCCCGCGGCCAGCTCCTCACGGAACGAAGTCGCCCAGTACGGCGCCGCGGCCGGGGAGCAGGAAGGGTTGTGCCCGGCCCGGCGCTTCTGATCAATACTGAGGGCTTCGCGCGGCCCGGGGACGCGAAACGGAAGCAGCCGGAGCCGGCCTCGAGCTCCGCGGCTCCCCTCGGAGACGGAGATTCTAGCGGACAAGCTCGGCTCAGCCTGTATGGTCTGCGCTTAAACGGCTGCATTCGAGCCGTGGCGGCTGGCAGAGCTGCGACATCTTAATGCACCGTCGGGTGGGGGTCCACGATCGGAGCGGCAGCATAGTGAGGCATGGTGTGTACGTTGGCGGTGGTGTGGGGGGTATGAGTTTCCCGTGCATCAGGGGCTGGGAAGGGAAGTGGAGGGGAAGCCAGCAGACAGAAGCCAGTGTCTGACGTGGCGTGCGGGTCCGTTATCACCCGTGTCACACACGGCCATCCACGCGCCGTCCACTCTGGACATCGGCCGACGGCGACACTTATCTAAAAATCATCTCCCGAATTACGTCACGGCCGCGGCGGTCGGCATCGGCTGACACGCGCGGCGGATTGGCAGGTGGCCCGGTGACCTGCCCGCGGGCGCGGCCGCCCGGCTACCGCGCCACGCAACTGTTGCGCCACGAGGAGTCCCGGCGCTGGCCGCTCGTCACGCCCGTCCGGCGCCCTCAGTGCTCCCCGGAGGCTCTCAGTGGTCCTCCCGATCCACGCACTCAAGCGTGCAGACGCATTGGAGGCCTCCTGAAGTAGGGGCAACGACCCCAGCCGCAGTAAAACCAACACTGCTGCTGGGCGGAGCCGAAAGAACTGGTCCGCTTAGACGTATCTCAGAGACGCCTTCATAAAAGAACAAAGGTCAGGAACGAGTCTCTTCTCAGCCCGGCAAACCTCGAAACGCGTCACATTTCCGGCTCACATTCGGCACGACATTATGGGGCTTTCAACCGTTCGTCAACACCACAGCGCTTTACAGCAGCTTTAGATTAGTTATTCCCGATAGCATTCACGGCCTGCCAAGGAGGATGGATCCTGCCATTCAACATTTCAGTACATCCAGCTACATGTACACATTTCGCTGCCACTTAACGACTTCACCCGCGAAAAGCAACACGGCAGCGGCGTCGCGCGGCGCTGTCGGCGCGCTTGCTGGTCGACGACAGGGGATGATCTGACGCTGGTGGCGTGCCCGGCGCTGCTGTGCGAGGGGCCGATCTGACGCTGGTGGCGTGCCCGGCGCTGCAGTGCGAAGGACCGATCTGACGCTGACGCTGGTGGTGTGTCCGGCGCTGCTGTGCGAGGGCCGGAGAGCCTCCTGCGACGGCCGGAGAGCCTCTGCCCATGTCCTCTCTTCGGAGCCAGGCGCACTGCGCACCCGCCTGCCGATGGGGCCACTGGAGTCGCGCCCTGGTATCTGCCGATTGGTCAAATACCGAGCCGGCCGCAGAGTTTGGGCGGGTTGCACCGCGGCCAAAATGCATGCTGACCGTACTCTACACATGCCCCACGTGACTGCTCGCGCCGAGGCCCGAGCCACTCGCGGCTCAGGTGACTAGACTAGGGCAGTTGTCATTGACCTGATCCACGGACCGGTGATATGTGGGTCCAGAGTTACTCGGTCCACAGGCAGCACCGAAATGGTACCAGTCGAAGGCGGTATGCCAGCACATCCCATGTGATGGCATGTGTCACCGCAATCGTGTCAACTGGCCAACTAAGCGGGAGACGAGACGAGCGTGTGCATTTATCATCTGCCATGTGAGGTCTGTTATGTCTAGTCGTCGGCTACTATGCCGTAGAATAACCAAAGAACAATGCTCTCACTTCCCATTGGTTCTTATCTTTCGCTCAAATACAATGCCCGCTCATACATATCTATGCGATAAGCGGTCTAACACGACGTCATTGCAGAATCCTTTTGAGCATCAGGCACAATTTCCCTTTTAAGAGTAGGGAAGTTGTCGACCGCGTTTTCGATGAGTCCCACTTCAGACCAATCCAAGCTATCAAACGACCTAGTCCCAAACGTTAAACCGTGAAGGCATAAAAGAGGAAGATTTTTTCCAGGATTCATACGACACACCATCCGTATGGTAATATAGGTGAAATGGTCACAAGTTTTTGCAAATCAGATGGAATCCATGTGATAGGCGTATAAATGCTGAGATTAGTTGATGAGACCAGAGCCAGAAAGGGCCAGTGGTCCCCCGACCAGACCTATTGACGGCAGATTTTCGAGAAATCCCAACGATGTGACACCATTCGCAGCGTAGCGTTTGTACTGAGTGATTGCTGCACCAGTTTATGAGAAACCGCTAACCAACGCAAATAAGTTACAAAACATAGACTAGCATTCTCAAAACATTCCTCACCGTCTACGGTGTTGTACACCTCATTGTGAGGAGAACAGGGGTTTCGCATTTTCGCCGGCTTCAGGGCTATCCAATAACGCAGCTGATATTGGACCCGACGCCGTAATCACAGAGTGAAACCCACACACTACGCGCAGAGCGGCTGACCCAGAAACAGCTGATCGATTCCGCAGGCGGATCGGTGCGCGGTTCCGCACAAAAGCGGCAGTGTTCGCGCGGTTGGCACCGTGTTATTTGAACGGCTCAATCGCGCCGGAGTCATCGTCGCATCAATCACACTCGCTGTAATTTGGCAGCGTCGCTCCAAAATTGATTCGGTAATAAATTACGCACCGGGTTGGCCGCATCGACCTCAAGAGTACACCTCCCGTCGGTTATAACTGCGCATGACAGCGTACAGCGAGAACGGCGTCGGGCTAATTTGCCGCGCCAGTTAGGCAAGGGCCAACAGTGGCACGTGAAGCACCGCAGCGCGCACCAACGGCCCGACCGAGAAAATCCAAGAAAGGGAGACGGCCAGCCCTATCCGAACGAGTTGTCTTCTTTTGAGCGGACCACATGCGTTCGGACTAGGGACGGCGCCCGCGGCGGTGCGGGCTGCTGGCGCGGGCGAGGGGGCGCTCCCAGCGCCGCGTTGCAACTTTCCAGTCCGATCGATAGCGGTCCCAGACGCCGCGTGGAGGCCTCCGGGGCGGGCCGGACCGCGGCTCGACACGGACGTGACGTCTTTACTGGCAGGCAGGATCTGACAGACAGATACAGCAGCCGCGTGAGCTGTGAGCTACCGAGCCACACCGCAGTATGTCACTCGCTTCGAGGCGTGACGGCGAGCGCTCGGCTCGGCTTATCGAGTCATTCCAGACATTTTTCAAAACAATACGCTCTGCTGCTCCAGTGCTCCCCTCTCGGCAAGAACCGGAGAACCGATGGTGATTTGGGCTTTGGGGTGCGCTGACCACGTTGGTCATATGGCAGCCAGAATTACCGCTATTACTATAGTTACCCTGGCGTGCGCTTCGCAGGCACTGGACCTAACCATTTGCCGCCATTCTGTCATAAGGAGGTACCAGTTTGCACCTGCACTTTTGCACGCGGTGCCGCCCCAGGCGCGCTTGCGAACTCTTTAAGCACCTGAAGAGTAGCCGGAGGGAGGAGAAAGATGTAGGCCACTGAGTTGGACTTGTTCCTACCTCTGGATGCCTCTGGATACCGTTCTCCCACAGCGGGGCGGTTCGCAGACGGCACTCTGTGGACGGCAGGGTTCCCGGCAGGGTTCCCCACGTGTCAATCCGTCGGACGTGGACGCCCAGCTAGTCCTTTGCAGCGAGGACCCTCTGCCCCTCCCCTCCCCCCCCCCACGCCCTCGGTCGCAGCCGGGGAAGATCAATGGGCTCAACTTGAAGGTGACACGCTGACCTTTCTGCACGCCACCAGCCGTGACCTCGGTGACCTTAAGGTGACTCGGTCGCCGAGCGGCTTGTCGCTGAGGTCGTGCCTCCCGGACCAGCACGTGGGGAAGCCAGCAAGACCTGTCCGCTTATGGCATGGGACGGCCCGCGCACGGCGACACACCGCCGGCCAGAGCCGGAGTCGCGGTCGACTCTGTCCACTGACCAGCGGCTCATCTGACGCGACAGCCGCCTTACGTCATCCGCAGACCAGCGCAGTCTGACTGATGTCAGCGCGTGACGCACGAGCTCGGCTCGGCGGCGCAGCGACGGAATGTCAACTGAGACTGACGGGAGGACGACGGGACCATCACTCGCGGTCTGGGCGGCGCACCGCTGCCGTCCCCGACCAGCGGCCGGCACAGGGCTGAGCGCTCGTGCGGGAGGAGCCGCGACGGACGCAGCAGCGTCGCCCCGGACCAGCAGCCGATGACGCCCACGGCAATGGGAGGATCACTGGCGTTCAGGAAGCGGCGCCGTATTTGGCGCGCGAGGCAACCTGGGAGCGGCACATCACGCCTCGCCGGTGGGAAATAGTGCGCCGCTTCCGTCACCGGCGGCGCAGCGGGTCCCGCGTGCGTGACCCCGGCGGCGGCGGCGTCATTGACCGACATATAGCGCCGCGGTGTCACGGAACCGGTACCTCTTGCGGGCTCGACGACAGTCGTCTGCAATTATCGAAGAGGTGGATGCTTAGAAGGCCAGAGGGCTGTAATATTTCGTCAAACAATCGAAAAGAGAACGGCGCAACAGTTCTCGCACGCCTGAGTAGCTCCCGTAGACGATATCTAACTTTCGAAACCGTTCTCAGAGCCGTTGGGTCAGCCTTCAAAGCCGGGAAGCAGGATCCCTCGTCGATCGAACTGTGCCTACATATGACCAGCCACCTACCATGGCTTTATCTAACCATCGATCGAGAGACCGTTTGGCCACGCCGCACGCGACGGCCGCCGCTGCCAAATGTCACCTTGCGCCACAGGACCGCCGCGCCGGTCACCACCCAACTGCGCCCAAGCGGCGTCAGCGCCGCCAGAAGTCTCACCAGTCTGCCGGGATCCTCCACGCAGCGGAGTCGCACGGCGCGGAGTAACCGGCTGGCCGGCGGCCCCGCGGCCGTCCCGGCGCGCCCGGCGCCCGCCAACAATGCGTAATCAGGTGAAGTGCGCCCACCATCGATCAGCGCTCACCGGAGCGGGCCCGGCCCAACACCCGCCTAATTGCCGACAATCGGGCGCTGATCGGCGAGTCGTTAGCGCCGCACATCGGCGCCGCGCACCTGGGCAACAGGCCGGTCACGGGCGGGCGACGTGACGCCAGGCGGTCGCGCCCAGCGCAGTCACCAGCCGCAGTCGTGTAACGGGAGACAAGTGGTGCAGTGGGGGACGAGAGTCCAGGACGACAGTCCAGTAGTGCAGCGCCTGAGGGAAACCGGAGGCACTGTGTTCGGTTCCGGCAGTGCCCGCTCTTCCTGCCGGGGTGAGCGGCGGGCGACGCACTGTGAGCCTCAGCTGCGAGTACGTGGTGAAGATCCAATGGCGGAAGCGATCTAGCAGCGTCTCGCCAGGTGGCCGAGCTGAGGGCAGTCACGACTGGGCGACGGTCCCGTCACAGCCGGGTGACATCTCACCATGACATCCTCGAGCACCGCCACTCGCAAAACAGGTGCGGAGAGATAGTTCGGCAACCTCCCCGCACCAAAATTTTACAGCGTAATCTGACCAGATATGTACAACGCAATGGGCCAAGTACAAACAAATGGCAAAAGGATGCGTAATCGTTCCCCAGTTGTAGCCACCTGATCCCAGGGTGCCTCAAAGGTCCAGCGTAAGCACCAGCGCACCGCCCGCGGCGCTGAAGTGATCTCCGTCACGTGACGTCCGCGGGCGCCGGCCTCCAGCACGCGAAAGCCGTCCTAACTCGGCCAGAGTCATCCATGCTTTCTACTAATCGCTAATGCCCGGCTTACCAGCGCGGGCGGACGGAAAGGAGGACGGGCATTACCGCTCCTGCTGCGGGGGACGCGCCGCCGCCGAGTCTGTTTATGGCGCGCGCGCCCCTCGCCGGGCGGCGTCCTATGCAATCTCGGCACTGCTTCGCCGACGTCGAGCTCGGATAAAGATCCGGGGGCGGAGACGGATGACCCGGCGGCCGCGGGATCCGGCCAGCTGCCGATGTGTGCGACGCTCACCGCGCCCCCGAGCGGCGGCGCAGAGACGTGCGAGCGCGCGGAGAAGGCGGCGCCCGGACGGCGACCTTCCTTGTCACCAAAGCCGCTCCGCTGCCGGTCGGCGGCGACGTGGTCCCGTGATTAATGACGAGCCGAGTGATCGTCCAGCCCAGCGGGGTGACGCGCTGTGACGCGCGGTGGAGAGGGCGCTGTGAGCCGACCGCAGGCGGGCGCGCGCGGGCGCCGGCGGCAGCGGCCGGGCCGTCAGCCTCACCCGCCGGCCTCGCACGTCTCCGGCGCTCATGCCGGACGCCCATCACGGCATCTAATGGGCGCCATCAGGGGCACCCGGGGCGCGCCGCGGCACGCGCCGGCCGCGGCCGCTGGTCGTAACCCGCGCTCGACGCGCCGCCCAGCGCGGCCAAATGGTCGGAGCGGCACGGCACGCCTGTGGCTGTGTGACCGTGACCCTGCAGCCTCGGCCGGCCAGCGCCGCCCAGGCCGGCTTGGCGCGGGCGCTGCCCGGGTCCGACTCGTAGCTGAGGACCATCCATCCAGGCACGGCGAGAACGGCTTATATGGCTTGTGCGAGGTCTGAAACCGCGCTGTGCAGGCGTGCGTCGTGTCACTATATCTGGTGATCTATCGACACACAGATAGAAGTAACGGTGCAACCGCTATACATAAACAAGGAACAGTAAACAAACGGTCCAAGAATGCAACACCCAGTGTCCTAAGAGTTCGCTACACTCAGCTGCATAGCGGCCCATGGTCCATGCATGCACCCTCCCAACACACACCGCTGGCACGACCTCCACCCGGAACCACGCTTCCCTCCTCACATACGCCCTAGCACTTGTCTAAACACGGCTTCTCCGCGGCCTCCACTGACGAAGCTGGGGCAGCGAGGGTTTACAGCCGGAGCACGCCGCCCCCGACAGCGGCGGACTTGTCGCGCGGCGGGACGCAGCGCCAGCCCCGGCCATTGTTTGCCGGTTAGCCCCGTCGAGCGGCCGTCGGCGCGCGCACAACAATAGCGTGAACCACAGGCGAGCGCCTCTTGCCGACGACGCCGGCGCCCGGTCAACAGATGGCCAGGGGCACCCGGGGCCGCGGGTCACGAGGTCAGCGGCCATCGTCTTGCGATCTCGGTTACAATCGGCTGACGTCCGCTGTTTATGTGGGACCCCTTTCCGCCTGTCGCGCCAGGTGGCCATGTCCACGGGCCATTTGACGCCAAACCGGACAGGTCCCGGCTGCTGGGCAGATCCCGGCAGCTGGACAGATCCCGGCCGCCGGACAGATCCCGGCTGTTGGACAGGTCCTAGCTGCTGGGCAGATCCCGGCTGCTGGACAGATCTTGGCCGCTGGACAGATCCCGGCTGCTGGACAGGTCCCGGCCGCTGGACAGGTCCCGGCTGCTGGACAGGTCCCGGCCGCTGGACAGATCCCGCCTGCTGCTCTTTTCCATCGGACGGACCAGTGATCCTTCCGCGGCGTGCCCCGCACTGCTCGGCATCCGCCGCGGGGTCGGGCGCCGGCGCCGGCGCGTCCGGGGCCGTCCCGTCGCGCCGCCCGCTCCAGATCGGGCACGCCGGGAACGAGGCCGCCTCGGCCGCCCCCCGCCGCCGGCGCCGGCGCCGATCTGCTGTAATGACACGGCCCGCGGCCGGCCGGCGACAAAGAGCGAGCTCCGCGCACGTCCCGCCGCTGCAGGCCGGGCGACGTGCCTTCATTAGAAGGGGCCGGCTAGCGGAGGTTGGCGGTGTGCCGAGACGCACCCGCGGCAGCGCGCGCGGCTCAGGTCTGGAGTCGGACGGGGCACCAGGCAGCGGAGATGCGGTGGGGGGGGGGGGGGGGCGTGAGTTCTGAGGGTGTGATAAGACAGATTACTTGTACTTTGTATCAACACGATGATGGCATGTGTGCACCAGTGCGCCGTTTTTATAAGTTTGCAAGCTCAGAGGCGATCGTGTTATTTTCTGGAGTTGCACAGTAAGCGTTCCGAGCTGTACGCCGAACACGGCTCAATAAACACTGCATTCCCCGCGCCTCCCACCGTCTGGTGACGTAGTTTGGTTACGACGCCCGCCCACGACCGTGCACCGCGTGGCGCATTCGAGCCTGGTTACCAAGACTCGCGTTTTGTCATCCCTCGCTGCAATCGGCAGGACAGACTGCGACGCTGATAACCGAAGACGCCACGTAAGCCCCCCCCCCCTCCCCCCCTCCCCGCCTATCTCGACACCAATGTCACGGGCATCATTATGCAAACGGTTGACAGCCTCATCCATGGCTTTCCGCATGTGCGGCGACTGAAGCCCATTTACCACGGCCGAGCCGTGCGCCTGATCGGAGTCTCCTGCCGCCGTTCGGCGGCGGTGGGTTCGGCGGTGCCCGCGGTCCGCTCGCAGCTCGGCCGGGAGTCTGTTTACACCCGTCCGAGCCCGACCGTTACGTGCAGCCGGCCCACCGATCTCGGCGGCCGCCCCCGGAGCAGTTACACCACCCTGCCCGCCGCCGAGTCGCGGCAATGCGCCGCCCGTCCGGTGCTACACGGCCCGGCTCCCCCGCCGGGCGAGAGCGGGGGCGGGGGCGGGGGCGGATGCGGGAGGGGCGGACACGACGTCCTCCGGCCGCATGGCCGTCTGCGGCCGCTCGCGAACAGCAGGCCCGCTGTCGGCACCCTCCTACGCCGGGCGCGTCGGCATGAATCAGTCAGCCATCGACCGGCGGCGATGATGGCGGAGGCCGAGTCATCGACGCCGGCCGCCCGGTAGCAGGGGAGCTGCAGGCCCTCCGGGACGGAGTTGGCCCCCATCACGCGCGGGTGCCGCGGACGGAACACAAGGCGACGCGTACCCTCTGAGCGAGGCTGCTTCTTCCCATGGAAGCATGTCGGCGTTGCACACGGAAAAGAATAGAAGCTTCGCTCCTGAGCGGAGAGAGCCGGGCGCCCCGTTAGCGGGCCAGCACCGGCAGCGGAACAGACGGGTTCTGCGGTCCAGATCCCTGCCCAGGTTGGGTCCCCTGGCCGCAGCAGGCGGCCGGTACGCCTGCTGGGACACAGAAATGAAGTCGGCTCGCCGTTCAGAATCGCTTCCGTCAGTGATTAGACAAACGGGTCTGACTGGGATAGAATGACCATTCATCTGACTGCGTGGAGCGTGGGATCGTGTTGGGCTGCTCCAGAAAGCGGCGACCTAATTGCCTAGCACTAAAACGGACGGCACCCGCGATTATGTCATATACAAAGTGGGCAGTTGGCACACAAAATTGGTCGTTGACCTAATCCGTTTAAGCCTGAACAACCATGCTATGACCTTTTTGGCTCAGCTATATCCGTTTAGAGCCCCATTTTGCTAGCAAGGTCACACTTTGCACGCGCTAAGCCAGCCTAACACTTTCCGGAAATAGCCCGAAAAGGGGAGACATAGGTCACCAGTCATCAAATGACGGTTGGATGCATAAGATTCGGTCGCCGTGCAGAATGTAGACCAGCACTGAGTATTCGAACAAAATGTTTCAATCATCACGGACAGGCAGTTCAGGGGAGTATCTCACCTATGCTTTAATGATAATTGCTCCACATATTCCGTTAACTAAGCCGGCCACCAGGCGCACGCGGTGTTTTGTTTCCCCCAACATCCGACATAAACAGCTTTGTGTGGCCATCCGGTGCTCCGTGGAGTGCGGCAGCCACAGCGTCAGCGGAGCGGACGCGGCCCACTAGCTGCGGAGAACCGATGCCGGCCTTTCCGCCTCAGTAGTCAAACACGCCGCGCCTGCGGTCGGCGCCGGGCCGGCGGACCTGCCGGCGGACCTGTTGGCCGCGCCCGTCCGCGGTCCCGGTCAGCGCGTGTTGACGAGCCCGGCCGCGCTGGAGGCGCTGAGTCACGGTCGGTTCCGCTCGCCACCCAGCCAGCTTGTGAAGCTGGCCAGCAGCGGCCGTCCCCGCGGCTGTCGTCGCTCGCCGGTCCGGGCGCTGCGGTGTGTGAGCTTCCCGTCAGACGACAGCTCGCTGACCAGAGCCTGCCATTCCTGTGATGTATATGGCGGTCCCTCGTCCGGGGGATGTGGTCAGACGGCCCACCGCGCCGTTTCAGGCGCCCCGACCGCTCGTGTCTGCCGGCCATCACTGCCGACGACAGCTGATCCCGTGACGTCAGCCGTGATACGACGGCGATGGTCGTGACAAGCCCGTGACGCACCCGACGCTGCCCAGCGTCACTTTCCAATGCGTTAAAAGACATGCTGACGAAACGGACAAGACTGGTAGGTGAGCGCCACCGACGACGAGCCGGCGGACCCCAGCCACAGCGAACCCAGCGAGTCCCGACCGGCAGTGGCGCACGGGCGAGCCATCGAGCCGTGCTCTGACGTCACGACGCCCGACCGGCCCCGGCCGGGTCGTGCCTGGCGGTCACGTGTGCCGTAACGATCTCCGCCGAGCGGCGGGTGTCGCGACCAGCCGGAGACATCCCCGCGTCGGCCGAGCGGCCGTCGTCACGCCGACGCCAACGGCGACGGCCGGGGCCAGACGTCGTCCCCGGCAGCGGAGCGCGCGCGCAGGGGCCGCGCTTTGGTGGCGACGTTACGTCTGAGGTGTGTCCCCGACGCTCTGGCAGAGTGGTATGACGGGCATACAAATGTGATTTGCTGCGCCGTGGGACACGTGCGTCCCCTGAGCCGGGTTCTTGCCAGCATGGGCTGTTCCCGTACTAATTCACTGTTGTCCGCGATGCGATAGCATTGCAAGCGAGAGAGAAGTCCTGAGTACCACGCAGAAGACATCCGACATATACATTGGCCAACGGAAGGCGGTCTTGCCATGCAGGGTGCGGCACCTGATCCACGCTAAGCTGCGCCGCCAGAACACAACGGGCTGGATTTCTCGGAGAGCCATGACTTCACCGCACTCCTTCAGCGAATGAAAGCGAACTAAGCAACAAATCGCCATGACCTTCGATGAATCATCTGCTTCATCCCTGTGAAACGAATCGTGAGAAGACCGGGGAAGATCTTCCAGCCGCGCTCCGACGCCTCACCGCGCGCGTGACCGACGAGCAGTGCGCAGCGCATCCTGTGTCTGCCGCCGACTCTCGCTGCGCCGTCCGTCCGCCGCCCAGCGCGACGCCACGAGGTGGCCACCGCCGACTGCAGGTCGCGAACAATGGGCCGGTCCTGCCGGTTGGCCCTGCGTCCGCGACAGCTGTGCCAGCCGCTGCACTAACAGCGCCCGGTTGTGAAACACGCCCGCCGCGTTCTGTGTTTCGCGAGCCATTAGGTGACACACACACATTTCACGAGCGGCCGCGGGATGGCGGGCGCGGGGCTCCTGCTAGCGCGCGCACCATCGGGGGTTGCGGGTCTCACGGTAGCCACTCGGGCGCGTCCGTCCGGGCCCGTGCGGCCGCGCAGTCGTGGAGAAGAGAAGCCGCGCGGTCGGTCACCTCACGCGTCCGCTGTAGTCCGCTGCCGCCGCCGCCGGCGAACCAGCGCTAGAAAGCTCTTCTCCGGTGGCGGCGGTTTCTCGGCGCGTCGGGGTGGTCTGCTAGCCGCTCCGACGCCGTGTCAACAGATCGGAGATACAGGACCACCGTCCGAGCCCGTTAATCTAGCTCTCATGCGATGTCGGATGAATGACATAACTTCTGGAAATGCGATCAGACGTCATCAGCTGTCTGACCTCAGCCCCATCACACCAGCTGCCAGATCGATTCACGCCCCAGCCTGAGATCGAACTGAACGGCGTCGGCTGGAGGCCTGGGTGCGCAGGACCATCGTGGTCAAATAGCTCATATTTATCCGATGCGTAACCATGGCAAATAGATCCGCCAAAGTAATCCAAACACGGCACCAGATAACTGTCAACAACACCTTTGATCCAGAAGTGATGAGAAGCATGAGACCGAAGACAGTGCAGCATAAATATGGTCGAACGGCGCAGGAGGGCAGGCGCGTGCCGGCCCTCTCTGCCGGCGCGTCTCTGCACCACCGCCGGCTCGCGTCATCTTCGCCGCCCACAACCCGTTAGCTCCGCCGCAAAACAGCTAGGCGCGGGCCGGCAGCACGTCATTACGCTGCCTCTGCACCAATTACGCCCGGCGACACTACCCGGCGCGGTGGGCGTGGTGTGATCTGCCACGGCTGCGACCGGCCGCGAACGGTCGTAACCGGCAGGGTGCGCCGTACGAGAGCCGTCGTAACGGCCGGGCGCGTTCCGACGGGCGGCAGCGAGCGCTGGAGCCGCCCGCGGGCGCCGTGTCGCCCCGTGCACGCCCACTGATGCCGCCTTGACCTTCGGCCCCGGCATGTGGGTCACAACTGTGCTGACCGGCGATGTGGGGGCGGGGGCGGCGCCGGGCGGCGGGGGCGGGTCACAAGCACGGGCCGGGCATAGCGCGCGAGCCTGACACGCCCACGTGCTGGGAGTGCCTGCGCTGAGGCGGGGCGGGGCGGGGAGTTCGCGGAGTCAACAGCGGACGCATGAGCCAGCTTACTGGAAGAGGATTGTAGCGGGTTGCGAAGCAGAACTGGCTTGAAATAGACGCAGGGTGAAGAGCACAAACACGGTCATGTTTATAGCTTTGCGGCTCGACACAGATGGCATTTCACAAACATGGTGAAAGTCATATCGTTAGTAAGGAAGGTTTCAAAACGGGAGCATCTGGAGCACGAATCTGAGATTACACAAGCTCAAACACAAACTGCTGGACGGACTATGAGCTTTTAGGCCACCTCGCCATAACGGCCCAGGCTGCCGGCGCTGCCGTAAAACTCAAGAAGATTGTCTGGGTGCGAATTCGTGAATGATTTATCGCGACAGGCAGTCACGAGGCAATCAAGCCAACGGGCGTTGGACCGCATGCAAGGTCATTGGAGCGCAGCGCGCTGACCGAGCGGAATGCCAGAAATGACCGGTGACCACTGCATGCAAGCTCCCAATTTGTGCATCCCGGGCATGGGCGCGGAACATCGGCGCTCGTGGACAGGAAGCCCACGTGAGTGCTGAACGCTGTAATGCGCGTGGGAATGACAGCTGAATGCAGTGTAAGGTTGCCGGGCCGTAAAGCCAACATAAAATAGACGTGTAAACACCAGAGAATGCGAATGACGACAGCCGGCCGCGCGTCGGCCGCAGCTGGGCCGGGCCCGGCTCGGTGATTAGGGCTGCACTGGAGCCGCGGCCGTCGCCATGCGTCAGCGCCGGCGGTCTCGCCACCGTTCCGAGGACGACGCCAGGTCGCCCGGCGGGCGGCGGACGGCGGCTCTGGCGACGAGGCCTGCAGCCCCGCCAGCTGAGCGTGCCATCCGGCAGCGGTCGCTTCCGCTCCCCTGATGCCCGCCGTTGATACAGCCGACGTGCGTCGAGCGCCGCCGGGGCCACCTCCAAAAGTGCCGTCGTTTTTGCGGCGCTGAGGGCCCTGTTGCCGACCATGCTCCGGCGCCGTGTTGACGGCGATCGATACACGATCGAGACAAAAAGGCCGCGGCCGCTGACGCTGCGTCGGCTGCCGCGGTCCGTCACGGCACGGCGGAGAGCAGCGGCCGCGGGTCGGCTTCCCGGCTTTGTGGGCGACCCGCAGCAATCATTCATAATCCAACGTAAAACCCTGGGACTTTCTCCGGCCCGAGAAATGAGGTCCAGGCTGACAAAGCCTGCTCGCACCCAACGCAATCAATTCTGGGAGGCGCTCAACCGGCTGAGGCTTTCTTCGCATGTGAGGGCGTCCAGCTCCCGCCGTAGCAGGTCGCCGGACGGAACGCCGGTCTTCGCCGCACAGCGCCGGCAAGCGGTCACCACAGCCGGCGGTCCACCGCAGCCCAGAGCGCTCCCAGCGCCGCGGCACAGCCCGTCGGCGACGAGCGACGATGCCGGTGATTGCGGCAAAAAGAGCGTCGCTCATGCCCGCCGGCGCCGCCGGCCGCAGCCGCGCACCGGTCCGCCGGTCGGCGACAAACCGCGCACGCAACCCGCGGCCCGGCCGGTCGGCGAGCCTGCGGCGCGCACCGACCAAAAGTGGGCGGCGCGCGCCGGCGTCCGGTTACGTCTGCGCCGGCGCAGGGCGGAGGGTGACCCGCGCGGCGACAGCCGGAAACCGCCGGCCGAAACTGGACCCTGCTCGACAGCGCGCCGCGCGGCCCGCTCGCGAGCGGTGTTGGCTTTCCTCGACGTTGCCCGGGCACACGCGCCGCACGCGCGCCACGAGACGGCGGGCAAACAGCCTGACATGTCGGCAAAGGTGGCCAAGGAGCGTCGAACAAGCCAAGGTCGTCGGTCCCCGCCTTTATTGTCTGTGTGTCGGCGCGGCGGCGGCGGCAGCGGCAGGCCGCGCGCCTCTGACATCTGGTCGAGCGGCCGTCGGGAGGCCGGCGGTGGTGCGAGCTCGGGAGCCGGCGCAACGGGCGGCCCTGAGCCAGCACACCTGGCTGACCACCGGGCCGGCCCGCTCCGCTGAGTCAACAGCCGGCGTCCTCTGATCTACGGATGCGCCCATGTTGGGCGACGGGCAACAGGTTGCGGCCAGGCCGCTCGCCAGGGCTGTGGACTCTCGTGTCCGTGCTCGGCGAAGCTAGCGAGCGACGCGCATCCATTGCAAACATCTGCAGCTCAGGATTTGGAAACGGTGGTCTGGTACCACACTGCAGGAGCATGCAAAACGGTCACCACCGTGTTTAACACACGCGCCCTAGTTCGTGCAAACACGGTGAAACTGGTGATGAAAGCGTCTCATTGTTATCTCAAACGATGCTCCCTACGGAACTAATGATCAATATCCTGGGGTTCGAAACGCGCTGCCGCCAGCCTTTTTCGTTCCCTGAAATACTGCACCGATTACATCATGCGATGCTCGTCTGCCAGAATAACACGCTGTCGCTGAATGTCCCGCCTGCACCAGCACGGCACACTGGCCAGAGCCGGAAGCCTGGCAGGACGTCGGCCGTGTTCGCGCGGTCCGTGATCCGCGGTCACGGCAGACCAGCTCCCTCCCCCTGGCCGGAACCCCGCCTCACCCGGCGCCGGCCGGGCTGGCGGCGCAAGCGGGTGGAACACGACGGCCCGTCCCTCGGCGGGACGCGCGCGTCAACAGGCGACCCCCGCGGCGGCGTCCGACCCGGCCGGTCACGCGCCTACCCGGCCGCGGCCGGGCACGCCGCCGGCCGGGCCGCGCGCGCCGCCGCTGGGGCAAGCACGCGGCCGTTGGCACCCGCTCAGGCACTGGCAGCGGCCGGGGCGGGACACCGCCGTCTGCTCAGGCAGATGAGTACAGAGTTTCCTCTTCAGATGGCGTGCGTGTGTGTGTGCGTGTGTGTGTGTATGCGTTTTATTGAGTGTGTTCCTGAGTACCGTAGGAGGCATCTCATTGGCATGAAATGCGCACAGTCAGGACGATACGACGGCCGAACCACGCCCGTGGATATGCCCAAATATGGCGATCTACATGTTCGTGACGGCAAGATATTGGCTACATTTGTGACGAGTGGTGATACGGGCTTCGAAATACATGTCATAGTAAGACACGCACGCCAACGACAATGAAACGAAGCCAAATCTACGGCCTACGTGCATTCTCGCACGATGCTTGTGTTGTCTGGACAGTGGAGCGGCGAGCGGCCCTGCTCACTTCTCGGCATCTTCCGCTTGTCCCATCCATCGGGAGGGAGACACCAGTGACCAGATGTGCGTGTCCCGTCCCGGGCCAGTCCTCGCTTGGCACGAATACCGACAACACTAGCTTCACAACCGCTGACTCTGTGAACTTCACATGGGGCGGCTCGTAGACTATTGAGCGATTCGTGATCTGTGGCATCCCTTTGGACCGCGAACGGCCATGGACGGGGCCGGATCCCACGGACGGCACCACGCCGCAGCTCCTGCCACGGAACGGGGGCCGATCCCACGACGGCCACCACGGCCGACAGCTCCTGCCATGGACGGGGTCGAAATCCCACGTGACGGACCAACGCCGACAGCTCCTGACATGGAACGGGGGTCGATCCACGTGACGGCACCACTCCGTACAGCCTCCTGCCATGGACGGGACCGATTCCCACGGACGACAAATCAACAACCGGCCAGCTCCTGCCATGGAACGGGGCCGTCCCACGGACGGCAACCACGCCGACAGCTCCTGCCATGGAACGGGGGTCGATCCCACGGACGGCACCACTGCCGAACAGCTTCCTGCCATGGACTGTGGTCGATCCCACGGACGACATCAACAACCGGCAGCTCCTGCCATGGACGGGACCGATCCCACGGACGGCAACCGACGGGCGAACACTCCTGCCATGGACGGGGTCCGAATCCACGGAACGGCAAACCAGCGCCGACAGCTTCCTGCCAATGGACGGGGCCAAGCCCACGGACGGCAACCACGCCCCGACAGCTTACTGCCATGGTACGGGGTCCGATCCAACGGACGGGCACTTGACGCCGACAGCTCCTGCCACTGGACTGGGGCCGATCCCAACGGAACGGCACCACGGACGCAGGACAAGCCTGCCTGCCGACGGGACGGGTCCGGGATCCACGGGACGGCACCACGCCGACAGCTCCTCCATGGACGGGCCAAGCCCAAGGAAGGCAACCAACGCCGGTAGCTCCTGCCAGGGAGTCCCGCCCGCTGAGCTGCCTTGGGACAGCTTGTCCGAGGCAGGTGTCAGCGATCAAGCCGCCGTGAAACCTCAAAGAGCGCCAGGAGCGGATGGCGGGGATGTTCACGTAGGCCATCCAGACCCCACGGCACCTACAGCACCATCTACCCTGTACGCCAGCCGGACTGGACCCGCCAGCCGACCCGGCACCTCCCACGACGGGCGAGCCACGGATGCCCTCGACTTCGTACCGGCCAAGCCCAGTCCCGCCGCTCCCGACGGCCCACGCCGGCCAAGCCACGGGCGCCTGCCCCCCGTCCCGCCGCTCCCGACGACCCATGCCAGCCCACGTGAGTTGACGACATGGAATGCAAGATTGCAGGGCTTCGTCGAACTCACGAAATTCAACCTGCTTCCTGTTAGCGACCAATACGTCTGGCTGCACAGCCTGCTGGATAAGACCATTTCGTCTCTTCCGGTTGTCCCACCCCTCGGGACGAGGACACAACACAACAGATGCCCGTCCCCGTCACGGGCCAGTTAGCGCTTGGGATGAATACGGGCTACATGCTTCGCCGAGCAACGAAATATGGGGCATGGCCGGTCTCTGTGAACTCAACACATGCAGCCACCACTGTCATTTTGGCCATTTTGAATGGTGCATGATAGCGCCCACAGGACTGCGCGCCTTATTTTATACTTCCTTTCCTTGCATGACATGGAAATGCACACTTACTACGCATTTTATTTGACGTAGCATACATTTATTTGCCTAACCACGACACTCAATATTAGCCTTAGCGCACTTGTCCTAAAGTTAAGCTGGGTATCTTACTACGATAGACATCCAGCCTGTTAGCTGGACGAAGTTAAACGGATTAAACTGTAAATCGTACTCGCGTGCGAAAAGAGATGTGTTGCACACACTTCCAAAGCCAAGAGTGTTCGCTAAATCCGATTTATCTTCCCGCCCTCATTGAAACACGGTAGCTGTCATACATGAATTGTTTCAAATGTGAAAACAGCCATAACCTCGGGGGGGGGGGGGCAGCGCTGTCACACCACTTCGACGCGATCTTAAGTTACGTTGGTCACACTTTCCAGCCGTCATTCCTCACGGGGGTGGCTAAACGTCAAGTGCACGATTTTTACCCAGCAGTCATCCACAGCCCATCAGTGTTGAGCCATTCGGTGCAACCCAGATGAACGCGGGATCAGGTTCATTCAACCGCATCAATCAAACGTCAAAGCAGTGACCAACGGCATGCCTTCCGTGCCCGAACATTGCACCTACTTAGTATCGAGTCCGAGTCCCGATTACGTCACAAACAGAACAGCTGGCAGAGACGCTGGTTGTTGTTGCTACCCACCAGCCTTGGCCTCACACGTGGCGGCTGATCAGACTCGGGCTCAGGGTTGCCAGATACGGAACGGCTCATATCGCCAAGTGTAGACAGAAAGTCGGCAGCTTCGTCACCAGGCTGACTGGGAATCACAGATTTCCCGTTCTATACCATTGGTAAATCAGTAAAACTGAGCGTTGCTTGTGAGCCATCACTGCGGAAGTTAAAAACGCCAACGTGGGTTGCCTCAATGCCGGCATTTGGGAAATATAAACATTTGCAGTAGGAGCCGCTCTATCAGCAGATTGCCGGCTATGTGGTTCCCGGGCAGAAGACCGATGACTTGTGTCAGGTGGCACGGTGATGGAGTCGCTGGCAAAGGTACCTGTTTAGTCCGACATCATATCGTGGTCAGCTGACGCCTGGCCAGCTAGACCGGGGCTGTGGCTGTCCGCTCAGCTGGGATTACGCCACTGGGTAGAGGACTCGGGCAACAGGCACTGCTTAGTATGCGCTGGAGGCCAAAGCTACCAAGCTGCAAGCCGCTCTAGTAGCGAATTAAAAATGAGTAAAATCCGCGAGACCACAGACTATGCATTATGGAAGCTGGCTAATAGGATTGCCTCCTTGTTTCTGTATCTACTTTAACGTTTTAAGTACAGTGGAGCGACTTTCTGGACATTCTCAGCAATCACCAGACTTATGCCATGTTGTCGTTAATAAAAAAATGGAATGTTTCCTAGTCAAGTGCTTTGCATTTTCCAGTACTGCCAGCCCCGCTTGTCCTGCGGACGGGTACGGTCGAGTCAGCGCCGGATTTAGTGCTGACATGCCGGGGTCGTCCGGCTTGGACCCAGGGTCCGGGTTTACAGTAATATGCAGCAGAGCAACAAAACATTAAACACACTGATGCGGTGTCAAACACGGCCTTGCCCGCCTAACTTGGCGACGGAACGGAACAGCAGGGACCGCCGATCACTATCAACTACACAGACCAAGAGACGTGGTAAAGGGCGAATAAAGGGCATCGACTGGGCGTCGGGACAAGGCTTAGGGATACGGGTCAGATGCCATTTGTTGATAACCGGAAAATAAGCAATCATTTGAATTCCAAAAGGCAGTTTTATCCGTAACAAATTCTGGAGATCAGGGATACTGCCTCCTATGCCTGGTCTTATGATTCCGGTGTATCTTTCGTAAGCACCAGCTCCTGGTCCCTGGATCCTAATGGTTGTTCTTGAAACACCGCAGCCTGGTTCCTGGCTTTTGATGGTTCCTTCGCAAACACATACGTTTCCGGTTCCCATAGGTTCTTTCACAAACACCCGGACCAAGCTGGTTGCTTATTCCCACTGGTTCACTGGCAAAGACCAAGGCCTGGTTCTTGGTTTACATTGGTCACTCACAAATACCAAACTATGGTTACTGTTCCCCAATGGTTAACTCGTGAAACGTCATCCCAGTTCCCGCTCCTCATTCACTTCTTCGTAAACACCAGCTCAGGTTACCACTGGATAGTTATCTACCATTAAAATATGCCCCGAAATCAAGAATGTCTCGCAAATGTTGCGCAATATTTACTTGTGCAATATACGTACTTCCAGCGGGCTGTCTGAACATACGCTGGTTTCCTGATAAGGAAAATGTTTGTTCTCTCTGATTTCCTTGACTTTTTGATGGATCTCGATTCTCGTTGGATCCCTGCCAGAACTCCAGGCTGGATCTGGGCTCTTTCTGGATCTCTGGATCTCGAAGAACCCGCTGGACCCCCATTCCATGCGGATCTTGGTCCTGGCTGCAGACTTCTCAGCACAATTTCAAGCCAGTTCTCGGTTCATGCCAGATCCCTCAGCTTAATGTCAAGCTTGATCCTGGTTTTTGATGGATCTTTGGTTCGATTTCAAACGGGGTTCTTCCTGGTTTCGGCGCCAGAAACTGGTGCACTGAAAGACAGCTTAGGAATCTCGCACATCATTTCTGTTCCGAACAATGAACCGCGTTGACAAGTCATCACCGGCGATCTGGCTCCATTCAGAGCAACTGTCACCACCCGACCGAAGTGTGATGGGGAAAGCTGTTCAAACCCGCCTTACCTTACCGGAATCCACCTCCTGACGTCCTCGTGACACGTAGCCGTGATAACACGGACCGAACTTGAGACGATCGACTCGTGCCGCGGAGGGGCAGCCCGCAGCGCTCACCGCTCACCCGCACCACCCCTCACACCGACCCGGCGCTGGTGCTGCACTGGCGCGCCGCGGCCGGCGAGGCGGCGTGCTGCGATCTCTCGCCGGACCCGCCCGACCAGTCCACGGCCGCACCGCGACTCAACACAGCCGCACCGCCGGGAAAAGTGGGCTAAGGCGCGCCGCTCCGACCGACCCGCGCCGGCGGTTTTCTGCTGTGCAGCCGGCGCGGGCGGCAGCAGAAGCCGGCTGAGAGCGGGTGACGTCACCGTCGTCAGCTGGCAGCCTGTGTGTTACGTCACGCACTGCCATTTGTGTTGGTGCTTCCGGCGTCGTGGGAGTGTCTGGTGTTGTGTGCGAGACTGAATTGCATGGTTCGGTAACCGCCGACGGCACTGCTGGTCTCCGTACCTTTTCTGTGGCCTGGTAAGATTTCGCATCGCTCTATCGATCTGAAAGTCGTCACATTGAATTCAGCTGCGAATTTTCAACGACTCGTATCGCTCCCTGTGCCGTTCTGTAGGTTGCGTCATGGTCTCAGCGGGCGTACGTGTATCCAATTTGCCTAGATGGCAACACGATTCTATATATATTTGTATAGGTGGCAGCACTTTTGATATGGCAGAATATATAAACTGACGGTTTAAAGACAAACTATGATATGGTGCTGCCGCGTACTCATATTTGCGGAAGAGGGTCACGACGACCGACTTGAATTAACGCTATGTGGTGACAATGGTGGATATAATCTGCCATTTTGGTGATATATGGTTATCGGGCGGACTCGCTCATGGTCATCAAGCGTGCATTCAAGGCGTAAATAAACTACATTTGTAAATGTAGCATGCATAACTAAGACACCCAGTAGAAATCATTCGCCATGTGTTATGTCCAAGCAGAGGTTTCAAGACTCTCTTAAGCAAAAACTCGATGTAAGGTTGTGGACATGGAACAACGGCGTCTTTGGTCATCTCGATTATGGACGAAATATCGCTGCGAACGAGATACGCTTGAACACAACAAGGGAATTGCGGAGAATTGCTCCTGTCCCGTCACCATGGTTCACTGCAGTCAACGGTTGTCATGGCGACTACCGCGCGGGCCGGGTCATCGCTGTCCATCCTGCCGTGTTCCGACTGTCGGGGGTTAGTTGATGGCCGCCGGTCCGGTCGGCGTCCTTGGCGGGAGCACGCGCGCCGCTCCGGGCGCCCGGAAGTGGACCGAGAGCGGCCACTGGACGGGTCGCGCCGGCAGCAGTTCCACGCAGCAACCGGCTGGTGTGTACGTGAGGAACGGACGTGCTCCCAAGCAGCGGCAACCAGCCGCGGGCCAGCTGGCTCCGGCCGCCTCCCTGTTATGTAACGCGCTATCGTTCGGTGCCCTGCGATAAAGTGGACCCAGTCCGGCCTGCACTTGCTTGCTGCACGTCGCTCTGACAGACGGCTTTCTCTGCGACCAGTGAGTATCGCTTCGAGTGAGTGAGCTCAGCCGCCGGGTTCAGAACGAGTGTCATGAACTCCATGGTGGAGTCAGCTGTGTGCAGCCATTTGTCGTGGTGGTGTTAATGAAAGTGGCAAGGCACACGGGAGTGGTGCCGCCAGAGAAGCCAGGGACCTGATCACTCAGCCGTCTTGAAATATGACGCTGACAACGCTGTCGGCGCGACAGCGTTGTTTCCAAAACGCGAGCTTAAAGCACGTGTTCGTCGGTGCCGATGGTCTATGTTTAATTGTGGTGAGGTCCATAAGTGCTGTCCGGCTTGGTGCCAGCCATCGCTGCCGCGGCTAACGCCAGCTGGAAGCCTGCAACGGTGCATCGGCGAGAGACCTTGGGCTGCTTAGCACACAGGACGTATCAGAGACGGTGATGCCTTATTGCCGTGCTCGCACCGGTCTTACGGCGCACGGCAGCTCACGTGAGGTATAGGGCTGGTAGTCCGGCCTCAGTGTGAGGGTGTGCGTCTGCCCCGTCCCCGCAGTGAGCCCGACCTCAGTGTGAGGGTGTGCGTCTGCCCCTTCCCGCAGCGAGCCCGGCCTCAGTGTGAGGGTGTGCGTCTGCCCCCTACCCGCAGCGGGCCCGGCCTCAGTGCGAGGGTGTGCGCCTGCCCCCTACCCGTAGTGAGCCCGGCCTCAGTGCGGGGGTGTGCGTCTGCCCCTTCCCCGCAGTGAGCCCGGCCTCAGTGTGAGGGCTTGCGTCTCCCCTTCCCCGTGGTGTTGTTTCAGCAGCAGAGCTGCGCACTTGAGGTGCTGGACTCGGCGGGAGGGCTGACCGTGTCCCACCGCTCGGCAGTGGTGATCACCGCCGCCATGAGGAGGGCCGCCTGGGTACTGGCCGCCACCGCTGGCGTGGTGGCCGGAGCCGCCGCCTCGCAGTCGGGGCCCGCTCACGTGATGTACCCGCTGCTGCACGTCCATCCGGCCACGCTCAGGTGACCACAGCTCGTCGGCGGAGGGCGGGGCGTGCGGGTGTTCTTATGCGAAGGGGAGGGGAAAGCTGCGGGATCGGCTGGCGTTCAATTTTGATTGTGCTATGGTGGCACAATGTCAACCGTCACTGTGGTGACAGCGACGTGTGAAAAAGTGGCCACTCCAAAGTGCGTTTTCTGAATCCATGCGTGAGAAAGCAAGAGAGGGAAGGGGTCGGACATGGCCTGTGTCCGCCATGAAGCCTTTGCTTCACACGATGTGACAATGCATCCAAAGAATGATTGCCGGAAAGGGCTTCGTCCTCGCACTTCTGGGGACGTTGACACGCCTCTGACGCCTGATCCCGCACCTCCGCCCACACGCGAGCCAGGGTGCAGGCGGCGCCCGCCCCGCCCGCCACTGAGCGAGTCCTCTGGAACTTCACCACGGTGGCCGACCTTAGCGACTGGACGGAGAGCTCAGACGGCACGGAGAGGGAGGTCGGCATGTCTACCGGCGCCTTCCACCTGCAGGCGAGTAGGGCTACGGGGGGGGGGGGGGGGCGGGGGCGCGGGTGACGCCCCAACTTCGGTCTGACGCTCGGAAGATGAAAGGTGTCACCTGGTGTAGGGAAGTAAGCCGGATGAGGCCTCAGAGCCAGGAAAATGGCCTGGTTACCTTGGTTTTTGGTTCTTCATGAAATGCTGAGCCGGCACAGATAAACGACTCTGCACAAGTTTACGGATGGCCAAACGATCAAATGGAATGACTTCGGTCTGCGGTGATTGTCTCCCGGCTCGAGCGTCTCCTGTCTATAACTCGTCGCAGTATGTCAGTCCCTCGGCTCTCCCACCGATGTACTCCATCGGTGCTATCTGCGGTCAGGGGTCGTGCTTCCATAGTCTTGGCGCTCGTGCCAACACTGACGTCTCTCCTGCGCCCCGCTCCGCAGAAGACGGCGCGTTTCCAGCGGGCCGTGCTCTTCTCCCTGCTGAACCCGCAGCCCAACGGCGCCGGCTTCGTCGGCTACTACGCCAACGGCACGTGGGACCTGTCGCAGTTCAAACAGATCAACGTGCGGGCGCGCGCCCAGGGCCAAAACTACCGCTACAAGGTGTACCTCAAGCACCACGACCAGTTAGACCAGGGCGGCTCTTACGAGTCCTTCTTCGAGGTGAGGCACCACACGATCAGCTGCTGTCACCCTGGCTCAAGTGCATCTGGCGAGGAACGGCCGGCTAGAAGCCTTACGTGCTTTGTAGCTCGGTCAGGCAGTAATGTTCTATTTGCAGGTCGTTTTCGAGTTTGCCACCATCGGACGACATTGCGACGTTTACCTCTCCGATGTGTCGTATCGTGCACGTTTGTCGTATGCTGTGACATTTCTGGCACGCTTCCTTGCGAACAAGTGTCTCGTAGTGGCCTGGCAGCGTGCGGTCTCAGCCGGCACCGGTCTCCCATCCGCCGGCCCGCGCGGCTCCCCACCAGCTCATCCGACCCCGACCGCGCCGTCTCCGCGCGCCGACAGATGCCGCAGGACAGCCTGACGACGGTGAGCCTGCCGCTCGACTCGTTCGCGTTCTACTACCGCGGCCGCCGCGTGGACGACGCGCCGCCGCTGGACACCGCCGCCATCACGCGCATCGGGCTGCAGATCTACGGCGGCGTGTACCAGCCGGAGAAGCAGAGCGGCGTCTCCTCGCTCGAGGTTGACTGGATCACCGCCTCGCAGTGACGGACGGCGCGGCGCGGCCCGGGCGCCGCCAGCGGAGCGCCGCCGCTGTGGCCGCCGGTGCTGCTGTCACCCTGACGTGCCTCAGATAGCCACATCGCGCGCCCTGACGCCGCTCACCTGCTAGGCGAGGCCCCTTTTTAGTGACTGGCATTGGTGGGTTCTGGGGACTTCCTGGTAACGCTGATCGGCTATTTGCAAGCTAGACGACAGGATCCTATAGTCTCGCCGGTCGGACGGCAGTGGTTCGCGGAACTTTGTGTCGTGCATGGTATGGAGGTGTGACCGTAGCTTACAAGTAGCGTCAAATCTTGTCTTTCTCCTTACCGGGAACGTTCAACATGGCTGAATAAAATGTACGGGAAAACGTGTGACATGTGACGAGCCCCGGCCCCAGTTGCCACGATCCTGCACATGAGCCACACAGCTGGCGCGTGGACGCGCAGCCGAGTGCTGGATGGAGTCACGAGCCGCTGTCAGAGATGACTCGGCACCGTTATGTGTTGACCAGGAGAGGCGGTTCAACAGTGGCTCCACATTTATTAGCCAGTGACTTCACTCTCAGAGACTCTGGAAGTTCCCTGCCCCTCCACAGAACTGGCAGACTGTGTGAGGAACTGGAGCAACAGCATGTGAACGGCACCATCCCGCTCAAAAGCTCATATAAAAACAATCAAACGACACCTGTCGCTTGTAAGAGCCGGGCACTGTTTACGGCAGCGTTGCCGTCCGGACACGGCCGGCCGCCCGTCCGTCAGGTCGGCCCTGGCCAGCTCACTTGTCGCCCAGCAGTTCGGCCGTCTTGGCCTTGAGCATCGTCTCTGCAGACGCCACATACTGGTGGGTCATCGTCGTCACCTGTGAACGGCAGCAGTGACGTCACACGTCAGCGGACAGCCGCTCAGTCCGGCCATCACCTGCCAACAGGGGTTGTGTGACGTCACACAGGTGCGCAACGCTGGGTTGTGACGTCACACATCGGTGGGCGCGTCAGCGGCCAATGGTTGGATCACTGGAACACATAAATGGTGCGACGCAAAACGTAAAGAAGCGTAAGTGTTGAAAAACAAAATATCACGTCAGGCAAAAATAAAAACCAGATGATCATAGGCCAGCAGCTTGCGACACAACCCACCGATACAGAGAATGCCATACTGGAGATCGGTAGCATTCGCCACGCTTTATTTACGACAGCGATCTTTTAGTGAGAGCTAGCAAGACTGTCTATGTCATTGGTTCTTCTTACATGTGACTGCACGTTGCGTAAAAGATCCTCAGAGACGCTATCGTTTTTCTTGAGGGCTCTTAGCTGGCCGTTCTGCACGTCTTTCAACTTATCCTTGGCGGTGTTGAAGGCCGCCTTGGCTCCTTTTGCCAAGCTTTCACGATGTTCTCGTGTTACCCTGGAAGCACAAAAACGGTATCAGCACGAGGAGGCCATCCAATTAAAAGTCTGACACGTGCTACGCTAGCACAGAGGGAAAAAGAGGCACAGTCAGTAAATTCAGTCATTATAGTGGTCGAAACATATCCTACAGCACTGACTTCACATGACTGACATCTAGACGGGTCGGCCGCCGCTGGATGTAGCGAAACGCGAAGACGTCAGTAGCAGTAAAACTCCGAATCTGATAACACCTAGCGAAGCAGACGCCCAGCCAGCCACGAGAAGTCATCATCCGGACATCGCGCCCAACCGTCCTCACAACGAGCACCAGTCCTCTCTCGGACTGCCGCTCGGCCCGCCTGGCGCCTACTTGGGGATCTGGACGTAGACGGTGGTGCCCTCCTGCTGCGGGTTGAGGCCCATGCCGGCCGCATGCAGGGCGCGCACGATCTCGCCGACCGCCTCGGGGAACGCGGAGCTGTTAATGACCACCAGGGTGGCCGACTTGCGGACGACCTGGGCCAGCTCGTTCAGCGGGTACTGATCGCCCTCGAAGGACACCGGCAGCAGCTCGATGCTGCCTGCAGCGGACGGCAGCTGCGGTCATGGGCCTGGGGCCGAAAAGAACGAGGACGAGGCCTCGGACAAACGTCAGCAGCACCCTGCAGTCCGCTTTTAAACGGTCTGAGAGAAAAGGGCAGAAGTTTCTCCAACGTGTGGGGGAGGGGGGGGGGACGAAGCGGGGATAATGCGCCAGAGCACGAGAAGTGGCAGCGGTCACACCATCAGTAACTTTCGAGCGAGTGCTATGAGACTGCTCAGGGAGAAAAAATCGATGTGCGTTCTGGACGATAACGGTCACTGAACGCCATTCTGTCCATGTCACACGCACAGGGACCGCGAGGCGTCACTCCCGTCCCAAAACACAGACGCAAAAACAAAACGAAAGACACAAAAAGACCGCGTGCCTACCCGCATGGACGCCGCAGAAAACGTCAACCCCTTACCACAAGAGGGACACTGACCAATGACTAAAGCAGCCTCTTCCGGCACTCACACCATCTCTTCGGACATGGTTCGTGATTCCATACCGATCGACGTGCGGACGGACAGCTGTTTGACAAAGTTGTCCCTGAGCCGCTCCACCACGGACTCCAGGCGACTCTTGAACGCGTCCACGTCCAGCAGCTCCGACATCTCGTTTTCATCCACCCTCATGGACGTTTTTCCTGGCAATACAAAGTGATGAAAAAAGACACAAATACCATTGGGATGGAGGATACATGCTCCAACCTAACATGTTCAAATTCTAATGTAAGGTAGAAGCAGATATCAGCCCAGGGCATAAGTAATGACCTATTTGCTTGGCACACAGAAAATCCATGTGTGATCAATATCTCTAATCTGTGGTGTAGCAATATCTTATTAGGCATCCTGAATGTTGTTATGTTTGTATACATAATCTTACATTAATAAATATTGCATGCATGTTTAAAAACACATACATACATGTAACATGCTGCAATCACAACCTTTTAGCAGCTTCCAAAAAATCAATGTAAATATGGTAACAGCCATCTAATGCTGACAATAATGAGCTTGTAGCTTACAAGCAAACAGGCAGCATCACTAAGGTCACCACAAATCCATAACAAGACAGGGCAATATTGCCAAATAAATTGTCATGTAATTATAAGTAATTTAGTATAAAATAATATTTACCTTTGATCTTTTTCTTATCCTTTCCTTTTGCATAATTGTTGGCAGACAAGGAAATACATCTCCTTATCTCAACCACATCATGATGATTTCTCAGAGGTGACTGAGTTAAAGCAGATATACAATACATTTTCTGCAGATGATGATGCTTCAGAGCAGCTGCATGACACAGTCTTGTGTAGCTCAAACAGCAGCTACGAAAAGCTGACTTCCCTGCAAATGTAATCATCTGAAAGGGGCAGAGCTATGAGAATATGAATAAGTATGCACATGGTCACAAACATAAATGCATGTCCGCTCAATTGTACAAATATTGTTGTTGTCACAGAGGCATTACTGTGCACCCAGCTGCTGAGACTATATTATGCCACCTGCTCTTCAGCCTGGCAGTTAGAGCAGGTACTACAGGTATTTGATTTTGAACCTCTGGTTTCCCAGACCTGCAGCTTGACCACATTGCAGTATTAAGCACAGCACCTGCAATGAACAGCTGACAGAAACACCAAAAAGTTACTTGGTGCAAATTAATGATATTGTGAAATCAGAAGCAAATTAATGATATTGTGAAATCACAAGCACCATTCACTGTCCATTTGGGAATGAACTCAGTAAAATATTAGATAAAGTGGGACATGTAAATCAAATCAACCCACAGTGCAAAAAACCCTGATTTCAAGCACTAGCAGAGCTTTAATATTTCAAACCAATTAATGATATTGTGAAATCAGAAGTGCATACATGAACCACATTTGGGCATGAACTCAGTAGAATATAAACATAATGGAACATACAAATCAAATCATACAACAGTCCTGAAAACTCTGGTCTCAAGTGTCAAAAGAGCTTTCATATTGTAATGCAAATACAATATGTGTGGGTAATCTTTTCATGGAATGACCAAACTAATCTTGTTTGACTCTCTTTTTGAGCACACCCAAATGCATTTATCTCCACCAGTAATTAATGCACTACACATTCGCTTAGCCATACTCTGACAAATTGTACAAAGCGCCCTAATATCGGTAAATTATGGGCACAAAACCTGACGACTTCTTGTTTAGAATGACCACTTGGAGAAATTATCATTTCTCAGCTTCAACCTTCCCTCCGGCCTTTTCCATCGCTGGCAGGGTTACGACACTCACTTGTGCAAGTGTTCTGTTGCCCCGCCTCTCCACACACCACTCAATTGTAGGCAAGCAACCAAGTTTGCACGAGGGGCAACTTCTATACACTCTGATCGTTAGACAGCCTTGCTCTGGTCCAATCGCCTGTACGTCTGAATATCGCCGTAAATGTAACAACAATGGGCAGCGGCTTATTTTGATCAAGCTAACCAAAAGCCGCTTTTGTAAGCATAAATTATGGCCTCTCTCAACGTTAATTTGTTTTTGTGTTCTCTGAGTGGTAATACAGTTGGTTTTGAGCAGACTGCACAAGAACGTGATTGCTGTCTTGATTACAGTAAACATTTTTGTGAGAGGATGTAGCAAGGCCCGAAAACGGGTTGTACAGCTCGGTGCCGTGAAATGCTCGGGGCGGCTTGGGCGGTCGGCAATGGGATGGAAGGAATTTGCAGAGATTACTAATGAACTCATCGTCGTCATAGACCCATATCTGGCTGTCGTACGCACCTTGCCTTTGCGCTGGAGGCGGAGGCTGGAGAGCATAGAATTGAGATCGGTGATTTCATTTTGTCAACCTTTCGTAGTTGTTTTTAGACCAAGCATTGAGGGATTTAGCAAACGTGCCGCTTAGGATCACAAATTTTATTGGTGCCAAGGCATGCATAGGCTGTGACTATTGAGCAGCTAAGAGCTGATCAAACACACTGATTTTGATTTACATTGTCAAATAGTTTGTATTTATTTGTGAAATTGGTCCGAAAGCATGTCCTTACTCAGGTAAGAAACTTTTTGCCTTTCATCCTTAAACTTGTGCCATGATAGCTATGCCTGTGTTGCTTGGTTGGCCTGTCCAAAGGTTGCGCATTCACATAAGAAATTGTATTTAGACCTAGATAGGGAAGTATGCTGTAAGTTGGTGCATATTTAAGCTCCTGTAGATTGGGATTAACACAGCTTGTAATTCTTATGGATAAATGCTTGCCCATTTAAGAGGACAGCTATAATGATGTGTTCTGCAGCTAATTTTCTGCCTGGTCATGGTGTTATGAATTAATGACTCATATACCAATAGACAGTTTCTGACATTGTTTTGATTTTTCCATGCATGACAAATATGCTTACAACTGATCAGTGTGAGGTGGCATGTTCAATGGTTAGAAGTTCTCATGATAGGTGTTGTGGTAAAGCATGCATGATAAGAACAAGGGCAACTAAGGTGACAAGTGTTTGGCTTAAGCTGTTACTTGGTATTTAGAATTAAGTAGTACAAAATCTTGTTATCTCTTTTTTCACAGCAGGGCTGTTTTTTCACATCTTTAGCTTGCTTATATGTGCACATACATTCCAGGGTTAAGGTGCAACACATCTTTGACTGTTTTTGCGAAGTTTCAACATCACATGATGGTGATCAAAGGACACAGATCATCCAGAAGTTCCCTGACTCATTCCAAGAAGACAGCATCCTTGATATGGTGCCAAACTTCACATATCCATGCACCATTGAAAGGTTTGAATATATTTTATGATTGCTTTTTATGTTTTGAAATGTGGTTTTGCACATAATTTGAGTTCAATATCTTTGACACAACTTTAAATGTTACATCCTGCTCATGGTATACTAAAGATGTTTAGATATATGTCCTCAACATTTTGGGGTAGCCATCCTCAGAGATCAACCCATGCTGATCTTGGTGACTTGAGGGGTATGGGCATCTGCTACCTATTAATGACACCATGCATGTGGCTTGCCAAGTATACATTTATTGACAAAGGGACCTAATTATCTGAGAGGGTAGGTCTGGAGTGGGGTCTGTATTGTGGCATCCTGGAATTGCATGGTGCAGTACAGATTATTAGAGGTCCTCAGGCTGAATTGCTAAGTCAAAACCTTACCTAAAACCTCCTGAAAAAGGTTTGAATAGATATCTTGAGTGGGCCTTTTGTAGCATTTTTTCATCCCTCTCCTACCCAGCCATCAAATCCTTTGACCCATGGGGGGGGATGGGATACAGATTCCCCACATTTCACATAACTTTAACTTCAGCTGTATGGTTGTGATGTGTGGCAGAAAATGGTTTTTAGATGGGGCATGCTCTCCCTATGTTTGGTGACATTTCTACATCCCATACATTTCATTCTACATATGCAGCACAAACCATTCTTCCCTACTCTGCAAGCAAACTGTGGTTTGGTTGATGTAGTATTTGAAGCAGGAATGTGATATCTTATGACATTAGTGTGTATATCCTTACCAGCAAACTGCATTACAGATTACCACCAACACCAGCAAACTTCTGCCATTTTATCAGAACTTGGTAACTCCTGGTAGATCCTGTTCATTGTCATTGCTGGCTTTCATGAAGATTGTGGAGGTATAACATGCAGCATGTGCAGCACCATGCGCGAATTAGAAGAAACATGCATTTTGAATGTTATATTAATGCCTCATGTGGTTGTTTCATACACATAAACACATTTTTGTCAACACTTTGCAAGCAGCCACCTTATGCAACCTTTGTTTAGATGTGTCATGATTTGGAAACCTACACATGCTCACGGATGCCCAGCATGGTACGCCACACTGCACACCCTCACTGACGCGGCTGGCGCGGCGTGCCCCCAGCCGCGCTGTGGAACACTTCTCATTTGTGCTGCTGAAGGACCTGGAGTGGCTGTATGGCTTCTGCCGACACTCTCCCGACGACAACACGGCCGTGGTGCTGCTGAGCGCCCTGCCCTGGCATGATCTGCTCTACAAGTAAGCACCCGTGCAGAGTGGCACCCTCCTCCCCATTCAATCAGTGTGTATCTGCTCTGTGCTCGAATGATCGCTTGTGTAGATGATTGGGGGCTCAAATTATGTGCTAGACATTTGTTTTCTGGACGCACATTAAAGCCAACAGTCAGATGGTGTCATTTAAGTTCAGTGGATTGTGGCGGGGATTTGACAGGTGTTGGCAGGTACAGGTTACAAGGTGTGATGGTGCGATGTGTTGCTGGTTGCAGCAGGTGATGGTGTGATGTGTCACAGGCTGCAGCAGGTGATGATGGTGTGATGTGTCACAGGCTGTGGCAGGGGATGATTGTGTGATGTGTCACAGGCTATGGCAGGTGATGGTGTGATGTGTCACAGGCCATAGCAGGTGATGATGGTGTGATATGTCACAGGCTGCGGCAGGGGATGATGATGTGATGTGTCACAGACTGTGGCGGGTTATGATGGTGCGATATGTTGCAGGCTGCTGGACCGGCTGCGGCAGGTGATGGTGACAGGCGGCCAGGCGCTGCTACAGGCCACGCTGACGACGCTGTACCACACGCCAGTACCTGCGGATGGGGCGCGTCTGCACGTGCAGCTGCCCGACGGCCTGGTGAGTCAGGTGCCACATCCACCTCTGTTTGATCCGCCTATCCTTGTAAATCCTGTCCCGCCAGCCGAAACTCTGGCGATTTATAATCGGCGTTTCCTTAGCAGTTGTATGTGCACGATGGTTTTGCCTAAATCGCTCTTTCTTACATTGTAATACATACACAAATGTTTTAAGTACGTGAATATTGGTGTTGTTGACATTGTTATATATAAACAAATGTCTAAAATACTTGGATACTGGTGGACAAGGACTTGACACTGTGTGAATGTCTTGCGGCATAAGCTGCTAGTCACATGGCAGTAGGAAATCCGCGTAAGATATGTGATGGCTTGGGTTGTCGGCATCGGGTTGCTACTTCCCTTTTCAAATTATGTAAAAGTGACATAGGTTTACAGACCCAGCTCCATAATTTCGTCGATTGAAGTTAGCACCGTCCACTAACCTGCTGTGACATTCGCAATAGGATCGTGGTAGCAGTGGCGCAGCCTGAATTTGCGATGGGAGGGGCTGTCATGATTTACGACGGGGTGAGGCCCAATATTTTGTGAGCGAGTCAGTACCTGCGCACTGTATTGTCAGCACCTATACAAAGCAAACAGATCAACAGACCTCACAAACGCTTATAAGTACAATACCTAATCGATGTTGGTCTGCCCGAATTCTTTAAACCCTTGTTTCAGCTGCGCGCCGTACATGTTTACTCGACTATCCGTTGGTGTTACTGCGAAATTTCGGCTGTTGAGATCTACACGTCGCTGGCCATGGAAGTGTGTCTGAGGATTAAATCGAAAACAGTTTTCCTATTCCAGCGGTTGTGATCTCAGTTTGCAAGATTTGGTATAACCTTGGCGTCGTCAGCAGTCGGCGCGGTCTTTAACTCAACAGCGAGCTTATCAACTGCAGCGGGTGCCACGCGCTCTGTTCCACACTCCGCTGCTGTGCTGACTACCCGCGTCCGTCGCAGGCGTTTAGCGGCGTCTGCCCCGATCGACACAGTCTGCCTGCGCTGCTGGAAGACGTGAGTACGACACTAGCAGCCGTGTGAGTCGGCCGCTGCCGGAGGATGTGCGGGTAGGGTGGCCTGACACGAGTCTCCTGACCCTGGGCGGCCGCGGCGCTGGGTGCCTTTATTTGCCGGCGCGATCCCGATTTTGGATCCGTGGTATGCTATTTTCCGTCTTCATGCGAGTCGTAGGCTCCCCATGCGAGCTGTTTCCGTGTGCGTACTCCACGGCAGTCCCGTGAGGAACAGGACCGGGACCCTTCATCCCTTCGCCGACTTAGCCAGGACCGTTTTCCGCCCGTTCGGTGCAGCGCGTCCATTCCGCGGTTCGCAGCTACGGCTGGCATCCCTTCCGACAGCAGTGTGATGTATATGTGTTGGCAGCTGGGGCGGGTCGGAGACCTGCAGGGCACGGGCGGTGCGACCCAATTTGTTGGGATGATTCATTGTTATTGGTGTGCTCATTCACGCAGGATCTGCACCGCTGTTTTTGAAACGTAATTACTATGTCACTAGTGTAGCTATAAATGTATGGTTTGTGTCGTCCGCGCGCTCATCAACGGATGATATTTGTGATTGTGGATGTATTTTGAACACTTGATTTCCGTCACCAGTGCAAAGCTGTTTTTGTCCAGCAAGAACCGCTCAGGAAAGCTTTTTCAGTCTCGTAATTTGTGTGCCGCTGCACGCTATCGTCGTGATATTTCTGCGGTGCCAGTAAGGCATTAATCATCGGTGTGGTAAAGACACACCCGCGTGGAACAGTGTATGGAATGTATGACTCATGGCAGGACCGGCGCGTTAAAAGCGCCGGCTCGGACGGAAAATGACGCTGCTGCCATCTGTCGGCAGCGTAACCTCACCGAATACTGGAGTGTGGTGGACGACAGCGCCATGGTGGAGGTGTTCACCGCACTGCTGAACGAACGCCACGTGCTGGTGACGTCATCCCGAGTGTCCAGGCTGAGCGCCTGCGTGCAGGTGAGGGCAGGCGGCTTTATCACACGCTCAGAGTGCCCAGGCGGTACTAGCGGGATGGACGGACCCAGATTGGTGCTGGCAGTGACAGCAATGAGGTATATCCCGCCCTGTTGTGCAGCTGTGCTGAACTTATTACTTATGTATCCATTTGTCTCCTGCTCGTGTCCTCTTTAGAGCTATCTTAGCTGTAATTCATACTTGATATTGTTTTACCTCATATTCAGGCAAAACTTTTGAACATAATCCCTTCCTTACTTGCCCACGTTCGGCACACAGGTTCCCCCCACTTAACCTGCGACGGCGGTGATGTGATGTGGCGTCTCCTCGCGCCTGTGACCGCCGGTCTGACCGCCGGTCTGTGACTCGCGCCTGTGACCGCCGCCGGCTTCGCCACTGAGCCCGGGGACGTGCCGCAGGCGGCGCAGGCGCTGCTCTACCCGCTCTGGTGGCAGCGCATCTTCCTGCCGGTGGTGCCGGCCGCCCTCAGCGACTGTCTGGCGTCGCCCGTGCCGTTCCTGGTGGGCGCGCCGGCGGCGGTGGCGGCGCGGCTGGAGCCGGCCGAGCTGCCCGACGGCTGCGTCCGACTGGACGCCGACACCAGCTGCCTCTCCTCGCCGCTCGGCGATATGCAGGCCCTGCCCGCCGACGTGGTGAGCACGGCCGCAGGCGGGCACAGGCGTGGGGCACGCCGCAGAGGGAGAGGGGGTGCCGGGCGGGACTGCGGAGACGGTGCACAGGGCCAGGGGCCGTTGTTACTGGACAGCGGACAGTGCATGTATGTGTATTCTTCTCCAGACGACAGCGACCGGTCTCCGTGATTTCATCACCATTTATTCATGGGATGTCCAGCTGCTCGCTCGGTGAATCGCTGTCGCCGCTCCGTGCTGAAAGTCACAACGTGGTCGGAAAGGCAGAGTGCTGTATGTCAGTTTGGTGGTTACTTGATGCGGATTTTCTCCTGATGGCGGGGTAATTGTCTAATGCCGTTGTACCAATACTTTGCACAGATGGCTGGGGCAAATCTGTTTCGTCATTTCACTGACTGTCAGTCATGGCCAGGCGCTTCAACCCAGCACTGACAGGCTTGTTTGAAAGTCATCGGTCGCCGACCGTCGCGCTGGTGAGCTGTGACCCTGCACCCGCTGTGGCGCCCCTGTACACGCTGACCCGTGTCGCCCTCGGCGCCAGGCGGCCACTCTGAAGCGCCAGCTGCGCCACTCGGGCTCCGGCGACGGCGTGTCGCGCGCCTTCCAGACGGCCGTGGTTCAGCTGGTGGGCGGGTACCGGCACGGTATCAGGTGGGTCCGGCGCCGCCGGCCGCCCGGCCACGCTTTGGCCCGCAGAAAGCCGTTCACCAGCGCCCTGGCGTACTCTGTCAAAAGCAGATCCCGTTTGTGTACATCCGAAATAGAAGAAGTAGTCGGGCTGTGTATGCGTGCTCAGCATGTGTGTTGTCGCTGCGAGACGCCGCTGTTGAGCTGGACGGCGCGCTTGCAGAGTGCCGGAGGGCGGCGGGCGGGCGACGTTCGACGAGGACGCGTTCGTGCAGAGTCAGCCGTCCGGCCGGCGGCCCTTCCTGCGCTCCCTGATCAGGACGCAGATGTTCGAGCGGGTGGGTGGCGGCCGGTGGCGGGCCCGGTCGCCCCTGAGCCGGCGGGCGCCCCGCAGTCAGCGGCCGGGACGCTCAGACCGGGCCGCGCATTCGTGGGCACGCCCCGGCACGTGTGTATGTGTGTGTGTGGTCACGGTCCTCGCGCGCTCGTGTAGCCCGTGCACAGGGCGACCACTGTTCATGCTCACTGTCACACCGTCCGTCATCGTGCAGTTTGTTGCAGGTGCTTTGGGGCGCTTGTTCATTTGCCGTGACTCGGAAACAAGCGCAGCAATTTACGAGCTCCTAACCGCCATTAGTTATGCCTGCTTGGGTCGGTGCATTTTTTTCGGCGCGCTCATTCTTGTCAAGGCATGGCTCGTTGGGTGTTCATCGTCCCGGGGAAAAGAGGTCGGCATTCGTGAAGGACCGAGCGAACAGACACTGTGCTCTGTCCTGGACTGACGCTGTTCTTGATGACGATATATTTTCACTGATGCATATGCATAATGATGGTACATGATCATGCATGGTTCATGATGTTGCAATGTTTTTTCTTAGTCTTTCTGGCTGTCCTCAGCTCACCATCCCGTACTGACCCGTCTGTGTGGGTGGTGTCAGGTGGTGCGGACGGTCCGCTTGCCCGGTCACTGCGGGCCACCACGTGGCCGCCGTCTCCGGCTGTAGGAGACTGCCGCTTCTGTCGCAAGACGGCCCGTGCTGAGCGGCGGCCGGCAGTGATCGGGCCGGGCGGGCCGCCCACAGCATCTGTCGTCCCCCACACACCAACCACAAACGATGGTGTGCGCTGAGCTGGGTACGAGCCGATCCCGGTTCACAAGTCCGTGCTGGTAACCCATCCCCGGCTCACTAGCTCTGGCTGGGTATCCCGGCCCGGGCCAGTCTGGCAAAGGTTCGCCAGTGTGTGCTGGTCCGGCTCCAGTTCGCCAGCACGTACGGGTTCGTGCTGACCTGAGCTGACCGCGCTGACTTCCTCCCGAGCTGACCGCGCTGACCCTGAGCTGACCGCGCTGTCCCCGAGCTGACCGCACTGACCCGGAGCTGATCCCGCTGACCCCCTTCCCCTCGAGCTGACTACGCTGACCCCGAGCTGACCGCGCTGACCCCGAGCTGACCGCACTGACCCCGAGCCGACCCCGCTGACCCCGAGCTGACCGCACTGACCCCGAGCTGACTGGACGTGCGGGCTGCAGTTCATCGGCGAGCGTCTGGAGCGGCTGCCGGCGGCCGGCGAGTCGCCGCTGCTGCGCGACACCTCGCTCCGGCCCGGCAAGAGCCCGCTGTCGGCGCGGCTCTGGCTGATGTCGGCGCTGTGCGGCCGGCGGCGCGCGCTGGGCGCCGGTGCCGGCGGCGCGCCCCACCGGCCGCCGCCGCCGCCGCCGCCCGCTGACCGGCTGTCGGTGCCGCCGGCCGGCCTGACGCGGTCGGTGCCCTCCTCGCCGGCGGCGCCGCGGCCGGTGACGCTCGGCATGTCGGCGCCGTCGCTGCTGCAGCCGGAGCCGCCCCCCGCGCCGCCGGCGGAGGCGCTGGTGAACGGCGGGTGAGTGGCGCGCGTAGGCGGGTCGGCCCGCGAAGGAGCGAGAGGTGCAGATCGGCGTCCGTTACCTCCGGTGGCGTGGGGAGTGGTGGTGCTGGGCGGGTGATGTGGTTAGGAAAAGTCTTCAGATATTGACATCGACAATGATCGGCTTGTAGTGCGCCAGGTGGAGCTGTTTAATGTAAAGAACAAATGCGAATTTTTGATTGAAAAGACAGTACGTTCCGGCCAGGGCTCATCACCACGAATGGTGACTGGTATAAAATGAGCGTCGTTCGCTCCTAGAGAGACCGATCGTACTAACTCGGATTTCCAATAGCGCTTCGGCCGCTGTGTCGCTTTTTTAAAGAAGTTGATATTCGTCGAGAGTTCTTGGCGGATAGGTGGGTACGTTGTTCGGAGAGGAAACGAATCGGAGACCGGTTTACACACACATAATGTGCTTGTACATCGTTCCTCAGACCCTGCGAGGAGGCTCGGGTGGCGTCGGTGACCTCGCCCGGGCCGGATCCGCTCGCCGGCTTCTCACCGTCGGTGGGCTCGTGCCTCATCGACGAGATCAACGCGGAGCTGCGCCGGCTGGACGAGGTGGGTGGCCGCCGCCGCGCTCCGGGCGACGCTGGTGTCCGCGCCGCGCTGGTCCTCCTCTCCGCGGTCCCCTCGACGGCCGAACCCCAGCCGTCTGTCGGCCGAGGCTCGGCACCGCCGCGCGGGTCTGCTCCAGTGGCCGTCGACTGGCGCTGACGTGTCCGGTTTTCAGTCGACCGCTGCCGACGCGCCGCCGCCGCTCTCGGAGGCGCCGCCGCCGCCGCCGCCGCAGGAGGCGCCGCCCGTGCCGCCCGCCCGCCGCCGACGACGACGGAAGCCCAATGATGTAATGTCGGTCGCTGCTGCTGCTCGGGTACCCGTGCTGGAGAGGGCGGCCGCTGCGGGAGCGTCGGTCGCTGCTGCTGCTCGGGTACCCGTGTTGGAGAGGGCGGCCGCTGCGGGAGCGTCGGTCGCTGCTGCTGCTCGGGTACTCGTGCTGGAGAGGGCGGCCGCTGCGGGAGCGTCGCCGGGACGGCTGCTGACTGCTTGCTCGACCGGGCTATCGCTTGTTGCTTTGCAGAGGGTTGGAGCTTTGCTTGACAGATTCGAGCACGTCTGCGCTGTAAAACTTATGTGAATTACTATCTGTCTTGCTTCGCTAGGTCGCGCTTTGCAAACGCCTATCCTGAGCTGATGTTGATCAATATGGCCCTGTCTGGAAAGTTTCTTTTTTGTCCAGACAACGTACAAATTCTTAGTCTTCATTTGATGTAGACCATTCCCATCCTGCCTCTGTATGCTGAACGGATCCTCCCGGAGGTTCAGACGAATCCCATTTTATGAACGCCGTTGATAGCCAGCACGAGGAACCATTAGCTTTTCAACACAGCCCTCATATGTAGGTAATTCAGAGCCCGCCCAATTCAGTGCCAGTTTGTTCAGAAACTGATGCCCACTCCAAACAACCCTCATTTTATCTAGATGCTCCCGCCTCCGTCCACACTGCACACGACCATTGCTCCCACGCTGCCATGACTGTTCGCCATGATCCAGCCTCATCCTGCATATGTTAATGTCGACCGCCCCGTCCCCCGCCACACGGCCCCCGACATCACGCCCACGTCAGCTCCACCCGCCATCCATACCTGGCCTCCTGTTCATCTCGACCGTGCGCACGGGGCCGCGGCGTCCCACGGACCGAGCCTCGGTCCGGGCCGCGCCTCGCCTCGCCTCTCGTCCGACCTGTGTCAACGGTGACGCGCCCCGCGCCGCGCCGCCGCCGGCCGCCGTGACGCCTCGGTGGGCCCGGCGTACGCGCGGCGGCGCACGGGTGAAGGGAGGCGCCGCCGCAGCAGCGCCGATCGGCAGCTGAGGTGGCGCGGCGCCCCGCTGAATGGCCGGGATTGGCCCCTGAACGGCGCCTGAAGCCGGGCATGCTTTGTGAGGGAGAGAAGGCGTTTAGATCAACCCGCCCTTCGCCCAGACGTGTTCAAGGCTGAGGTGGGGCAGATTCCGTCGAGCTGTAGCCATTTCAAAGGGTGGGGAGAGAGAGAGGGGGGAGCGCGCGAAGTAGAACAAATATTTGACGGAGCTGTCCTTTCTCCGCAAACAGTTTTGGTGTTGCAGATCGTTAAGCCCATTGTCTGCACCGTTGAAGGTAGGTCACGAGGGTGGGCAAATGCTTGATCAGACTAAAGCTGTGCTTGGTTACCGCGCGTGACCTGGGCTCCTGCGACCCGGAAGTAAGTTTGTTATTTGTTGTAGCATTCCTAGCAGGCTAATTCCGCCGGAAAGAGCCGGTAGCTGTTGCTGGTGCATTGGCACTGGTATGATATAGGCTGTTGGCTCTGATGGAGATGTCGTTGCTTAAAAACGAAATTTGCCGGTTGTTTTCACACCACCGGCTTTGGAATTACTATTTTTCCTAGGCATAGCTTGTTTTGAGGTGTAACGTAGCCCCTTGCCCCTTTACCTGAGGAGGGTAATTTCAGCGTTTCTGGCATTGGTTGCCGTCAGATTTAAGCATGTCGTGTAATGTAAAACCCCGGTGTCCAATGCCAGCCCGGCTCCTGGTCAGCTGGCTTCACAGATATCTGCGGCATGGGCAGTTGCAAATCACCTCATTGCAGACGAATCACGTTAGCGCAATTTCTGAGGCGTGCTGCATGTTTCCACCGCGTATTGGTTGGATGGCCTGTTCACTACGAACGGACCGCCAGGGACGGTAGCTGTTTTTCATATTTAACGAGCCTCGGTCTACCTGAGACGTTTCCTAATTGTATTTGCCCCAGGGCGAGCGGCAGATTATGACGGCAAGAAGCAGCTTGTCAACCCCAGAACGCTCTGAAAAGCTGAAATATTGCCGCTGTTGTGCCTTATGATCGGCCATGGCTCCACGGGCTAACACAACTGAAACTCCCACCACTTACCGTTTGGTCACCTAGTAAGGCCAAAACATTCCACAACTATTACGGCGAAAAGGGAAACCTCGTGGCTAAAGGCAAGTAACAAATGAAACGGGAGAATATGCCTCACCCTTTTGAGCGTTGGATCACTTTTTTAACTGACCTGCTCAATTTTCTGGGCGTGCTTAGTATGAGGACGCATCCGTAGTCATGACAGGAAAGTGTGCTTTGGTCTCTAAATGTGGCGGACAGTAGCAGACTGGCTGTTCTGCATCCCATGCTGCGCAAGGTTGTTCCCGGGTAAACATTACATTAGCTGACGGGCTCACCCTGCGTCACATGTCTGAGGATGCCGACCTCGACCTTAGAGGAAAGATGCGTGGTGCTCGCCATACGTGGGCTGTCGGATCATCAGGGGTGATTTTTGGATGCAGATAGCAAACATACGTGTGTACACGTGCGTCGATGTTCATTTGCGCTCGAGGAAAAACAAGAGGGCTGTTCGAAATTCCACGATGTATCTAGGCTCAATGGTTTTGGATGCGTTGTTGTATTTAACGTTCTGCTGCTTATGCTTCTAATACCACAAAACACCGCTGGCTACCGAGCAGCAGCTGAGCACTACCATCGCTGCTTTGTCTTCACTCCTTGTATGCGATTACGCGTGCTGTTCGCCTGTGAGCGCTATGACCTGATGATCTTTGAATATCGCGGTGGTGGGGTCTGTGTGCCGTTTCATGCGGATTATATGAGAATCCTGACTGTACTTTGGTAGTTAAGAAGCCAGCAAAACTACGGCTAAATAATTTTGGCCGATCTTATCTATTATGTGCGCCCTTGATGTGTGGTTTTCGTTTACATTTGTTCATTAGAATACGTTATAGTGCAAATAAATTTGAAGTATGATACGGGCATTGCGACAAATTTTTGTAGCTCTTAATTTTTAAGCCTCTTTTTTTAAACATTTGTTCAGACCGTTGTGCTTCGATGTGTTATTTGCGCTCCGAAGGCAGAGCGCTGTGCCATCGTTGCGTCGTCGCCTCCGCCATTCGCTCATTCGCGTTCTGTTGTGAGCACCCCTGGTCATGACTCAACTTCATGTCCGTCTGCAGGAGCGGCTGGCGGGCGAGCAGCCAGGCCGGGCGCCCGCCTCCGGCCGGCCCCCGCCGGAGGACAGCCCCGGCCCGCCCGCCGCCGACGGCAGCTAGGTGGCGGACCCGCCAGAGGTGTCGGCCGGCCCCCGCCGGAGGACAGCCCCGGCCCGCCCGCCGCCGACGGTAGCTAGGTGGCGGACCCGCCAGAGGTGTCTGCCGGGCGCCGCTGTCGGCCGGCCTCTGTCGGAGGACAGCCCCGGCCCGCCCGCCACGGTCGGCAGCTGGGGACGGGACCCGCCGGAGGGAGGTGCCAGCCGGGCTGGGTTGACCGCCGTTCCTCGGCAGGGGGAGGGTGGCACCACCGTCAGGGCGGGGGTCGCCTTTGTGTCGCTCCAGGCAGGCTTGTGCGGAGTGTGTGCTGGAGCTCGTCTGCTGGCTGCGGCCCAGGGGTCGGACTGGCGATGGTTGTGAACAGCTGGCGACACGTCAAGTGCTCGCTGGGTTCAGTCCCTGAGGTCCTGCGCTTCCCGGTGACCCCGGATCACGCGTGGCGATCACCCAGCGTTTAACGGTTGTACCGTGTTTGGCGTGGGGGCCTGCAAACCCCAGCCCCGATCAAAGTGGGTCCATACCACGAATATCACTTTGGAGGGAGAGCAGGTATCGTAATGGTTCCTGTCGCCGGAGCGCCTGTTCTCCCCCCCCCCCCCCCCCCCCCCCCCCTTCCTCCGGGCGGATGGGCGCCCGACGGCCGGCGAGGGATCGAGCTTCACCGGCGAGTCGCATCGCCCCGCTGACGGGCAGTGACGGCGGGATGGCCGCGCGTGCCGAGTAGTATTCGTGCGGGCTTCCTGCGTGGCCGCTGCCAGACGAAGTGGTAGCTGCCGAGTCCTGTTGCCGGCCCAGCCGCCGGCTATGTGATATGGCTGATTGTGATATGTCGCATGTTTTGATAATATTTTGCCTCTGTGGCGTCCCGGGGATGATTCTCAAGCTAATTACGTTAACCTTGAATGCTCCCAGTGTTACAAGAATGTGGCTTATGGATATATTCTAGGTCGTGTTCCTTAACGAACTGTTGTTTCGCGAGACGTTAGCGAACGGCGCTCATGTCAGATCGGTGGCTGTACTCCAACCGCAAATGTGAGCGTTCCTCCTCCCACTGCTGTTGACCTCTTCCATAGTTTTACATCCGGACGTTACGCACAGTAGATCGCCGCGTGAGCTGCCCTCTAAGCGAGGCATTTTATAGCGTTTTCACGGCTGATGATACGTACGGAAGTCGTACCCGGCGCGCGCCGGACCCGGCGGCGGCGAGAGCGGCGCGGGCACATGGCTTGGCGTCCCCAGCGCCAGGAACGGTCGGCCCGAGCCGCGCCGAGCGGGCGGCCACCAAAGGCGGCCGGTGTCGGGCGGCTGGCGCTGCTCACGTGTTCCCTAGTCTAACTGTGCGCCCGGCGAAAGGCAGCACGCGTGTGCGTTGGCGTGTTGGTCCTGTGGCTCGTGCCAGGACAGCATCCCTCGCGTTCCTGTATCGTGTAGAGCTGAATCACGCGACAACTGGCCCGGCCTCAGCTCGGATCAAACTGGCAGACTACCATTGAACTATGAACAACATCTCTGGTCACGGTCTTTCGTTGTGATTTGTGCCATATCACGGAAATAAAGCTGGTCTTCGAAGCGGTTTGGGATGAATTGGCGTTGGCCACGACCCGCTCAGAACTGCTCACGGCGACCGCTTGCAGCCTTATTTGACTAGGCTAGTGTCTATAGAAGATTGGCGAGTCATCGTGTTAGAAGAGAGGCAAGAGGCGGGTTAGTTCGGCAGCCGCCGTACGCTAACCCAGGTTCAGAGGCTCGCCGCTCAGCGTCGCGGCCGCGCGGCAGGCGCGCGGGTGTAATGCTCGTCCGGGGCTGGCGCTGGGCCGCTGCGAGGCCGACGCTGGGCCGCTGCGAGGCCCACGCTGGGCCGCCGCGGGGCCGACGCTGGGCCTGCCGCGAGGCCGACGCCTGGCCGCTGCGAGGCCGACGCTGGGCCGCCGCGGGGCCGACGCTGGGACGCCGCGGGGCCTACGTTGGGATACCGCGGGCCCTACGCAGGGCCGCCGCGAGGCCTACGCTGTGGGCGACCAGAGTGAAGTGTGCAGATGCTGAACGTGCTGGAATGCAGCGCTAAGCGGTGAAATTGGATATCTGATATTTGTTATTAGAGACGATAGTGGATGGCACGAAGGGTGACATGTAGTTTTTTCATTGATTGGGATAGAACTCTCAGTCGGCATTAGCGCGTGCAGTGCTCTGAGGTGAAGGAGAGGCGGAACGTGAGATATTGCGGCCGCCTAGGGTTATCTCCGGGACATGATGAAACCAAACGAGACAGAGCCGCACAGGGAGCCCGACCGGGCTGGCACGAGTGCTTTGGAGAGACTCCCAGCTGGGGCGGCCGCGAGACTTCATCACGTCGTATGGCCGCGAACTTGGCAAGACGCGGTGTTGCCGATGTGCTGAGTGCAGCAGCGACCGAGGAGAAGAGAGCGGACGTCGTGCGGTGAGATGCAGTACTGTGGGGATGTCCTTCAGCGCTGCAGCTCGTCTCAATGTGTATGGGGTGGCTGCCCCTTGAAAGCCACTGGCCCCTCAGTCGCACACGGCCTGTCGGCGCTGTCAGCAACGCTTTCGATTATCAGGACCTCGGGCACACCTTCAAAGGCCCGGAGGTCTCTTGGTCTGTGAGGAGGCGGCGGCACGCGAAACCGACGCCACTGGCCGGCGCCTCCGTCCCAGACGAAACACTCGCCCAGGTCTCTGTCAGGGACCACGGGCGTCGGTCGGCGCCGGACGGCTCCCGCCCGCCTCACACGCACCTCTGCCACACGTGCGCCACGTGCGCCGGGGTCGCTGACCGCCGCGGCCGGGCCTGGCACGTCCGTCCATCCCGCGCGGCCGCGCGACCGCCGCCTGCATACCAAGCACCGGCCGCGCGAGCCCCGCGCGACATTTACGGGCGTCGTAAATACGGGCGCTGAGGCAAGGTTTCACGGAAACAAACGGGCGACCTGAGAGGCGGTGTGGTGCGGCCGCGGGCGCTGTCGGACGGCGTCGGCCAGACCCCGGCTCGGTGTCGTGGCTGCCGGCCCCGGGCCCTGTTCCGGCACCGGCACCGGCCCTGGCCCCTGCTCCGGCCCAGGCCCGGTCCCCAAACCTGGCTCCGGCCCTGACCCCGACCCCGGCCGCGCCCCGGCCCGGGACCCTGCCCCGGCCCCTGCTCCGGCTGCAGCCCCTGTCCCGGCCCTGATCCCGGCCCCTGTTCTCGCCCCGGCCCCGGCCTCTTCTCCGGCCACAGCACCAGCTCCTGCTCCGGCCCCGGCCCTGGCCCCGGCTCTGGCCCTTGCTTTGGCCCCGGCCCGGCCCCGAACCCGACCCCGACCCCTGTTCCGGCCTCGGCCCCGGCCCCGGTCTCGGCCCCGACCCCGGCCCCGGCCCCGACCCTGCTCTGGCCCTGCCCCCGGCCCGGCCCCTACTCCGGCCACAGCTCCTGCTCCTGCTCCGGCTCCGGCCCCGGCCCCGGCCCCTGCTCCGGCCCCTGCTCCGGCCCTAGCCCCTGCTCTCGCCCCAGCCCCAGCCCCGGCCCTGGCCCCGGCCCGGCCCCTACTCCGGCCACAGCTCCTGCTCCGGCCCCGGCCCCTGCTCCGGCCCCGGCCGCTGTTCCGACCACAGCTCCTGCTTCGGCCCCGGCCGCTGCTCCGGTCCTAGCCCTGCTCTGGCCCCGGCCCGGCCCCAGCCGGTCCCGCGCTCTGACCCGCTGTCCTTGGGCTCCTTTGACAGGGCAGTGGATGGGAGCGAGCGGAGCCTGTGCGACGCGGGGACGGACGGTCTCAGAGGCTTTGTGGAATCGGGGACAGGGGCGGGGAACGGAGGCAGCGCGCCTCCAGAGCGTCGCAGCAGGTCGCGGCCTGGGGTAACAACCACCGCGCGCGATACTCGACGAGCTCGCCTCCTGGCCCTGTCTGCAGTGGCCTGCCGCGGAGGGTCGCGACGCGCGCACAGCCTTGTTTGCGCCGCTCGGCAACGCGACGGCACCGCCGCGCGGCACATGCAGACACTGCGCCGGGCGGTGCGGAGCCGCCCTCCATCAAACCGCCGATCGCCATGGTGCATTGCACCCGAACCACTTGTTGCAAGAGCGCCTGATGGCCGTTGCGAAACCGGCTGTTGAATGGCTGAGGCCGGTGCGGAGCTCCGCAGCTGCGGTCGTGTCTGGCCGTCTCATCTGCAGCCGCCGAGGCGCACTGTGAGCGCCACGCCGCGTCGCCGACCGCCATGGGACGCCATGCCGAACGAGGAGAGAGCGAGAGAGAGAGAGAGAGAGAGAGAGAGAGAGAGGGGGGGGGGGGTAGGCTATCTAAGTCCCTCCGCTGTTGAGCCATCCGGCTCGCAACCTGGTGATGCAGCAAGGAGCTGTTGTGCCCCGAAGAAAAAAACACATTGCCGTTGAGAACATAGGCCTTTATACACTCTTCCTCTCCCACCCTCCACCAGTACCCCTCTCTCCCTCCTTTCCTCTCTCCGCCTGTCTTCCTGCCTGCCGGCCGGGTCTGCCGCGGGCGCTAAACGTCAGACGGGTGTCAGCCGCGGCTCGGCCGGCCGGCTGCACGCAGCGGTTCTCACTAATCAAAATAAACCCGCCTTTGATAAGTAAAAGTCGGCTGGCCCACCGGCTGATTTAGTCTCCAATAAGGCATTTACTGCCGGGATGTGGCCTTATTACGCCAGCGTTGTGCCGGCTCGGCGGCTGTTACGCCGGCCGGACTGACGTCTCGCGTCGGCCGGCGGCGGGAGAGAGCGGTGAGGAGCGGGCCGGGCCGGCCGGGTCAGCGGCGGCCCGGCCGGCGGCGGCGGAGCGCGCCAGGCGCCGCCGCCGCCTCCCGCGACGGCGCCGCGTCGCCGGCCGCCCCGGGACGAGGGCCGCGCGGGTGGGGTTGAGAGGGTGGCAAGCCGCAGCGGTTCGTGGAATAATGGGGTCAGTTTGGACTTTCCAGTCCAGATGTTGATGTTGATGTTGGAGAAGGCTTATCTGGAGAGGAGCGGTCAGTCTGGACTTAACCCTCGCCCTGATTCGCCGTTTTTGTATAACGTGGACTGGTGGGGGAAGGGCGGTCGATGGCCCCCTGGCGTTTTCGAACTAAAAAGATAGAGCTCAGCGGAAAACACCAGTGAAGTGGTTTCAATGAGATCCCGCTGTTACGTTCTTGGGTTGAAAGTTGACCCCCATTATGCCAGGTCCAAGTCAAATGTTCCAGAAAATCGCACTTTTCAGCTCAACAGTATCATACATACGAGACCATGCGTCGTGGCGACACCAGACCTAATCAGGCGGTATTATTGTTATGTGTTTTGAGGATACATTCATGCTCTATGGCTCTGTTAATGTAACAATGTTGACACACCACGCACGTTTCGCGGCACCGTCGGTTGCGGCCCGCCGGCCGCGCCAAGCCGTAGATCATCTTGCGGTGTGCCGCAAAGACCGCCGCTGCTCCGACACCAGAAAAGCTACGAACAAATTGTTGTATCCATGATGTCCTGTAGGCTACTGAAGATTTGGGGCGCAATTGCACAACATGCTGGAGAGACTTCCTAAAAATATCAGGAAGGGAGAACGCATCGACCCCCCCCCCCCCCCGCCTATGAGGGTGAGAGATAATTCAGTCTGGTCTTCATCTAGCTAATCCACCCATCGCACATGATCATGAGCAAGAGCAAAGTCTGTGCCTATGCACTGGACTCATGGGTTTACCCCATGCGTAGGTTATGATCGTAAGCAGTGAACCTGTGACCACAGCGGGAAAATTCAACATCTGATAACTCAAATCCATCCGGCGCGGGGCCTGCGCAGGTGAGCGTGGGAACATGAGGGAGGGGGCATGACCCGTGACTCAAACAATCCGGAAAAATGTGAGCATGATCTGCACGATCTTCGCTGAATTAGCACCGAAAAATATTTCGTTTGTCTTTTTTCGACGTCAGTCGATCAGTACTTTACGCAATGTCACCTTCAGCGTCAATGTCAAAAAACCTACTCGCGTCCCTGACGTCACCGTACCTGTGCGCCGTTTTTGCGTCACCGAGAGTCGGCGGCGATGAGTTTTTGCCGCACTGCGTCTTAGTGCGGCGACGCACCTTTTCGCTCGTCATCGTCCATAATTCGCAGCGGAGAGTGGAGCCGCCGCCGAGACGCACCCTCTTGTTTTTGCCGGCCACGCCAGCGTGCCCTGGACGACGTCACTCTGCCTCTGAGACGATCACGGCGCGGCCGGTGCGCCATTGTCGGCCGCTTCTTGCGACACTCCAGCGGGCGGTTTTTGTGACGCGCCGCACCGGCTCATGGCGGAGGGGGATGCGGCCGGTGAGGCGGAGGGTTTTCCGCGCCGAAAAACGCCACTCGCGACCTGCACCGTCGCCGCCGACCTCGCGGCGCGCCGTGTTCGGCGCCGGCCGACTCATTGAGGCCCGTCGGCTCTGGTCCCAGGGACGCGCTGTCATATGATCAGGATCCGAAGGTTTTCATACAAAAAGTCGGATGAACCAAAGTCGAATGGAAAAATGTCCAACGAAATGAATGGAAGTGATAAAAGTTGATAGGGAAGAACGTCGAATCAGAAAAGTCGCTTGCGGAAAAAGTCAAAGGTCAAAAGCGAGGAAGTTCACAGGTGTAAAAATCGAGTCGGAAAAGTCGGAAGTGGTAAAAGATTTCAAAACACTTCAAAGTATTGATTTCGACAGGGTGAACACTGGCATTGGAAAATCGTAAGAGGTAATTGTCGACAGGGATAGCAGTCGGAATGGGAAACAACTGAAACGAGAGAATGTCAGCATGGATACACGTCGGTTTGATAAAGGTAATCGGACAGTTCAACCTGGGGTGCCCGTGCCGCGGCTTTGTGCGACATGTAATCCCCCCCCCCCCCCATCTCCCGGAGACTGGCGAAAGGACGGAGGCAGAATTATCCGCTGAACGGAGTAGCACAACTTGGGTGATGGGTTGAGGGTATGAGTAACAAGCCGTAGTGTCGATTTGTATTCTTTTGGGTGAGCCACTGCCCCCCCCCCCCCCATGTCCGATTTGCCGTCCCCAACGGTGAGTTTGGCCCCTTAACTTTCTGGAGCACAAGTAGAGATAGGGAATCAAAAATGGGGGATCAAAATCATATGGTTTTTAAACGTTTTGTATTGTTTTGCAGGCAAGAGGAACAACGAAACCCGCGTCGTAAAACCATGTTTTGAAATTCCTCCATTACTCGATTCTGAACAAAGATTGAACATTTCCAGACGAACATGACAACATCTTCGTTTGTCATCATCTACGCCCACAATGTTTCCGTATAACCGAAAAAATCGGCGCAGCCCATGGATGACGTCGGTTTAGAAACAGACTGATGAATCATTGCAAAATGAATAGCGCCAGCGGCTGATTCTATGCAATCGCTTAATGCCTGGCTTCTTCAGTTTACTGAATTCAAAATACCAACAAAATTGCATACTTGCGTGCCAGCTGGCTTCGGCTTCAGTTAAAGAAGAGAAAATCGTGTCACTCGAAATCGAGCAGGCTATATCTCTTTACTTCATCATAGGTGAATTTCTTATCCAGGCCCTTCTACCCTTTTTCAGCACTGCATCCCTCCTCCTTGCCAAGATTCTGGCTGCGCTCCTGCATGGATGAGCCCATTGAACACCGAGCAGGCCAATAAGTATAACAGCGTAGTCACGGAGAAACCAGCTCAACTAGTAGCGCCTTAACAATCAACCTGCCTTGCGCGTGACATTGCCATTATGGCCGTTTTATTTGTTCATTCATTCAGTTCATTCATTCAACCCGTCAAAGATCCTGATGTGCTTGTGTTCTGACCCTCAATCGTGTTGTTCGTGCATAGTTATCCCTGCATTCAAAATGTCGATTTGTGCTCACAAACGGGGTTTGAGCACTACTCTTGAGTTAATCGACTGCATATTGTGTTTTTTGTGATAGCTAGGAAGAATGTTTAACTTCCCCTGTTATGTAGCACAAAACGTGCAGCGTATAGCTTGCACAACGTTGGATAACAGCCAAGTCACGGGCGTTACATCTGCAAATCGTGCTAACGAACGACAGCTATGAACGACATATATTTCCATGGCTTCAATCGCCGCACGGCTAGTGAAGTGACAGGCTGTAAATGATGTTATGGTGTCACAGATGCGTAGGTGACCATAAAATACCCACCCCGAAATTCTCTGCATGTCATAGCGGACATGCAGTTTAGAAACTGCAGAGACCTAGACCTGAAGAAGGGCAGGGCTGTCAACTGCTCCGAAAGATCTTCAAGACGGGTATTTTAGTTCAAACCCCCATACAAATATGAAGCATTTCCTTTAGAGCGAATGCTTCACATGTGAAGTTGTTGAAGAAAGCATCAGATATGATCAAATAAGCTTACTTATATCTATGGGTATACTTTTCAGTAGAAAAGACTGCTCTAGACAACACAATTTCTCTGCTCCGTAAATATGCTCTGCGATATGTCATTGCTTGAATACGCCATCGTACCTTGTGCAATATTGATTGAGAGCCTATTGACGGCCGTTATACTTGGAATTCGTAATCACGAGCGTCAGATACGAACGACCCCACTATAATATTTCGGTCGGCCGTCATCGCTGCATGGTTTATGGAATGAAAGGATTTGAATGACGCTGTTATGACATCATGAATGCCAAGGTGGCCGTGAAATACTCTCCCCGAAATACTCTCCCCATTTTCCCGGGCGTGTGGCCCAGAATACTAGAGTGGTTTAGGTCTTAAGAAGGGGAGAGCTGTGAATTTCACTGAAAGGTCTTCAAGATGGTTATCTCAGTTCAAAGCTCTATATAAATATGAAACACTTCACTTGAAGGAGAGGTTCCACATTTGAAGATACTGAAGCAAGCATCAGATATGATGAAATAGGCTCACTTAAACCATCGGTATACCCTTAAATAAGTGGAAAACACTGCTCTGGATGACACGATTCCTCTATTTTGTTAACATGCTTCTCAATACGCCCTCGTTTGATTGCGCCATTGCAACTTCCACGACATGGATTGAGAGCCGATTGACGACCGTTATGTCTGGAAATCGTGCTCACGAACGCCAGATGGGACGAATCGACACCTATATTTGTATTGGCCTTGACTGCCGCATGGCCAATGGAATGGCAAAATTCGAATGGCGTTATTATGGTGTCATGGGTGTTTGGATGACCTTGAAAAGATTCATCGGAAAAATCTGCACGTCTTCGAGTACGTACAGCTCAGAAGCTAGAAGGGTTTATGTCTTAAGAAAGGCAGGACTGTGAATTGCACCGAATGATCTCCAAGATGACCTTTTCAGTTGAAGATCCCATACAAATGTAGAACACGTCCTTTTATGTCATGAGGGAGAAGCCGAACCCATGAGTTTTATCACACGAGGTCGAAGCCGAACCCATCAGTTTAATGTCACAAGGTCGAGGCGGAACTCATCACCGTAACGTTACCAGGTCAAGGCTGAACCGAATCTAGTATGCAACCTTGTTTTGCAAAAAAAAGGCGTTTTTACGTCGGCTAAAACATAGAGGATGATAGAATACACGCGCGGTTTTGCCGAGAAAACACGAAGAATATTAGCATTACTGGTGCAAGATTTTTAGGAATATGGTCGTCATCTATTGTGTACGTTTGCTCGCAGCATTTCGGATAGTGAGCGTCGACTGCAGTCGACGCGCCCGAAAACTCCAATGAACAACAACAACTCGGATAGTGAGCTATCCGGCCGTCGTCATGTGTTTATTGGTTTCGGGGATCGCCGGCTGGTTATGACTTCCAGCCAGGTACATACGTCGAAGCCTCCAAAATGTGTCTGGTGTATTGATATAACAGAACGAACCAGATGATTTTGCAAAGTTTGTGACAAAACTAAAGCCAGCAGATGAAATCGCATGAATCTAAATCCGTTACATATTTTAAAGAACGCTGAAAGCCGAAGTCGAAGCCAGGCGTTTCAAGTGACACAAGCCAAAAACTGAAGCCGAAGTCAGTCGTTGAAAATGACACGAAGCCGAAGCTCAGTTAGACGTTGACAGAGCAGAACTACGACTTCGCGAACCAGAATCCGAATCTGAAGGTAGCTTTGTTTCCATATCTGCACACAGTACAAGTCATGTTGTTATCAGCAAGTTCAAACGTGCTCCTCTTCTGCTAATTGCGCCCGCCTAGTGTATTTTCCATGGATGCAATGTGCATCATAGTGCCTGCGCACAACAGCGCGGAAGGCAGCCTGAAGTACTCGTGCTTGAAAAGGCTCTACGTGGATGTGCAAAAAAAAATGTGTCCATGTCTCAAAAATAGTACGGGTGCTGCACATATGCTCAAACAGTCATAGCCAGAGCGATAAAAGAAGCAAAATAGTTTTGTTTTCATGTCGCCTATTCGTTTCATTTCGAGAACTCTCAGCGCGAAGCTTATCTTCATTCTCCTCGCGATAGTATCGGAAGCTTATCACTTGGTGGCATCACTGAAACTTTCAAAAAGACGACTGAAATATGCGGTAAGTTAGCGGGTATGGAGGTGGACGGGATCAGAGATGAGGACGCAAGACACCCATGTACCTTACACGCCGACTTGTGCTCGACTCCCGTGAAAATCGATTTATTCCGGAATCGATCTCGTTTTGGCCTGAGTTTGGCTGGAACATGGCTTCATTGGCTACTCGACCAAGTCGGATTTGGAAATGATTGGAATTGTTTGCGGCAGAATCAGAATTGATGCGATTCTGCTTCGAAAATGTCTTAATCACAACATGATTCAACAACAGTTAATGAGGTGTTTACATGGCTTCCTAGCTGTTTCGCGAGGTGAGCTGCCCTGCTAGTACATGTTTGCATCGCTTGAACATAGAAAGTTCTGAATCCTCTGGCCAGGTAGTCGGCACGCAGGGGGCCGAGTTGAGAGGTCGGCTTTGTCAAGATGCCAAAATTCCATAGGTCACCCGGGAAGGCAGGAATGTTTGCACCCCCTCCACTTGCCGATATCTTCATGTGATCTCAAACACGGTGGCATTAATGCATTGAAACGCTCAAACTGAAATTGGTACGCCAAACAGCTATGCTCCTGTTGCTTCCCATATGTGAATGCCCTGTTACGTTGGACGATAAAAGGGCGTCTGTGATATTTGGGTCCGACCCAGCGGACGTCCTGACCCGTTTAGGAGGGCCCAGCGTGTCTCAGCTGGCAAAAATGACACAAATGCATGTGGTCTAATAAAGCACACTGAGGTGAAGCCTTTTCTTGAAATACAAATGCATACATGTATAACTGCATGCAAGTGGAAGGTTGCTTACAATTTGAATCATGTTTGATGTTCAGCACCTCCACGTTTAGTTCAGTGTCCATCAAGATCTCCAACTTGCAGACGCCGTATAGAAAAACCAAAGACACAACTGTGGATGTTTTGTCAATTCATGAAGAATGCACACCAAATTGTTGACCTTCGGCCAAATGTGAGGTTATCAGAGGTCGGAAAAGGTAAAAAAGTCGTTCCGATAGATGCAGTTAAAACCTATGTTAACGCGTCAAGACGGATATCAAGAGCCCGGAAATAAGCGTTAAGACTCTGGGGAGTCCATTCCGCCCATCTCTGTTTCTCCACAAGGGTCAGGTCAGATTCGATCACTGTTCAAAATTGATCTGATAGTAGCCTACAAGAGCGATACTTTTTGCTATGTGCTTCTAAGTTTATGTTATTAGGTGCAGTTGTGGAACAAATATTCCAGATACAAAAAAATCAGTTTAGGCTGGCCTAAGCGTAATCTAATGTCAGCTTAGGTCAAGCTAGCAAACCATCCAAATGATCAGATTGATGAGCTAACTAGGTCTATGTGACTATTTCAACGTTTTCTGTGGTCAGAAATAGTGTGCTGCACAGCTACAGGTACTTAAAATTGCGTAATCGTTGTCTACATTACGCATAGTCCCTTCGACGCTTGACCATGTTTTTGTAACAAACTGAGAACAGGCAAATTGGTGCATGAAATGATGCGTCATCAGCTTCACAAACACGATAATAGCTTCTCCACCACTGGAGACATAGGTCATTGACCGTGGATCACCTTAAATGACCTTGCATGTCTTCACGTAACCTACTGTGACCTCATTATGCATTAGAATGATATCACATGTTCTCAGTTAAGCATTCAAATTCTGCGTCCAAAATTGCCCACGATATAAAACACAATAACTGTCCACTTTGAGCTCAGCATGTGTTTTGCAAAAGGTACCTATATAGGCAGGTGATGACCTGGGCGAAGGCCATGTGCTCTGTAGTCATATGGTGGTTCTGGACGTGAGTCAGTATTCTTCACCTCATATATACAAACACCAAAACCACACACAAATATGTGCAAATTTCCATTATTTACAAACGATAACCAAAATTAACCTGACTTCAGGTAACAGAACTCACCTTTTCCGAAAAAAATCAGAACTATAAAATCTGTAGTTTCTACCATGTTCTATTACAAACACAAGCTTAAACAATAGGAAAGAGCCCACAAAATTTGTGCGGTCAAAGTTTTTGAGAGGCTGCCCCCTTTGATCTGACCTTGGCCGCTGAGCTTGGTAGACCAAAGCTTCATATTTGCACAAAGAATGCCAAATTGATAGATTAATAAGCGTTGAAAATTTTGACTGGTGCGATCGTTTGTTTTTTACTTGTGCATCAAAACCGCAGGGGAAGTCAGCTGTCCCATGGTCGGACGTGAGTAAGAAAATTTCCTTGCGGGACGAGGCGAGGAGGGACAGTATCTGCAATGAGAGCTTTGGGGCTCTGTTGGTTCTCAGAATCTCAAAAAGTGACAAGTTTAGTGCACGTGCACCGCTCAAATACTATTGAAATACTGTTAAGAAATTTCCAGCGAGTCGTAAGAATTGTACATGACTCATTTTCACTTTTGCATGGACGTTACCACCACTGGGGTCACTAGAGTCTGGAGTGTTGCCCCACTAACTTTTCGGCAAATTTTATCATTGCTTAAGTTTGCCAAATTTCCACATCTGACAAATTTTCACGCCTTTTGTCTTAATGTTTTTTAAATGATCTGTGATAAAAACACTGAAAAACGAAGCAATAGCACTATCGATGTCTCGTCGACGGCCTCACTTGCACGTTTCAGCATACTCTGCAGTGACATGACACGTGCAGAGTAAACCATCAGTGTGGCTGAAGACACCGCAATGTTTCTTTCTTATTTTGCGTGACGCATTTCAACAAGAACATGACGCGATGCCAGGCTGCCTCTGGAGAGGTCTTGCAGAAGCAGACCTGTTGCAAGTCCAAACACCGGTCATTATCCATCTGCGACGCGTTGGCGGCGCAGGACGCCGCCGAGAACAGCTAGATACTTGACAGCGAGCATAGCTGGAAACCATGTCCAACATTCCTTGATCCGAGCGGATACAGGTATCCCCGGAGTCGCTCAGTCACAGCTCATGGTATGTTAGGGCCTCGGACGTACACGGACTTGGAATACTTGTGCGATGCCCAGAATAAAGTATGTCAGGACTCCTCCCATGCAAGGAAATGCAGGCTGATTATGAGCTGATGGCAGCTACGGTATAAGCGAAGTCTTACTGGCTATCGGCCGGTACCTACATTTAGTGCCGAATATTTTGCAATGTTGGCTTTGGGCTCGGAATGTTTGCTAGCAATAGCATGTTGCAAAGACCCTGACCTCATGATCCCCCTCCTATCAGCGCAAATCCAGCTCAACGGACCGTTCTGCCGAAGGATATTAACGTTCCTCACGATGCCGTGACGCGGCCGTCACTGCGTCAGCCTGGCTGTGTTAACCAGTCAGCAACTGGCCGTCAGTGACGAATGAATCAATGACAAAGAGAATGAGCCTTGTCAGCGCGGTTTCGAGCCGTGACCGCTCGCGCCTGCCACGCACTGCTCGGAGAGCGTTGGACGTTCTCACGACTGCACCTCTCAGCCCGTGCGTCCACGTATGAGCCACCGCGATGCCGGCGTCAGGCTGTCAGGCTCTTCCGTCTCTAGTGGCCACTTCTAGGGCTAATAATGAATACTTGTACATGATCAGGCGGGACTAATGCAGTAGCGTTTGTAAACTGACAAAGTACAGCAAACGTGTACTGGATTGCCAAGTTTTACTAAGAACGTCCTAATGCGTGTGGTTGGGACATCGTGTGTGAAACTTCGTTTAGTACTGTTTGAATGGGCGTGTTAGCCTTCGGCGTATCAATATGTGCATACAAACACATCATATTCCCTCACATGGGTGCGTGTTGACATTTTCCAGCTCTAAACAGTAAAATCCAGGTCGAAGACTCGGAGTAGCTACTTATAACTGAAAAATGAAAAAAAACTGTAAGCCCCTAGCCTCTCTTCTAGTGAGCTTAATAGATTTATCGCAGTCATCAGTTGCTGGTCCGGTCCAAGCAAATCAAGAACGAGGAGCTGATGCGAGTTCGTGGAAGGCAGGTGCTTTACAGCCTTTAGACGAAGTCGTATCACAAGTGTTGAGTAACATTCCATGGCTGCGGAAAAAGAAAAGAGCTGACCGGCACCGTATGTCTCATGTCGACGGTTACCCCTGGGCTTCGTGGTTTCGCGGAGTCTAGACAACATGATGGATGTACGAGTGCGAGACAGTTCGTTCGTTGTAACGTACAATGTGCTCCAGTAGACATGCTGTTGACATTACATCAGCCGGGGTACACTTCTTGTTACGATCTCTTTCGGCAGGGATGGTTGAAGGCGTGTGCGGCATGTATCGTTGGTTTCTGTGGGAGTACTTTCAAACACGTGTTAAGATACGCACGTAAGGCCTTTTCACTCACCAGTCACCACGCAGGTAAAGGTTTTAACCTTGCAATGGGACACAACAGACTCGAAACGAAGTGTGCCATTTTGCGGCCCCATGGACCAGTCATGCCGATGGGATGTAGGATATCCGAAAGGACGAAATCGATCTCTTTCTACAGGCTGCCTAGTGTAGCTGACGTGACGTTTTTGGGCACCATATAAACTGACTGAACCGCAGGAGTCGGGGTGGGGGCGGTGCAGTCGTGGGTTCCCTAGCTATGCCGCGGGGGTCGAGGTGGAGGCGGTGGAGTCGCGGTCACCCTGACTGTGCCGCGGAGGTTGGGGTGGAGGCGGTGGAGTCGCGGTCAGCCCTGACTGTGCCGCGGAGGTTGGGGTGGAGGCGGTGGAGTCGCGGTCACCCTGACTGTGCCGCGGAGGTCGTGGTGGATGCGGTGGAGTCGCGGGCACCCTGACTGTGCCGCGGAGGTCGGGGTGGGGACGATGGAGTGGGCACCCTGACTGCGCCGCACCATGCGTTTTCATGTCAAAACGTCTACAGTCCACATCACCACCAACAAGGCTCTCATGATACGGTGATTACAGAGCAAGCTTATTCGCGCGACACTCTAACATGGCAAACGTGCTATGGACAAAGCCTCCGTAGGGCAAAATTTTCCAACGAATGTGTCAGGCCAAAAGTGCGGAGCGACGGAACATGAACAAGCAAAAATTATTCACGACACGACCCTTCCAAACAAGGTGTACACTGTCCACAACGGTGCGATAAGTGGATTATATGATTATACGATTGAGTAACGCGTCTTAGCTCACGTCATCTAAAATCGCTGTAACTGGCTTACATGTTTCAGATAATTTAACTAGGCACCTTTGTACCTGTATTTAATGCAGCGCGTTTTTACAACAGGCATGAAGGATGGCTCTTAGTTTTGTGCGGAACAGTTTTGTCGCGGAACAGTAGTGTCGTTCAAAAGGTATGTCCGTGATAAAGCCGAATCGTAAAGGAATTTTGCCTTAAGACGCATCACGTAGAAACTTTGTCGACGAAAAGTTGCTCTGCAGAAGTAGTGTGGAGCGCAAAACTTTTATGTGCGCCGATTTTGTCGCGTGAGAAAAATGTCGCGTGGACATTTTGTCGGTGCACTATTGTGTTGAATTTTTGTCGCGGACAACTTTTAGCCACGGAAGTTGCATCGCCGTGTCGCGAGTGCCGTAGCAGTTCTGTCATTAGCAGTTTTCGTAGCATTAGTCATGCCGTAGCATCGCATCACATGGTACCAGGTCCACCCAGCCATGATGACGCCTTATTCCGGTCAGCGTTGCTCTAAGGAAGCAGTCCCTGCTGTTGGCTATGCCTGCGTGAAGCGCGCATCACGACAAACACCGACAGAGCACCTGGCGCCTGCTCGCACCCGACCCTCTGTCCCGGACCCGTACCGCGCGCGCGCATGCGAAGTACTGCGCCGGCTGTGGTGAGCGGGTCTGCAGGCTGCGCCGGCGCCGCATTACATAAGCCCCGGGCGCGACGGGTTGCCAGCTCGGGCCCTGGTCTGGTGGCGGTGTCGACAGGTGGCCGCTGACCAGCCTCGGTCTGACCCACCGCACCGGCGGCGAGCAGGGCCCGTACCGTCGCCGACCCCCGTCGGACCGTTCTCGGCACGGCCGGCCTGATTCGGGGAACGGAGCGGGGCCCGACGGAGACCTGTGCCGAGCATGTGGTCGCGGTGAGTCAATGGCCGCCTTGGGGTCACCGGGCACGGAGACAAAAACTGGTACGGCCAGGCGCGGGGACGAGTTTCTGTCTAGCAATCATTATACCGAAGTTAAGCCATCAAAAATACATGATACGTTGTCATGTGCAGGTGGGAAACTAACAGTGTCATCTGCTTCTAACCGTTAGTCGAAATCCTCGCTGTTGGTGCTCCTCACAAGCTGCGTGCTTGTATGCTGATTTTATTGAAAAGGTGTGCCACCTCTGGGGTGTCTTTGAAAAGCACGCCATGGTGGAACCTTAGAACCAGTTATGTAGAAGAAAGGCATCGTGGACTGATACGGCAGCACCAACAAGACATCGCATAATAGCTTAATTTTGATTTCTTTCGGTTCAAAAATATTGACAAATTTCCGAGTCTAAACTTCCGTTTCGGCACAGCACAATACTTTTCTTGTAGTCTTTCCTTCCCAATGAACAAGTAAATGAAGGACAATTTTGGCCAATGGCCCATTTCAAATGTTACAAGACGGGCAATGCAAAGCAAACAAGAAGCATTGTTTTAAAGGTGGTGAGAATGAAGCTCACTAACATTCCTTCTGCCGTAGCGACAACTTCAGATAAGCGTTTTGAAATGTTCAGAAGGATTTCCAGAAAAGTGGTGTTACTGATAAAATCGGACGCGTCTGATATAACTGTAAGAAAAAAGTCGAGAGGTAGCGCACGCACTTTGGGGGCACGTTCCACATTTGAAAATCCTGAAGCAAACATCAAACATGATGAAGTAAGGCCACTTGTAACCATTAATATACTTTTAAGTGGAAAATGGTTATCGGAGCAACATAGTATTTTTGTTTTGCAAATATGCTCCTCAATGCATCATTGCCTGACCACGTCATCTTACCGCACACAACTTTGGCTGGAAGCCAGTAAGCGGCCGTCACATCTGCAAATCGTGCACACAAACGCCAGATACGAACGACTCGACAATTACTTTTGTATCGGCGCAGATCGCCACATCACTAACGGAATGGAAGGATTTGAATAACGTTACCATGACAGCATGGATGAGTTGGTGACCTTGAAATAGTCTCTCCCGAAAAAGTTTCCACATCTTCGCGGGCCTGTAGCTCAGAAACCAGAAGGATTTAGGTCTTAAGGAGGGCAGGACTGTGAACGCCACAGAATGATCTTCAAGATGGTTATTTCGGTTCAAAACACAACCCCAGCATGGAACACTCCCTTTAACACGCGCTCGGGTGGGGCTCATTTTGCCTCCCCGAAGGTTTTCTAGAATAAGTTTCAAGAGACGTGGGAAAGCCGCATCAAATTTTGCATAGCTGTAGGCAGTTGAATATCGGATCTCTTGTAAAAATAAGATGCTCCTTGCAAGGTTCCTCACGCATGGCAAGTCAAAGTCAGGCCGCGAGTGTTAGCGAAGGCAATTTCTCAGGAATCGCTCGATCTGAAGCGATAATGGAGTGTTAGACGAAGCTATACACTTATGGAATGGTTTCTTAGACCATTCGGCGATTCACTTAAGCATTACAACAAATTCCATTGAAATTCGTTCAGGTCAAAAGGTCAAACCGAGGTAAAACTAACCTGCAGTTCTTTTTTTTTACTCGAGAGCCTGCTGTATGGGTTAGTTTTTGATACTTACTTCGAATTTTGCCAAAAACAGGGACGGAAAGAGATGTAGCATGGACTTGGCATAGACTTCTAGAGACATGGAGACAAGCATGGACTTCTTACAGGTCAGAGAAGGTCGCTGACGTACAATGAACCAGATCAATCTGAGGTATTTAGGAACAAACCACCTAACATATTCCTGGATGCATATTGCATTTCCAAACTCAACACAACCCCGTAGGTTTTTGGTCATCATGCCCTTTTAATAATCAAACCAGGTCACTTCCTGTAATAAACAGCGGTGACCTCTTGCGCTTAGAACAGGAATTTAGGCTCAGGGCAGTTTCATGAGGATGTGTGGGGCACTTTGGACACCATTCTGGAGGTAAGCTTTCTTAAACCTTACTTGACCCTAAGGTCATGACTTAGGAACCTCAGATCGTAACAAGTGAGTTCATGTGCAGAAAATCTACCCTGTGAATTTGGTGTTTCTGGTTATCTTACATTTTTAGATCTCAGGGGGTCAAATTGACCTTCCTCCATTACATCTTTGAGCAATGAACGAAGGGTATGCAAACGGCCACCCATGCGCGTGTTAACCCTTACCCTCATTGTAGAGCGAACTTAAGGGGGTCGATGCAACGCCCCCCGCTGCAATGGCGTGTCAAAACTTATGCAGATGGAGTTTAGCGGGAAACACCAGAAGATTGGTCCCAACGTGCTCTGTAGATGACTTGTCATCTACAGAGCACAGGAACACCCAGAAAATAAGTGGATCTGTCGTGATAAAGCAAGTCAGTGACCAAATGTTACCATACAGGGTTCATCATGGCCAATTATGCGAACGTGATATGTGCCTTTATGTGTGATGTGTGCTAGCTTAAAATCGTTAACATATGTAAGTGATGCCTGACACGTGATGTGCGATGCCTGTTCAGTTGAAATCGCTTGCATGTATAATTGAGGCGACATGTGTGATGCCTATTTACTTCAACTCGCTTGCATGTTTTGATGAAGCGTGATGCGTGATGTCTTTTCGCTTTAATTTGTTCGCATGAACACGTATGTTCGCGTACTTTTATGCTTAGGTAGGCACTGTTTTGTGGTAATGGCTGGCAATCGCTCTTTGTCTAGTCCCCTGAATGTTGGTGTTCTGTAAGAACTGTGGTTTGCTGTTTCAAAAAAGCAGCAAAATCGAGTAGGATCATCGGCAGTCAATTTTGAATTCATTTCTGTTAGTGTTTCGATAAAGGCGTGTTGCCGAAACATACATCCATCTATATCTCCATTCTCCTGTTTTTTTCTCAGAGGAATAAGGCTATTACTACTGTCTTATCTTTGTGAATAATGTTTCTCGCTAATGCACCGAACAACTTACGTAATTTTGTCCTGGTTCAGACCTAAACCTCTCTAGCTTCTGAGTTAGACGCACGCAAATATGTACAGGTTAGTTAGGGGAGACTGTTTCACTGTTTCACTGTTTCAGGGTCACCCAGGCATCCACAACACCATAATAATGGCATTCATATCCTGCTATTCCATTAGCCATACGGCGATCAAGGCCAAGAGAAGTATTATTGTCGAGTCGTTCATATCTGGCGTTCGTGGGCATGATTTCCAGGCATAACGGCCGTCAATCGGCTCTAAATTTTTGTTGTGTAAGGTACGATAACGTAAGCAAAAAATGGCGCTTTGGGAAGCGTATTTACTAAACAGAAGGCTTTGTTATCTAGAGCAGTCTTTCAACTTGAAAGTACACCAAAAGTTCTAAGTGAGCTTATCTCATCATTGCTCCAAAATCTTCTAATGAAGAGCATTTCCTTTGGTATTCAAGGATGCGCCTACATGCATTGCCATATTTCCGCTTAGGTTTACAGAGGTGGAGCGTAGCCAAAAATAACCCAACAGGATCTTGTCTAGAGTGAGAAAAATACTTGTTCCCACAAGCAGGTTGTAAACCCCAACAAGCATACAAAAATGGAAACATACCACTTGCATTTGATTTTGTTTCGGCACACTGAGCACTGCCAACGTCGCCCAAAGTATTGCTGCGAGGTAGATGCCACATAGTGTGCTGATCCCTTTTCGAAAAGGACCCATGTTGAAGCTTTCTTTCTATAGACTTGTTGCAGCGTCAGAATCAAATAACTGACAAAAAGCGCACGCACACAAACACACAAAGGCTGCATGTGTAATGATTCATGCGTAAACCATCAGCAGACGCGACGAGGCTCAGCGTGCGGATGTCGCTAAGGAAATGCTACAAATGCGTCGTGTTTGGTGGGCCCAATTCCTTTAAAGAGTTCACGTCTATTCCTCCGTGGACACCTTTGTAAGATGTATAGACACGGTCTATATTTCCTGTTCCCATTCTGCTATACATTTTTTTTTATAAATTTGGTCCGAATCCTTTGAATAATCATAATAATTTGCATCGGCATTGCAAGGTTACATGGTCCAGTTATAATAATAAAACACATAATAAAGGATTTCTGGGATCAGCGCTCACGCTAAGCAGTGCTTGTTGTGTGAGCCCTGACCCCCACCATCCGATCGCGCAGTTCCAGACAACGGCAGAATTTAGTGGCGAAAGCTTAACGTGCCGCAATGCTCGGCACGGTCCGTCCTGCCCTCTGACGTCAACTGACCTTTAGCGCGACCGCTGCCACCGGCCGCAGGCCATACCTGCCGAGTGCAAATAGCGAGCGCCTTAAAGCGACTCGAACCCATCCCGCCACGGATGGGTGGGTCGGAATGCAGGCGCTCTAACCAACTGAGCCACTGGGACGGACAAAGCAGGACGCAGGACGAACACTTCCTACATCGTAGGAAGTGTTCCACACGCTGGATCGCAACCATGCGCCACAACCAACACTGTACCTCACTAACGCGAGGGTGTATGGACTGCGCGCTCCTTCCGTAGAGTTTTGTCACGTTATCTAACTACAGCAGGGGCTGGAGGTAAGTGTAAGTGGTAAGTGTGAGTAAAGGGTAAGTGAGGTAAGTGTAAGTGTAATGTGAGGTAAGCTTAAAAGGATTGGAACTAACAAACATCTTGTAACTTGGCTTTTCCTTGAACGGGCAAACAATCCTGGTTCGAACAGCAGTCTTCTAACCGTGAAAAGCAACTTTGAACAGGCCGATGATAGTGCAGCATCAGCCGTTTGCATTCGTCCGTAACACCATAGAAACGGGGTTACCACTACGTTGTGCAGTCGCCCCATATGGGACATACTGAGAAGACTTTGCAAGTTAACTGCAGCGTAAAGGGCGAGCTGCCAGCAAAAATTGAAAATGCGAACTGATTTGGAGTGCGCCGCAAATGCCTGCGCCGCAGGATGCCTGTAGTAATCTCACAAAATGTTTGTATCTGACTCACTTTTTGTAATGAATTGTGCGGGTTTTTTCTTGGTAGGGAATGTGGTCTGTGGCATTTATTTCAACTGCAGGTAAGCCAGTGCATTTTTAGAACTAAGCCAACGCTCGTGTAAGCCGTTATCTTCTTGACTATCGGAGGTAGCATTTGGGCAGCGTTCAATGCTTGTCGAAGAAAATGAGCTTATCATCAAGGCTTTTGTCCATGACTTTTTCGGGCGATTTGCTGGTGCAGCATTGTTGGACATCAACGTCAAAACACCAACTTATAGTATTTCTCATGCTCTATGTAGACTCGTTATGGATATGGGCTTATTTATCATCACTATCCTATACTGGCATTATAGTGTAAAACTCCTATCCTTGCACGTTAGATGTTATGAATTAACTACGTGCATTAGCAGATTAGAGTTGGACAGCATTGCGTCCGCTGATCATCTAGAGAGTATGCAGTGACATCACCGGGCCTGAGAGAATGTTACGTTGTGCGGTGAGGTCATTTCCAGAAAAAGACTCTGTTACCTCTGGACTTCTACCATCTGGATATAATGTTTCTGAAACTAATCCAGTCTTATGCAAAAACGTGCTGTTCCTTCAACGGCCAGCTCTGCCAACTCTAAACATGACGCAAGTCAAATAAGCCGCGAAATCCTGTTTGGGTACATGTTATGTCGTAACTTGCTCGAGCTGCCCTTCAAGTGATTTATCAAAGCTCCACCACCGGTCCCAGGTCAAACCAGTATAGCCAAGAATGCATGACCTTTTTATGATCGGGGTGTTGTCGCGAGGACAGATAGACTTGTCACGGACATGACCTCATCACTGCTCAGCCGGCGTCAGTGGCACACTTAGCAACTGGACCCGTGGCCGATGCAAATTCGGCGCCAGCTGTCCAGAGTAAGACAAACTAACACAGCCCCTGAGCTCGTAACGGCCACTCCTTCGTCACGTGCCGTTAGCCAGGGCGGCTCCCGCGTGACAGGCGAAGGGCGTGGGAGCTGCTGCCCGCCCGGCTGCGCACCCAATCAGAGCCCGGGACGCAGTTTCAAAGTTGGCGCCCCGCTTTGACCGGTGGACGCGTGAGCGCCGGACAGGTTCCCCGTTCCGGAGGTGAGCGAACCGCGTCCTGCGAGCGGACCCCAGATAAATCTTTTCAGAGAGCGGGTCGCTTCGGCTCCGCACTCTCGTCGCAGCCAGCTGGGCCACTTCGCGGAGTGCTACCGTGCCTGGTCTGTATATAAGCGTACGCCGCCTCATCTATCTCCTATGCAGCATGCAAATATGCGCGGGTACCACTTGGTGGAACCCGCCGTCGCCTGCTCACTGCCCTGCAGAGCCCGTCTGCGCTCAGTGGCCGCGCAGTGCATGCTCTTCCTAAAGCCGGATGGATCAGAGGCCGCGAAGGTCAGCCATTTTGAACACGCGAGCAAACTCGACATCCACGGAAAAGTTCAATTATGCCCGCGTTAGATGTGGGTCACTGGCTCCTTTGGAAAACGAAGCTCCCAAATGCATACCTATTCAGGCCTCGGCGGCTGCGCTTTGATCCCTTTGCCACGCCTCCAGCGAGGTGGGCCCCACGTGGGGCCAGCCGGGGATTTTCCGTTCAAACCGCGCTAAACGGATCTGCGGGCAGTCCTGGATGTGTGAACTCAGGTGACATCTTCCCAGGTTCGGGATGAAACTCATGGCCAACTGGGCCATGTAACCTTCAGTAAAAACTGACAGGTTTTGACATCGGGCCCACCGTTATTTCGAAATCTTGGATTCGTCTTCGCGAGTCACAAAAAGCTTGGAACACTGCCAAGCCTCTGGACTCACACGTGAGTGGTTTGATCGCAGGCGTTCATTGCCTACAGGACTGAAGCTAACATTTGCTCTATAGCCAGAGTTGCTGTTACAAATATGATGAATACCCGATAACGAGCACCATTATAGTAAGACAGACAGCACTCGTCATATGCGTGCAAATGGTCGTTAATGCAGTCCCCTTTTATCGGACGGAAGGCAACGCTCATGCCCGTATCCTCACACATAGCAGGAAATGACAGCTTAGTCATGCAAATACCCTCCAGTCGCCCTTGAAGGGGCCAGTTCGTACATAAAAGTATCCAATGCACCATTGCGAAAGGCGTGTAGAACATGATGCCTGCCTGTCGTCATGACGCTGCTGGTGGCCTCGGCACGCTTTCGTCACTGGCCGCGCCGTTTCCCGTATATGCCGTCGAGCAGGTTGTCATCCTGCAAAGGCTTGTTGAAGAACCGCTTTACCGCCGCCCGGAAAACGTTGGCGTTATGCCCGCCAGACTCGTGTATTTGTTCGTTTGCAAATCATGGTGAATGCATGGTCTACGTATGGGATCAGTGTGCGTTCTTGTTCGTTGGCAAGAGCATCCACCGACTGTGAACGAACGCTTTACAAGTTCCACCCTGTCAGGCGTCCAGTATTTCTCAAGTCATTTTCATCAGGAGCGTAGCCAAGATTCGTCAGGGGGGGGGGGGGGAGGTCAGGTGCCATGAATGGTGAAAAGTTAAAATGCGGCTCTAAAGGGAACGAAGGTGACTCTCTTTCCCGTTGGTTGCGCCGGTCAAACGAGATCATGCGCACATAATGAGAACTTTTGTTTTGATGAATACAATCTGTTACTGATGGAAGCTCCGAGCTTTTCGATTTGTTTGTGTCGGAAAGGTGTCGAACCACTGCGCGCTACGCAGGAATGTGACCACCGCTTTTTGCGATCCGCTGGTACTCAGTGGCATTGGTCACCATCGTTTGCAAAATTTTGCAGTCTTACATCCAGACTTAGGTCGACCGATGTTCAACACGCCTTGTGTGTGAAGAAGTTATAAGGGATGAAGCAGACCGTGTCGAAGTACCCCGCAAGAATGGTCCGGCACCGCATGAGTCACGCAGAATATCTAAGCATCCACGCCACGGTGCCTGGTTTTTTACATCATGCTGATCCATGGCCGGGCTGTTCACTTGGTCTAAGAAAATAGCTGCCGTGCAGCATTCGGCTTTATCTTTGTCAGGCTTAATTTCGACCCATTTAAATCCAAAGACGACGTAAAATATCACGGCAACCCTCTTGCCCTCTCGCCGTTCTCATTGCTTCTCACCTCTCCGTTCGCGCGATTCTCCTGATGAAGAGCAATCTGCCACGTTCCATTTACGTGTACGCTCTCATACTGGATAACATCTGCTGAGCAGTGGCCAGCGAAGATAACATCTGCTGAGCAGTGGCCAGCGAAGATAACATCTGCTGAGCAGTGGCCAGCGAAGATAACATCTGCTGAGCAGTGGCCAGCGAAGATAACATCTGCTGAGCAGTGGCCAGCGAAGATGACATCTGCCGGCAGTCTCGATGCTGTTCGAGTGTCACTGGATGGTCATCACACGACAAAGCGTTGCCCGGAGCTGAGGTGCAGGCCCGCTTCATCTCGTTCACGAAAAGGTGGCCCCGGGAGCAAAGCCCTCTTGTCTTTACATGGGAGTCCGAGCGAGGCAGCAGCTCACCGAAGGGGGCCTTGAGCCCGGTCATCCACTTGCTTAGCAACCGCACATTTGTGCGCCCTTTCGTTCCATTAAAGCGTCCAGGTTAGGGTTAAGGAACTCTGTTTTAGTTAAAAGACTAAAAGAAGGTCGTTTCGAGCCCAAGTGAAACGGCAAACCTACACCCGAGTGAACGCACGGCGATAAGCGCTGACCAAAAGGCGCCCTTAACCTTGGCGGAAGGCGTCTCCTGCCCAAGTCGAAAGAAGTCTTGAACAGGGAGGCCGCAGAAGCCCTGGTACAGAGCCCTCTCCCCCAAACCTATCCCACTTAAGTCTCATTCATCTCATCTGTTATAAGGCCCTTATTTCTGACGCAGTCGGGTAGCTGTCTCTAAAATGTGGATTTGTGCACATTTTGTTTTCACATAAAAAGAAGGGCGCCATTTGATAGGAACTTGCGCGTTTGAGGAGTGAGAATGACATGAACACAGCATAGGCAGATGAGACAAAGGTATTCACTTTTTGATTACATCACAAAGAGGGGACAAGGAAAGCTGTCCCACTTTGCGGGCCTGGTCTTTTTTTGTCGTTTCTTCTCATTCACGCATAGTCAACATTAGCTCTATCTTAAAAAGACCAATATTGAATAGTTTAAAAGTTAGGGGTCTCAGCTCCTTCCTCCCTCTCCCCCTTCCCTACACCCCTGTCAGGCGACCATTACCAAAGTTTGTACAAAAAACTCTTCTGACTCTGACTCTGACAACTGCAATTCTGACAGCTGCATCTCTGACAACATTCAGGGAGACCCTGATGGTTGGATAGTTGGAATTCTACAAGCGTTTCTATTACATTGGAATCCAGTGAGGTATTACAAGATCTAAAAGTGATTTATTACAAGGCCGTTTATACCAGTTTCGATCATCCGGCTATTTGATTGCCAGGTGACGTGGTCCCATGACGTCATCGGATGCCCGTAACGTTGGTTTGAGAGCGGCCGCTGGAAGAACGACGGGGGCCTGGTTCTTAGTGCTTCGAGTCAGCTTTCATAATAGACACCCTAGTACCCTAGAATGATAAGCACATGGTTTCAGGTATCGGGTTCCTACTCAATTGTAGCATCTTTTCAAACAATGCTCTTCGACGACCAGTAAAGCTCCGCCATGCAACTGACAGATAAGCTGTATTGGTTGTAGTAGTGGTATCAGGACATGCTGTTTGACTCGCGCGCGATGTGTAATCTATGTGGCGTGGGAGCAGAATTATGTAGGTTATCTTGTGCGGTAGTTTCATCTATCGGACATTCACTTCTAAGTTGTAAGCAATCATCTTTAGCTAGCAGTTAAGCCTTGTTAGTTACAGTGGTGGTATCAGGGTATGCTGATTGTTTAAACTGCCTGTGGTGCGCGACTTTTTATTATCGTGAAAAGAAAACTGCACGCTTATCCTGAGTGACTTGTGGACTTTTTGGCTGAGAACCATGAATTAGGGCCTTGTGCTGTGAAAATGAGTGAAAACCTTTGTTCAAGGTCCATTGGTCTTCAAGAAGCAAATGAGGACCAGGAGCCCGATTCATGGTCTGCTATCAAGTCAGAGCGAACCGGGAACCAGGGCTTGGTTCGTCGAAAGAACACATGAGAACCAGGATTTAAGGTTTTGTCCCACCACAAGAACCAGAGGGAACCGGGATCTTAGATTTGCCTTTGTCGAAGGAACAAGTGGAAACCAAGATTCAGGGTATGGTTTTGTCGAAAAAAACGATGAGAACCAGGAAACAAGTTTTTGTTCCATCACAAGAGCCAGAGGAAACCAGGATCTGCGGCTTGGCTTTGTCGCAGGAACTAGTGGGAATCAGGATCCAGGATTTGGTTTTGTCGAAAGAACCAGTGCTAACCAAAATCCAGTATCTTGGTTTTTCAACAACAAAAAAACACACATCAGGAACCAGGGCCCGGGTTTTATTTTGTAGAAAGAAGCAGTGGGATCCAATATCCAAGGTTTCGTTTTGTCGAAAAAACCAATGGGGACTAGGATTTTGTTTTATAGAAAGAATTAGTAGGAAAGAATTAGTAGGATCCAGGGTATTGTGTTGACGGAGGAAGCGATGGGAACCAGGCACATGTCTGCCCCCAGCCAAAGTGTCAGTGCTCCTCAGGCGCAATAGAAAGTGTCTCTAGACTCAGGTCCAGACGTCTGGGCGTCCACAGGCGTAGTAAGAGGAGCGCTGCGGGCAGAAATGGAGGCGCGTTAGACAAACGTTAGAATAATAAACGTCAGGAGAGAGCACGCCAGGCACATGTGAAGATGTGCCCGAAATGTCTGGTAGACAGACGCTCAAAAGACCAAGAGATGGCACGAAACGGGCACATCGAGCCGGATTAGACCTACCTCGCCCGTGGGTAGATGGGAATTATCAGTACCAAGATCATGGTCCCGCCAAACGCCAGTGCAGACACTTCAAAGAGAAGGGTGGGGTCGAACATAGAGTCGGGTTAGACAGCAGTAGCTGTAGGAACAGGGCCTTGGTGGTGGGCGTGTTTAGATGTAGTCAGAGCACCGCCCCAGGTGTGGACAAAATTCAGTCCGCAAGCCACACAAACAACCACAGAGGGTGCCGCCTAGCCACGTCACAGGGGTATCCCAGGCGTGGGCCGTAAAGAACCTAAAACTTGGCTGGGCGGCGCCCTAAACTGGATTATTTGACTTGTTTCGATTCAGCAGTTGCACAACTTGCATGGACGAATGCAATAGTAATTTTCCTGAAAATTTAACAAAAGCTTGAAGGGCTGCTCCAAGACCGAAGCCAAGGCATGTAATGAAACTAAAAAAACGGACTAGAGGACAGTAGTCCAATAGAGAGGAGTAGAGCGGAGGAGCAAAACAAAGTTGAGCAGGAAAGTGGCGGGTAGGAGAGGAAGGAATAGAAGAGGGGTAGGTAGGAGGAAAGTAAATGAGAGTAAGAGCCCCATTCAATGTAGAGTAGAGCACCGAACCTAAGCATCAGGGCTGCCCAACCTGGCTTTCAAGGGAAGACGGAGTGAGTCTCGAGGAAAGATTGGTGAAAAAGGATGGTTGCGGAAATGCATTTCGCACCCGAGGGAGCAGACTTGCCCCCCCCCCCCCCTCCCTCTCTCCGCATACACACACACTTCGCAGCTGTGACCACTCCGTGAACATTTGTGCTGTCAGTTAAGATTAAAATAGCTATAGGCAAAATCGCGCATGTGGTGCAGTCGCTCCATCCTTTTCTCGGCATCGACTGCCAGCCAGTCCCTCTCGGCGAAACTGAGCTGTGCAATTTCAGACCCAACGACTGGCATGAGAAGGGCAGGTCGTCGCCAGCTGTGTCGTGCAGTCAAAGTTGTCTCCGTAATCACTGACATGGTTTGGGTGCTTGGTTTAGCAGATGGCATCATCCAACGGATCGTTTCTGCAGCCTGGACTGGGTTCTGGTGCCTCAACTACGCCACGGTAGCATGGTTTAACAATGGCGTCGTGGGGAAGCTTGGAACTTTGTCTACCTTTGGGGGCCATGGCCCCAATGTTGAGCTGCCCTCTCTCCCAATGTTGGTCTGGGCCCCCATGGTGGCCTGGATTCACGCAACGTGTAATTGGAGTCTGACCCCCCCCCCCCCATCTACATCAGCTCTTTGGAATAAAGATGATCCTAATTTTATGTTCAAATATTTTCGAAATGGAAACACACGCCGAATCCAAGTTTATGTTCGCATTTATTGCTAAGATATACGATTGTAAGTACCGACATATTTGGTCCAAAAGTTTTTTGAACTGTACTGTTGAAATGAGGCACAGACACCGCACTTCAGACGAAAATGAATGTGGAATTCAAGTGCGTCTTTTTTGCAATCAGCCTCGTGCTGCGCAGGCCTTTGGTGGATTCATGAATGCTCTTTATTTTCAAACTGCATTTGCATGTTTTATTTGCATATTCAAACCAGGAAGCTATGCCTGTCTGCGCATTGCTGAGCTATGGGCAGAGGGAGATACGTATGTAGATTGCGCACGTACGTATTTTTGCTGACTTGTGAGTCTAACCATTCTGCGATAAATGCCACCATTGTTAACATACGTACGGCCAAATCAGCAGGAAGTTGCATGCTGCTCGCTAACCTTACAGTGAAAGGCTGTGTATCGTTGGGGTTTTACGATGCTGCCAAGGTTAAGTTATTGCTAGGCTGACTAGACAAAAAAAGAAGAAAAAACAAAATCCTTTAACCGGTGTTCTTGTAAAAATAGAGATGATAAAGATGTAACTCGAAATACCTATGCCCACGCGTGAGGTTATTATCGTGGTTCCGCGTCTAGTTGCGCAGTTACGACCCGGTCTGCTGCCATAGGAGGGCCCCATGTGCCGCACGGCCGCGGAGCACGCGCCCCGGCCTGGCGTGCCCCGCTCTGCCGGGTCAGCCCGACAAACGCGCGCGCTCTCGGACCGCCCTAACCGAGACCGGTCCAGTTTTTATCACCGGCCAGTCTGCTTGCGCAGGTAATTTTTAACGGCGTATCACTTGTCCCCAGCTGTCAGCCGGCCTATCGCCGGTGGCCGAGGCGGCCGACTTTTCAGCGCAGGCCGGACGGAGCGGCATTCTTCAGGCGTTCGACACGCCATGCGCGGCGGGCTGCCGGCCGGCCCGGCGGCGTCACGCCGCGACAGATGACGTCACACAGGTGGAGCCCGGTCCGCGCCGGAGAGGTGCGCGTGTCTTCCCGCGCGCGGATGCCGCCGCGAGGGCGGCGCCCGGCAGGTCGCAGCCGCCGGGTATGAGTGTTCGTCACTGACGGCTATGTTCAAAACCCGGGTTTTCAGAAGGGAGAAGGTTAGGTTAGGTAAGGCCAGGTTAGGTTTTTGAGAATGCGTATAGGTCGGGTATAGTATAGGTCGGGCGGTGGGTGTGGTTCAGATTTAAACCAAAAGATGTAACACAATCATAAGACGTGAGGGAGGCGGCGAAGAGACGCTACGAAGGTAATATGCTAACGACAGGTAGATTGCAAGTTAGATCTTCGTCCATGCTGCGGGCTTGAAGGTAATGCTAAGCGTGAAGCATAGTTAGCACTCAAGGTAATCTGGTAGGTAATGGTATAATATCTATGTGATTTGACTTTATGCATACTCTGTGGAACTCCGTGTATCATACAATATGTCTAGGCTTCATCAATGCCTTCGAAATGCCAGATAGCTTTCTTTGGTTTAGCTGGAGAGGATCTCAGCTAAACCAAAGTAGCTGTTTGAACCAAATCTCGTCTAAACCCAAGTATCGGTATTACGACAGGCAGACTGCGAATTCTTTCTTCTTCAGTAGTTCAGGCCTGAAGGTAATGCTAAGTGTGAAGGATAGTGAGCATTCAATGTAATACGACAGATAATGGTGGAACACCTATGTGATTTGACCTCATGGGTAATGCTCTTTGGGATTCTATGTATTTTACATTACGTTTAGGCTTCATCAATGCCTTTGCAATTTGAAATGGCTTCATCAAGATCAGAGTCCTTGGTGCAACTGCGGCACACACGTATAATTTCATGGCCTGTCTTATTTTGGCAGCAGTCCGTTTCCTTTTTTTGCAACAAAGCTAGGAGCGTACAGTCAGCACGCCTTCGCATCGTGTGAAAAGACGTGCAGTCGTTTCCTTGCGTCTAACATCGAGAAATACCAATCATAGTTTGTCTGATATAACGACTATCTTATCGCTGCTCTTTCGTTCAGCGACGAGATACGACTCCCGCAGCAACCCACACTGAGTTGGATGCGTTACAGTCACCCTGTGACAAATCAGCGTGTTTAGAATGGGCAGTTCCCTTGCTAGAAGTTTATGCTGCGAAATTGCAAAACCCTTAGCACTGTTGTGCTAGTCATGGTTGCTTTATTTATGTCATCCCCTCCACACGTAATGTTTTGCTATTGGCATACGGCATTTCTGCGTGGTATGTTGAGCTTTCAAACCGTTGCAAGACAATGCAATTATTGTCCCGACAGATGTGCCGTTGCGCTGTGTCGCTGCGCAATGCATGTGCCATTTTGCAGCAGCAGTAGTCTGGGGCAGCCACGTCTTAGCACTACATATGCGATGCGCCAAACCCTCGGCAATCTATGCCGCACAAGTATCGACTAATTTACAAAACGGGGAAAACCAAGGCAGCCCAGCAACATACTAGTTACGATCTAATCGACTGCGCCACTGAAGTCGTTGGAACCAATGAAGATATCCGTTTGAAAGGTGCTATTGGTGTGTATGGTTACTTTCTCTATGACATGTTCTAGTCGTTTTAAATTTTGAACATGGCATGTATGTAATATGAAGTTCTTTTCCCAAAAGACAGTTTTCAGGTTTATATGCTACACCATATCATCTTCGGTATAAATTACAAGTATGCGTAACAATTTCTTAAGTTTATAATGAAGATTGATGCCTCTTCAGCTTCAAGGTCATTGATCTCGTGGTTCTATATGTTCACGCTCACGTAGATAATGACTTCATAGATGACGCTAAGAATCACGTAAGTATTTTAACGCGCTCAGGTTCGCACAGCCTCCGCATTAATAGTGGAATGGCTTTCACATATTTGCGCACTTTTACACATTATGATTTTCGGAGCACAAAAGGATCGTGAGGCACGTCAACGTGCGCAGAAACAGTTGTCACTTCCCCCCCCCCCCCGCCCAACTTACGTTCTTAATATGTCTACCTGTGCACATTTTATGCTTTGTGGCATGGCCTGAGCTGACCTGCTTACCAGCAGTGCTTCCCGAAGAACATCTAAAAAAAAAAACAGAACAAGAGTTGAAGGGGTTTTCGCAATATTTTGGTGAATGTCGGCCGACGACGCGCAAGAGCTACCTTACCTTCTTTCTGGACACTGTGGTTCTTGCCAAAATATGCATTCGCACAAAGGAACACGACGCATGACATGGGGAAAGAAATCGTGTGCGACGCAATGCCGCATAATAACTGAAGTAGACGGAATACGAAAAATGACTAAGCTTCGATTAACATGCACAGAAATATATTTTTTACCAGGGGTGGGGCATTGTTTAAAGCATATGTTCTACAGTTGAAGACATTGAAGCATGTATCAGATAAGATGAAACAGGTTCACTTTTAACTATCGACATTGGCAAAGAAAATGTTGTTTTTTGAGTGGAAAGGACTGCCATGGGCAGCACGATTCTCTGCTGAGTAAATATACTCCTCAGTGCGTCATGGTTTGATAGCATCATCGTACCCTGCAGAACATTGGTTTACAGCCAATTGACGGCCGTTTTATCTGGAAATCGTGCTGGCGAACGCCAGATATGAACGCCTCGACAATTACAGTTGCATTGGCCTTGATCACCGCATGTCTCATGGAATACCAGAATTTGAATGACGCCATTGTGACGTGATGCCAAGGTGCCTTTGAAATACTTTCCCCGATATTATTTTTCCCATTATCGCAGGCGTATAGCTTAGAAACTAGAGGGGCGTAGGTCTTAAGAAGAGCAGGATTGTGAACAGCAACGAAAGGCCTTCAAGGTGGTCATTTCAGCTCAAAACCCCAGATAAATAGTGTTGGAGAGTGGACCAAATTTTCATCAGAAAAAAAGAATTTTTTGATGGGAAGAATTTTAATTGTTGTTCAGAAGTGGACCAAATGTCAAGCCTTCTTGGAAGTCCTCTAAAGCTTTATCATCTTCCTTTGAAATCACCCAGTGTCTGGTACGAATAAAACTTTTGCTTAACAAAGTCATGCATTCAGCCTTTGTTAACAACGCAAATATCTTATATGGACCAGTTAAAATTTTGGGTAACGTGTGGCCCGACTTCTAGTCCATATATAGAAGGTTGCTATATTGCTCTTAATTTTGTCTACCATGGTGTTCAGGGTACAAACAACAAGGCCTGCTCAGCAAGTTCTCTAAACCCAGAGCACACCTCAGAACCATTCCAAGTAAGTAAAAAAACTCCGCACTGTTTGTCTTATTCCGTAGCGAGTGTGGGTTTCACCACTGTTCACGGGTCCCACCGCAGCTCACGCAATCTGATGTCCGCATCTTGCATGGCCGAGCACCCGCCCGGAATGCCGACTGGGGCCGGCCTGGGACAGTCGGTGCCGGCATCCGTCACGTGGGATCCGCGACCTCGATCGCATAACTGGGGCGGGAGGACGCGTGCTAGCTATCTGCGCGGCGTCACGGCACGGCACGGACCTGGCCGATCGGAGCGGGCCGCGCCGCTCGGCACCGCCGGCGCGCGTCGCCAGGTCGACGACCCGTCGTGACACTCGACGCGACGGCGTCGAGTCGAGAGACCGTCGAGACGGTCGTGGGAGCGCGCGTTATCTCCGCAACCCGATAGGCGGAGCGAGGCCGCGCGTCGTCTCCGCTCCGGCGGGGCGGAAGGGCGGCGCGGCGCGGCGACGGCGGCGACGAATTCCGCGCCCGTCTCCCCGCGAGGTCATTCATTCGGCCTGGGCGCAAACCGGGTCAGGCGGCGCGCGGCTGCGCCGGCCCGGCCGGCCGCCGGTCCGTCTGTTTACACGGCCCGGGTGGGGGTGGGACGCGACATCTGGCCCCGCGCTGGACACCAGCCCCGGCTTGAGAATGTCATTTGTCGACGCGCCGGCCCTGCTGAATAAACAGACGACGGCGCGACCGGTGCAGCGGCGCGCGGCTGGCTGCCTCGCTCGGGTTCGGCGGAGCTGGGGCTCGGGACGCCCCAGCACGGCCGGCGCTGCACGATAGCCGCCTCAGATAGGCCTGGTGCGAGGTGATACGGAGCTGCGATCTGGTGATGCGCCATGCGAGGTGCCCGATCTAGATGGTTGCCCAGCTTTGCGACTGTTCTGACGCAATTGGGCAGTCTCATGAAGCTGTCATGTGTGCGGCGCGGTTTGTCTTTCGCTAGAAGGCGCCACTAATGAGTTCCTCCCCCCCTTTCCCCCCTCCCCCCACCCGCTCCCAGGTTATAGAGACACGCCCTTCCTTCCAACGGTTTTGAGCTGATCTTAAAGTTGCGATGTTTTTCTCACTGTTTTTCCTCGACATGAATGCTGTATGGCCACCCTGTTCTCAAATAAAGCGCTTTTGGCAGTGCAGTTATAGACATGTCCATAGGATCACGATGTGACGGCGAGTACTATGGTGGTTTGTGCTTACGCCTCCCCCCCCCCCCCCTCCCCCCCGTCCCATCAGACAACTGGCCTTTTATCGCTGCCATGGCACAGCTTTTATAGGTAGACCACAAAACGACGATTCTTGTCAGTGCGCACCATTTTGCGTGCGACACGCACCGTCCACAGACGACCTCGAAGTGCGTTACGATGGGTCCCTGATCGGGGTGAGAACACCTCCGCCCAGACGTCACGTCACGGACAGTCAGCCGCCCCACGCGCCTCTCCTGCTCCTCGCCTCCCTCCCCTCCCACCGCGCGCGGCGTGACTGGCGGTCGTAACTGTGCTCGTCACCGCGGGCGTTTCCACGCAGCGCCCGTACGGTAATCTGGCTGGTGAACACCGCAGCCGCAATGGCAAGTACCCTCGGCGGTGATTCACTGAGGGATTTCCCGAGGGACGGCAAAGACTCGCGGATGCCATCGTCTGCATACGAGCGTGCAGCATCCACCCGTGGCGGGGATTCAGCGGGACCGTGGCTGAAGGGTTCGGCTTCTCGACGAGACTGAAGGGTTCGGCTTCCCGACAAGGTTGGAGGATTCGGCTTCCCGACGAGACTGAAGGGTTCGGCTTCCCGACGAGACTGAAGGGTTCGGCTTCCCGACGAGATTGAAGACTTCGGCTTCCAGACGGGGCTGAAGGGTTCGGCTTCCCGACAAGGAGCCAGCGGCGACACCGATGACCGCACCCCGCTCCGCGTGTTGCGTTGGTGGTGGCGACACAGCGTTGCTTGTCATCCAGATGCCAGCTGCACCCGTCAGGCGTTCGTCGCAGCGATTATGCCGCTCCTCCACCACACGATTGCGCTACCTTGCGAGATGGACTCGCTGGGCTTCACCTGTTCCACATTCATGGAATAGGTGGTGTAGTACCCGTCCCGCGCGATCCGCGCGGCTGCTGGCACAGCTACTTTTCGCCCAAAGGATGTATACTTCTCGTCCATGGGTGTGATTTCCTTTTAGTTGGTAGGTCGAGCCCTCGGCTCCTACGCTAGCTTTGGTGAAGCGTGGGCCAAATTCCGTAGATCCTATCCTTGGGCGTATTTTGGGGAGGTCAACTACTCGGCCACCCAACTGATTTTGTGAAACAACGCCCGTGGTGCTCGCACCCAGCACGATGCGCACGTGTTAGTGCTTCAGCAGTTCTTTCTCCACAGGAATAAACCAACACCCCACACGATGGCTCGTGGTGGCTAGTCAGCTGCGCCTTACTCAGAGGATTGCACCCGCACTCAGGACTGCATGCATCGCCGTGATTCAGCTGTTCCTCCCCATCGGATCGTACCTCCGCCCCGCGCGACGCATTCATGCCAGCGCTGCTGGCGCTCCTCCGCCGCAAGGCCGCACCCTCCCCTCCTGGCGCGTTCGCGGTAGTGATTCCGCTGCGCCTCCGCCACAGGATCGTCCGTACCCGCCCCTCCGACGCGTCCCGGCGGTGATTCAGCGGCCGCCGCCGACCCGGGCCACGCGGCGCGCGGCGGCGGCGCGACCCTGGCTGCTGGCGCCGACAATGGCGGCCGGCCCCGCTCGGGGGGCGCGCGGGCCAGCCGGACCGGTTTCCGGCGCCGGACCGGTGTGAATTTATTGGCGACGCTGCCCTCCGCTGCGCCGAGCGGCGGCTCCGGACGCCACGCGGCCCACGGCCGCCGCCGCCGGGGCGCTCCGTCTCCAAGGGCGGCGCGCCGCGGCCGGTGCTCGGCCAGACGCCGGCCGAGAGCGCAGCGCGGCATACCAGGAAGGCCTTTACGACAGATGATGGAATCGTTCCGCTCTTCATCGGTGGAGAAAATTATCGCGAGTCTACGTCATTGGTGAACCGTTATGTTCGTACCTTCGCAAAACATTTTTGTTGTTCGGCTTTTGCAGCTTCATCTTTGCCGCTTTCACCAAGGTGTTGATATTGCAGTGTTCGAAAGATGACAGACGAGTCATTGATGTCAACTTTCCTTCGTCAGTTGGCCTAGAGCACGCGCTAAACGTTTGGGAAAACGCAAGAAGAGAAGCGGTAGGCTGTGGGCGCGCACATCACTAGCACCTTGAATGCTTATGAAAACACATTTCTAGGTCATCGTAGCATTGCCAAGTCAGCTGGTCTTCTAGCAAAATGCTTCAAACATTGCATAGTCTTGGTCAAGTGTGTCCCATTTTCATACCTGGGGCTGCTAGTGCCTGATACATTTTTGAAGCACCAACTTTCGTAAAAGCTACGATACAAAACGCCTTGCTGAACGCCACATCTCAAAAGCTCATATACACACATAAGCCATTAAAAGTGTTCGTAATAGTCCTTAAAGACTGAATTTCAAGGATCACAAAATATTCACCAGATGAGGGGTTGTACAAGTTGCCAAATTGAGGACTATTAAAAAGATGAATACCTTGGACACATATTTCGAAAGAAGAAGGTAAAAGGAAATTGACAGCACCCAAGATACATAATATATGCAAATATATCTTTTTTCTTTGTTGGTATCAGGCAAGACCGCAGACTATGGTTCTTATTTAAAGAGTGGAGAAATTCTTAACCTGGTTGACCGGGCACAGTCACAGTTATCCGTCCCGCTTTCCACCAGATGATGGGCGGAGTTTACAAAAGTACTAACGTTTGAAATGCATATATTTCAATGCATAAACGTTCCACATGAGTAAAACAATATAAACAAGTAGGACAAACAAATTATTTTCAACAGCAGCCACCACAACCACCTAAACATATGTGAGACAGGTCTGAGGACATGCTGAACATGTCCTCCATGTCGCTCAGCCACTTTGCCGCGCGTCGCTGCGTAAACATCAGCACTGCCGGCACATGTCCGGTCTCCCGCGACGAACTCCTGGCGTGATGGCTGCCCCGAACCCCTCAAGAATGTGCGGGTTTCTTACATACGCTTTGAATTTCACGTACCTTCAAAGAAAAAATATGGACAGCTCAAGTTCAGCAATGGGACGAGCAGCTTACATGCGTTTTCGAGGATCCTCTTGCTGAGCTGACCCCGAGGCCACTCCCAGGTTCGTTACGCGGCGCCGGTGCGCAGTTCTGCTGGAACCACTAGGACTGTATTCTGTCGCCCAGCTTGCTCCTTACGGCAATCCAAAACTTGGCGAGGATTCGTCAATGTTGTTGGGCATTGGCGGCCACAGAGCTGCCATCGCTGTGTTCGGATCAGTAAGGGCTGATAACACTACTGCTGCTGATTACACACCTCCCGCGCGCGCCACGGTGTCCGCGGCAGCCTCGCCGACCACGTCTGGCTTTATTGACCACGTCCGGCTTTATCGACCACCAATGTATGTTATTCTGTCTGTAGCACGGCTGTCTGGGTGAAAGTGAGGTTCTTCGGATCATCGCGCATTTTCGGGAAAAGTTTGACAGGCCGTCACGCTGTTCCATGAGCCCCGGCCGCAGGACTGAGCGTGTGCGGCGGCGTCGCGCTTGCTGAGAGCCTGGTGTTCCGGCTCCTGATGCCTGCCACAGATCCGATCTCCTGCTGGACGGTAAGCCGTTGCCGCCACAGGAGCTTGAGGGGGTTTGCCCGAGAGTTGTCCGGGCTTTGGCAGAGCTGACGACCGTCCGCTTTGGCCGTTTTCGGCACACGCTTCTGTTCGAAGGCATCGCCCGCAGTTCCAAACGTTAGACGATTGGTATGCGACGTTCAGGATTGCGTTTCCTCCGTTCGGTGCCTTTTCGGCTAAAAAAACTGAACAAATGATTGTTGCGTGACGACTGCTGTTCTGAACTGCAGGTAAAATTGGACAAATTTACTCTCTTGTCTGTGGCGAACTGCCGCGTTACTGCTTCTTGGCTAACCTCTAATCTGCTTGTTCCATGTCGGAGGATAGATGCATTAAAAATACAAAATATTTCTAATCTGACTTTCGGATATCGCACATCCTCAATAACCGCGTTTCCTGAGGACCCTCAGCATCAGAAAGAAAATTTGACGGTTCTTTCAGCAACTCCCGTGGTTTAACGGCCTAGAACCACTCATCTTGGCATGATGTAGGACTTTTACAATTGAATGCGCAGTTCTGTAAAAGGTGTACCATGTGACTTTAGAGCATTCATTAATGGCTGTGTGATGTGGCAAAGTACACGTGAAATTTGATGAGTGGCAGAGACCTTCACAGCAAGGGTATAAAACAGGCCTAGATCTCGACGACCTGGCGTCGAAGCCGCATGAAACCAACATCGTTTGGCGAAGGAGAAAAGTAGCAATCGTAGTTACAATACATGTTTTGATCGATGCGTGCAGGCGACCTCAGTCGCTCATCCGCAAACCATAAATCCGATTGTTTTAGGACGTTCTTAAGGGTGGGGGTAAGGGTAAGGGTATTGTATGATTTCGGCAACGGACGTGAGAAAATTACGCAGTGCTGGCGAATGCGTCCACAGCCCAGCTCTCTTAGTCTTCTCAACCCGATTGAAACGTTGGTAATCGACAGAAAAGCGATCAATAGTGCCTTTTCAAAACCAGTCTCGGATGCTTGTGCAAGCTGATGGAGTTCAGCAATCAACTGGCATCGTCCATTTTTCAGTGACAACAGTGTTACCTGGGCCGAACCACAGCTGCACTGATAATCTCTGGTTGGGTCACTTTGTCTGCTTGTCTGTTTGTCTGTCTGTCTGTCTGTCTGTCTGTCTGTCTGTCTGTCTGTCTGTCTGTCTGTCTGTCTGTCTGTCCCATTTTGCGTTGCATCGTACCCAGGCCGAAAGGCGGGTCGCTGTAAAAGCGACATTGGACACGACGCGCGGACGTTTGGTGCGCTCTTCCACAGGTAGCTCGCGAGCCGCTGCGGTCCAGGCTTCGGGCGTGGCACGTGTCAGACGAGCCGTTTTAGGTCCATTGGTTCTTCCTACGCGGCCTGAAAATGCAGCGACAAAATCGGTGAGCAGCCGTTTAAAATGTTGGCTACATCTTTGTAACTAGGGGTTCGACGACAAGAAATGGATCCGGTTTAGTGAAAAATTAACGAGAAATCGCGTAGTGCCAGATGTGCGGTCGCACGCCACGGTCCGTTTTCACGTCACGTGTATAGCAGCGGTAAAGATGGATTCGTCCGTTTTTTTACCCATTTCACGTTTTTGCTTTTGTAATGTACCTTGGCAGCCACGGCGGGAAGCGGCGCGATTTCAATTTAAAGGCGTCGACTAACGTACCGCTGTCAATTTGTGTGGCTAATAGGAGTTTGTGCGACGCACAACTGTGTTCGTTGCGAAAGCCGGAGCTGTCGTTATTTCGAAAATCGGCCGAATAAGGCACGCTGTTGTCGAAACTGCTGCCAGGGTCGTGGCGAAATTTACGTCACTACTTGCATCGAATCAATGTCTGTAGTTACCCCTCACTCAGGGGTGTCGCGGGTGTCAAATAAAATCGGTTTGAGGGCGGGGCTAAGCCGCTGAGGTTGACAATCTGTCCCCAAAACCTGATCTCTCTTCCTGGATTTCGGCCACTTAAGTTACATGACTGATGTTTAACAGCATTTCGTCGATTTTAAAATAGGTCGCTTTACCGTCGACAATCGGCTGGACAATCGGTAACCTGCGCCCATCCTACCAGCCAAAGGTCGGATCGACCAGGTTATCCTATGAGCGGTGTTGTGCGCATTTAGAAATAATGCAAAAACAAATTATCCATAGAACGCCGCATGCTTTTTCATGCCTTTTTCAAAGAGGCATCCCCGTCGCTTAGCTTAGTTCAGTGCACACGGGTCTTATCACTGCACTGCATTTGAATATCGATGGGGATGTCATCATCACATGCACGAAATGTCTCACATCCTGCAACAGAAAATGGCCAATGTTCCAATCATTTTATCGGAATATCGATCTTGCACGAGTCCAGTAGGCAAAGCTGCCTTGTTTAGCGCTAGAGCACAAGTTACAAATTACATTAATTGAAAAGTAGATGCTTTGGGCCTAAATAGATAACCACCACTGGGGTCGGTCGTGTCCGGATTCCAGTAACCGTTGGGCAGATTTGAGTATTTATATGTTTTGATCATGAAATATGACCAAAACAGACTGAACCCAAGTGTTGTTTAAACTTGTTTACGTCCATGGACGCGCGCAAATATTTTGAACGGGCATTGGCCAGAACACACCGTACTATAGGCCTGTGCAGTTTTCGCAGCACCGTCTATATCGACTTAAACCTGCTGCCTTCGACGTCGCTTTGGGAAAAGGGGCCGAGTTATCGACATTGGGTGCCTCTCGACCACTCGTTGACACATGTTAACAAATTTTTGCGAGTGTGTTTTTTATTTTTACGTGATACATTCGCCTGCACTGGACGGTTGGTTTCACGTTCGTATCTGCTCCGATTCTCAAGATCTGATACCAGTCCTTTAAAGCACATCAAACGGGCTACCTGGATCAGGTACCTGGTTTGCTAACGACGGATGGTGACCGAACGCATGTGAAGACACGTTTTTGTCAGAACAACCGTCCGTTCCCTCCCCGCCTGATTTTTTTTTAGCCGTGTCGTCGTAGTGCCAGGTCGTTTTGCCACCAAGAGCCCTGTCTCTGGACTTCGTTTTGATTGATACTCTTTAGCCTTTTCAGCGTGAAAATTACGCTTCCTGCGTAATTGTGCCGAAATGGTTATATTTTGTTCTCAACAGAAAATCACGCCAGAGCGAGAAGCCTGCAACCAACTCCTGCAAAATTATATCGCACAAATCTCAAAAAATTATTATTACTATTATTGAGACAGCTATGAGAATGCGGCCAGCATTTCCAAGTGTGTCATTACAAATGTTTTCGTAGCAATTTTACAAAACATGACGACCGGGCTGGGTGGAAACAGATAGCTCAAATTGGCAATTCGCGCTTAGCTCATGTCAGATTGATTCGACGTGCATCCTTGCTCGTAACAAGTAGTTTGTTAACCGGTTCGCCACCTTGTGAGATGAATAGGGCAGTAGCCAACATGACGTTATGTATCACCATCACATGGGTGATGCCAAACTCCAAACTGATGGAGCCAGACACCTCCCGAAATCGATGCAAACGAGTTTGACCAGTGCATACTTGACGAACAGCTGGCGAACGGAGGTACACCAAAGCGGTGTTCATCGAGTCATTCACAATCACTTTGCTTGAAAATCGACGAACGGTAGGCTCGGCCAGACCTGGTAATTCAGTCGCGGAATCGGTGAGTTTGTTAGGCTTTGCGGACTTGCTGATTGTGACCGAAATATTGAGAAAACCCTGAATGCGTCGGTGTATTTCGGTCACAATGAATTAGACTGCACACTCGAATAGGTTTCCTGACCCAATCTCCCGCGATCTAGGCCACAGCGCATTGTACTTGGACCGGTTTTTAAACAGATGACCCTGGCCGCTTTCCGGTCGATTACCGGCGTAGCAGTGGATGGGACAGCATTACGATCGCTCATTGATTTTATTGAGCGTCTTGGTTTCCAACCTGCTTTGCAGCTTTGTGAAATCTAACTTTAAGTGAAATCAACATTAGGCGTATGCATGACGTCAAGTGTGTTAATCGAATGGGGCGGGTAAGTGTGGCGATATTGCAAAGTTGCGGTAATTCACACTCAGATCAAATATCCTCAATTTCAGTATACTAAAAAATAACGGCATATCGACTTAAGAATAGGGTATCGGTTGATGGAGGCTTTATGCTGACGCGACAGTTGATGGCAAAGATACAAGCCTGTCAAAACCGCGACTGGCCGGACCGGGCTGGGCGACTGAAGCTTTACAATTTACGGTTAGTGAATGTTAAGTCTCGCTCCACCTGCGGCTTCGCCCGCAACCACTAAACCACAGAGAATCCATTAACAACTTGGGTTTACTGACAACGAAATGGCTATCGTGAAATTCTGGTTGATCCCAGCTAGAACAGCTGAGAAACGGCAAAATGCCGCTAGATTTTCGGAAAGCCTAACACCATTTAGGAACGGGACAGCCAGCCGGGCGAGTGTCAAATTCATCTAACCGAGTATCATGCAGCTTCAGCTTGTCTGTCTGCCACCCCGTGTTGTCCGTGAGTGATGATTAAGTCAATAATCCGTAATAACAGCACTGACCTCCTACTTACAAGACCTGCTCGCCCAGCCAATCGTGCTCTTAATGGGCTTATACCTTTGCAACCACGGATCCACTGATCACGCCGCTATGACTTTTTCAGCAAGAAATGGCAAACTTGTAAGCTGTTTGACAAAACGGTGTGCCTCTACGGCGCTCCAAAATCTGTAACATTTCACGTCATCATTCGGATGGCACGATAAACTTCTTTTCTTAGTCAGTCGCGTAAAAGCTGAGAGGGGTGTGTCCGACATCGAATCTCGACCGTAATGACCCTGCTTCACAGTGTCACGAGACCAGCGGATTGTGATGAAAATGAAAACGGATGAGCGTACAGGCAAAGGTGCCGATTCATGTGCGCGGACGGTCATACACTGACATGTGGAAACCATGCAGCCGTTCGTTTTCATTTTTTGGATGCAGATTTTTAAATCTCAGTAACCACATTGGCTGAAGGAGTCACACCAGCTCCACAGCCCAAGCGAATGTAGCGGCTACATCTCGCCAATAGATTTCAGATCTGTTCGACTCATGAGCACGCAAACAAATGACCGGAAGAGACCGTTGTCACATCTCCTGAAACCGACAACGAGCGGACAGATAGTATCGTCTTCACTACGGCGTAAAATTGGTTTGCGTTACCAAGGATAATACGGTGCCAGTACAAGTTTACAGCTGTTTCAGCTCTCGGAAGTCTCAGTAGTTAACTTGTAATGGTAACTAATCAGGAATAGATCTGATGCATGCAGATTACAACCACTCATTTCTACCACGAAAATGGCCAATTTTACTGTGCTGATTCTAATGGCGAAGGTTTTCATGGATGATTTGCACTCTTTAAGCCATACAAATCGAGCAACATCGTCAAAGAGCCTTTGATTTTGAATTAACGCCGATCATTGGCTCCGGCGTTGGTAACGTAATATGTCGGCAAGGGACGGGCACGGCAAGGGACAGCAACGACTCGGTCAGCATACCCCATGGATTTCACAGAATTGATTGAGCACGCGACGAAGGTCCGGGGTTGTCGCTTTGTATACTTTCGGGAAGGGGCTGAGCTCCCCCCAGAATGTTTGAGCCCCTAAATGCACTTCCGAGAGCCCCCCCCCCCCCCCCACCCAATGCACATGAACAAAAAAGGAAGTTGCAAACATCTTTAGCCAGCGGCACCTGCCATACTGTATGTATTAACCAATTAACACATGCCCGGGTGGCCTGTCGAATGTGACGCGCTCGGGTGAGTAGGGGTGGGGTCAGTTTAACCTGCCCTGAGATCTCGAATAGCAAGACAGCTAGAGTCATTTAATTCACCGCGTAGGTATGCTCTGTGTTATCTCAATTGTGCCAAATTTGAAAGCTTCTTGGTCATGACATTCTGATGAAAAGAGGTCAAATAATGTCAGACCTCAGACCGGTGTTTGGCGTGCCGTGAGGTCGCCTCACACAACCAGCCTTGACCTAAATAGCTCGTATAAACAAAATGCCGCTCGTGTTCATATCAGCTCAGGGATCTCCTTTGAAGTTAAGGAGGGAAAAATGATGAAAAACATTCGAAATTATTTTGGTATTTGAATTTACAATCGGCGTCACGTACTACATTAGCTGTCATGTACCTCGAATGAAAAAGTTTTTGAGGTAGTTTTAGGTCAGTGAGCTCCCCGATCTTGATGAAGTCGTGATCGTTGAAGAAGAAGATGAAGAAGAAAACGTTTGATGTTGTGATCCAGCAATTTGAATCAACGTCGAAAAGAAACTGACAGAGCAGGTTTTCAAGTAGCAAAGTTGTAAGGTTTTGACCTTAATCTGACTTTCATACATCACCCAAGGTCAATGGAATTGAGCACTATTCGTATCATCATCATCACATCTCAAAATAATATGGTTTCGTCCAACACTCCGTTGTTGCATCATGTTGAGTGATTTCTTAGAAACGATCTTCACTAACACTAAAGCCTTACTGACCTGTCAAAGTTCAGGAAACTTACAGGATATGTCCAAAAACCAAAAGATCGGCTATCCCATTTCCTACAACTAGACATGGTTTCGCCCGGCTGTACCGCACCACCCAGAAGTTGTCTTGGAAGAGTCTTGGGATGGAGGGGGTCAAACTGGCAGTCTCAGCTGCAGCTGAGGCACAGCTGCGGTCGGCGTCTTTTGTGGGACAAAGGCACATGTGTTCTTTGTCGGTGTTATTTTGTTCTCGTCTCTGCAAGCTTGACAACCTCAATGTGCGATGTTGCCTGCCCCCCACCCACACCCGAGCGTGTTGTTGCTGTTGTTGATTGGAGATTTAGAGCGCGCGTGGGGTGTTCAACCGGCTATCCAGCGTGTCTTGACACTCAATCTTGTTACTTATCTGTTTTGTGGAGGGGGGGGGGGGTAAAAAGGCACTGTTTTGTCATAGCGCCTGTGGCTGCAGCGAGACGAAACATTACTCTGGGAGACATTGGCTGAATTTGTAACTGGGGACCATAGGCCGGATAGCGAGAAAGCGTAGTTGGATGGTGGATGGTCGGCTGTACCCCAATGTCGGGAAATCTTGATTTCCCCGGAGTTTCGGCCACTTTCATTTGGGTTCCCGATGTCCATCTAAAAAGTAGTTGGTCGTTTCCAAAACTGTTGAAAAATTCCTTCCTATTTGAACACGATGAGGCAGCGGTTATGATGATATCTGATAATGATGATGTGGTTAGTGATGCGTTTAGGTACCTAGGGCGCGTTCGGCCGGGGAAAATTTTTCTACGAATAATCATCTTTCCGATAGGAAACTATTCTCCAGATTCGTCTCCCATGCGCCATGCACAATCCACGGTCATAGGTATGCATGACGAAAAAAGCCATCTTGACCACGCTCTGAAACTTTTCCAGGCTTCTCCCTCGGTGCGGAAAATTGTTCAACATTCCGGATAATTTTCTGAGATTGTCTGCCGGCTGAAAGCGCGCCCTAGTGTATCAGTAGTTCAGACCGTTACTGCATTTCATTGACTTCGTAGTCTTGTGTGGCTTGGGCAGCTCAGAAGAGCATCGCGGGGTCTCAAATAAGCATGAGGGGTCCCCCCATAAAGTAAACAAAGTGACACATCTGGTGTCGGGAGTGATACGGACAGCTGGACAGAAACTTGAGATGCATTGAGCTTATGCGTGATGCTCATTCATATTCGTTTGTCGTTGTCATCTTTACATGTTTTCATAACTTTTAGTGGTGTAATTCGTGTTAAAACATTGTGGTGGGAAACGTATGCCTGAATCGTTTGTAACTTCATGGACATCAAGTGATATACTTTTAAGTAATGGTTTGTTGCCACGCACCATACGCAAATCCAAACGAGCCATATTATGAACATACGTCGCATGAAACGCCTATGCCGTAGGCGTTTTGGCGTACTCACTGGCGTAAATAGAGGGGTGACGAAAAACCACTGCGTTTATTTTATTATACTGGTGTTTCATGCAGACTTCGTAAAATCATCGTTCTTGCGCTTCCTGGCTGGAAATTTTAGGGGTGAGGTACTTCAAATATACATAACACAGGCGTTTTTCCACATGTATTTGAGGTTTTGAACTGAAATAGCCATTATGAAGATCATTTGGTCCCGTTCATAGCCCTGCCTTTCTTAAGACCTAAACACTTCTAGTTTCTGAGGTACAGGCCCGCCAAAATGTGCAGGCTATTTCTGGGAGACTTCTTCAAGGTCACCAAGACATCCACGATGCCATAATAACGCCATTCAAATCCTGCCTTTCCATTGGCCATGCGGCGATCAAGGCCAAGGCAAATATAATTGTCGCGTCGCTCACATCAAGGCAGTCTTCAGCACGATTTCCAGATATAACGGCCGTCAACTGCTTCTCAATCAATGTTATGCAAGGTGCGCTGACATAATTAAACAACCACGTACTGAGGAGCATGTTTTTGAACAGAGAGATTTTGTTGTCTCGAGCAGTGGTTTCCACCTCAAATTTATATGTAATAACAAGAAGAGAACTTACCTAATCCTATCTTATGCTTGTTTCAATGTTTCCAAATATCGAACAATTCCTTTTATGTTGGCCTTCTGTCACTGGCGCCAAGATTTCAATACGGGGCGGTCCACTAGGCGCCGAACGTAATGCTGGTGGACAACCGGAACATCGAAATATTTGCACAGGTAATAAAATAATCCGTTGGCGGGAAGCGCATATGGCCAGCGAGCCACTTCCGTATAATTTGATGATGCACTGTTTGTACAACGAACTGCCTTAAAACGCAATGGCTTGAAAAGATGAAGAAATGCACACGAGTCTTTTCGCCATAGGGCGGCAGAAACATCAGCCTGCCTTCGAACCGATAACGAGCAAACTGTTAGTGGCAGATTGTTATGGCCAGCGAGCAATTGCGTAAAACTTAGCGAAGAGTATGATGATATTCGCGTGAACTTCAAGCGGCAAGCGACTGCAATACGCTTTGACCGTGCGAGGTTCGCATCCCGCGGTCGTGCCGCCGCCGGTGGTGCGAGTGAGTGGCGGGACTCTCGTCTTCTGCAGTTAATTTTCTGCGCTAGATGTGCCAGATGTACCGTGCTCGGTCCGTGCCTGCCTACGTTCCGCCGTGCTCGGTCTGTACCTGACCGTGAGGCGTCATGCTCGGTCCCCATCTGCAAGCCCAGCTGCCGTAGTGCCGAGCCACGTATCGTGCGTTCTTAAGACGCTTATGTACATTACTATATTTAACCTTAGTGTGGCATGTGGGTAGAATTATGGAGAGCCAGGCCAGGAGTGCCTAGAATCATATGTATATGTCATTATTTTGATTTTTAGCCAGAAAAGCGCTTACTGTACCACTGTTGAATATCTGTGCGTTTTGATACGAGCGACGCTGCGCTCGAACGCTTGCATTTACTTCACCCGTGATCATAGTCTGTACGGGCAGCAGGTCCGCACAAAGAGGAAAGTGGACAGCACGTCCATACAAAGAATGGGCAACACACGCACGTGTGATGTCACCCTGTCTCTGCTCGCACCCCGTGAGCTAGAACGCTTTCCCAACGGCTCTGAACAATGCGTACCACCACTGTTAGCTGTTTGAGACGATTGGCGAGTACGCTGGGAGCTCAGCACAGTTGTCAGACTAGCAAAAGGGAGTGGCGACTGCCAAAATATGCACACGACAAGGTCTCACTCTCGGAGACAGGTATGCGGCCTACCCACCTGTAAGCCGGTCGGCCGGTCTGGCAGTGCCGGCGCGGGAGTCCTTCATGGTCTGCATCGGTGCGGTGCGGCCTGGCGACAGCTCTGTAACCAACCCGCCGGACCTGTCCGACCACGGAGCCTTGGCCGGCCCATGCGGATCCCAGCTTATCCCAACTTCGTGCCGCGGTCGCACGTCAGCACAATCTTACACTAATACTTTCCCTTATACTGACGACCATTGGCTGCGATTACGGCTATTGATTTGGCGTGAAGTCCTTTGTTAGCGTGCATGTGGTCGCAGTCTGCGGGGTTCTGCAATGACGTGCCGTCGCTCACCCTACGCTGTCAAATTGAGCATCTTGCTGGAAATCTGAGCAATGGGGCTGGGTTTGTGCATCGCACTGAACTGGCTGACCTAATCACGATGCAAACCGTCGATCCGTTACTCTGTGGGCATTGCATGCTTTTGGTCGTCTTTTAGCATTGGTATTGACGTTGATGACCACATTGACTTCCTCGAACATTTCACACGTCCACAAGCCATCACCGGTAATCACAAGGAAACCGCCACTTCGCAGCGGTTTAGCCGTATGGTGCTGTGGCCGAGGACAGAGGGTGGACGTAGCAAAATTTCAGGTGTACGGTTTCGTGTTTGTTTTTTGTCTGTGTTGTTTTTGAGTGTTTTTGCAACAACGTTTAAAGTTTTTGTACGAAAAAAAAATTACTAGTCTTTGAATAGGTTCACCTTTTCCAGAAATAATATTGCAATACGAAACCTCTAATTGAGTCAACTTGCAACATACGGATTAATGAATTAAAACTGATAAGATTCAAGTCGTAGCATTTTCGTATTAGCTGAACCTTGGCGCTAGGTACTTCAAGATGGACGGCAAGGCCGTAGGTAATTAATTGGTAGCACGCACGGTCATGATGTTGTCATCCATATGGCCCTATGCCTTCGATCGCGCGTTATGGCCCTTGTCGCATCTGTTGGACATTTTATGGATGTCTATATTGCCCGCTACTTAATCACCGAGACTAATGCACACCGTTAACGAGGCCCACACGTTGTCAGAGTGTAACCAGAGATACGGATGAATACGGATGAACGACCCTCCAATGCGTTCGATAACGACAATCAATCTTTTCACAAATGTCCGTATAAAAATCAGTTCAAAACCAGGCTGCACGGCGTCACCACCCTCCAACGCCACGCTGAAAGCAACGTAATCATTGGTTACGCCGTCCTGGCACGTAGAACTGATAGCCCTTTGCGTTTATCAGTCCTTGATATTGCACATGCAGGCAACCCTCCAATTAAACGCCGGCGTTAATATTCATGCAGGAGTACGCGCTGCATGCAGATGACCGTTGCCCGAGGGATCCTCCCAGACGAGAAAGTCGGCAGTGCAAGCGTCCGTTGCCATGCGTGGTGTTCGCCCTCAGAACGCGGGCTCCGACCCTTGCGTGGCGGACCGCCTAGTCGCATGAGCGTTGAGCACCGTGGATCTCCTGATTGGGAGGTTGTTGGCTCAAGTGCAGCCTCACCACTGGCGGTGTTTGCGTTTACAGTTACAGACGGCGTAAGAGACGGGGACCCTGGTGACCTGAGGATGGCCATTTAAGAGCGTTCCACCATAGTCGGGAGATGCTGGCGATGGGTCCGGTGCTCACACCACTGACTTATCAATAACATGATACGCATGCTAACTCGACCCCCCCTCCCCCCCGGATTCGCCATTTGCATCCGCGTGCGGAGAGCGCTAGCCCCGTGCATGCTCTTAATACACTGTTCACGCGACACATTTCGTAGCGGTCAACACACTCGTCACTGGTGTTTTCATCAGCCGTTTGAGTGAGCCAGCGGGGTGTATCGCGCATGACAAGCCCATATTAACCAGCCGAGACTCCGAAACCGCTCCAAGCGTGCACAGGAACGGTGGCTCTACAGTCCAACGGCACCGTCACTGACACGGCCGCAGTTCCATCCGCACCTGTCGGTGGAATGCGATGCAGGTGCGCCGGGGATGAGGCGCGGGTTGCGACTCATGTTACCTATGTAGCGTGAGGAAGCCCACGGAAAGAACAGCCGGCATGGAATGCAGTGGCCTTTGGAGAGTTATTCCTAACGTCCGTGGGAATAGTGAGACAAGCTCTCACTAAAGTGCCAAATTTCAGCTCGATGCGTCCAGTTCTTAAGCATTATCGCCTTTTGGATATCCTGCATCCGTTTTTGCTCTCTCGCTTTCAAAGCCATCGAGGTTTGATGTGCATTGCTCCCATCGTTCCCATGTGGGGCCAGGGCTCAAAGCCAGTCACGCCACGGCCCCCCGAATCCTAATGTGGCCTCTTCAGCTTCTGGCGCTTCTAAAAAGGGAACGCTATGATGAGCGTCGTTTTACCTTTTTCACAGCCTGGCCAATTATATGATACCCAATTTCGTTAAATTCCCCATACACCATCTCAATAATTGCTTCCCATCCTTTTACATCCATTTTCCTTTGATGATGGACAGTTGAAATTTCCCCAAAACCAAACAGTGAAACTCGGTTAAAACAGTCATGCGCATTCTTGCCTCTTGTCGCGAACAACACAAGTGGTAGATGCATTCAGAAACAGTGTGTTACACGGCGACTGTACTCAGCTAATACAAATCAAATAATAAAATTCAGCTCTCTGTCTGCCGCTTGATCCTAAACTCTCCAGATCGGTGGAAACAGTGCCCTCGTTTTTGGTTACCATATCATATACTTTTGACTAAGTGTGTATGGCAAATGGCAACGCATGTGGCAACATCTCCCTGTAGTCAGTCAGCGCTTGCCTGTTGGCGTTGCTTGGAAGACTGTGTTTCTGGACTCGGACATGATCTGGCCACATCGCAATGGCCCTGGCCCTTTGTATTCCCTCTTGGGGGAATTACCCATCCCCTAGGGTCATGAACGATTGATCTGTGCGGACGCTGCAACTTGAAGGAAAAGCTCGTCACTTCCTGAAACTGGTACATGTATGGATGGTGGTGTTGTTCATGGTATGCCGTTATCTGGAAATCTAGGCAGCACATACGTTATGCGGTATGCACCCACGGCAACCGCCCGGGAGTCGGTACGTGGGAAATGGAGGAGAGGACACTCCAAAACTTTGATCAGCCATTCGGCACGACCTTAATTAAGGTATAATATACTCTGGCAAAAACTACGCAGCAGATAAAAATAGATCAAAAGTCTTCTCGTCGCACCTTGGTGTGGTGCATAAACCTGGTGCCCAGGTGGTTTTTAGGCAAGAAAGGCACCGGGGGCTAGGAGTCAATCGCTGCGTGTTCGGGGCCCGAGGGTCGCAAGCAGAAACCGTTGGCTGCGTTTCCAAACACGGCATCCGCATTTCCATCGCCGTCCTATTCTTCCCACATCTGCCCATAGCGTCTTTCCAAAGAAGCGACGGCAGCACCATCCGCCCTGAGTTCTGCGACAGAACGCAGGGTCGCCCTGAGCGCAAGAGCCGCTCTCTCCTCGCGTGGCACCCATAGCTGTCCTGCCGCACTGTAGCCGACTTCGACTCTCTCCGTGTGCTGACAGCAGAGCCACTCTCTCCTCCTGTAGCGATCGCTCCGGCCGGACCGTGGTCGCCACTTTCTCTCCCAGACACCGACGAACAGGCGCTGTTCTTAACTTTGGTAACCTAGCTTTATGAAGTCACATCCACTCATACAGCTAGATAACCAAAGAGAAAATCAGCACCGGCGAGCAGGGCCCACGGCGGTCGCGGGGCGGGCGCGGACGCGGCCGCCGTCCGGTGGCGGTGGTGTCGTCTTGTGCGGCGCGCAGGTCACTCCGGCGGACGTCGGCTGGCGTCACCGGTGGGCGGGGCTTGGCGCACGCAGTCGCCTCTCTCTCCGCCGTGCCGCGGCAGCGCGAGTTCAGCCGACTAATTATTCCTCCGACTGGCACGACTGGTTCTGGGATCATACCAAAGGCACGTGACGGGACGCTGGAGTGATGCAATCAAGGGATGAAACATCTGACGGGGGGCGTCGCAGGTCCCCGGAAGCGGACATTCGTCGTCTTACCCGAACATTCGTGAGGAAGACGCGACGGCGAATTGTGGGACGTGCGCGCATATCCATCCAACCATCCGGTCAAGAACTACCTGCAGTACTGTGAACGCCACCCTCCGTGCCACGTCGCTTTCGTTCTTAAGCACGGCAGAAGGCCTCTCAAGGCCGGGTTGTATAGAGGTAACCGCATCCTACCGGACTGGACCGTTCACGTCGTCAGGTCAACTGACAAAGTCGCATATCGCAGCCGAGATGTTTCGAAAACTAAGCCCGCGACGGCGCTGGTGAACATGACAGATCGCCAGCTGTTTCCACAGAACCAGTTGCTGCGGCCGGGCCGAGCGGACGGCGGCCGCCATCGCTGACCCGGTCGGGGTCCGTGCATGCGTACACTGTCGACTCCTGTCATTTATCAGCTGTCTGCGGCGCGTCCGAGGGCGCCAGTGATGGAGCGAGTGTTTGTGATTGTACCGCGGTCCGGCCAGGCGGCGGCGGGGCGGCGCGGCCTCGCCCGAGCGGACCACGCGCCCCGGGAAGCCGTGTAAATCGCGCCTGACCTCGATACATTGCGGTCGAGAGGTCAGACTGGGGTCAGCTGACGGCGCGAGCCCCGCACTGATGAGTCGCCTCGGCCGGCACCACGCGCGGGTGTCGCAGGTGCTCGCGCCGCCCGACTCGGCGTCACTGGATGCATCAACCGTGGCCACACTGGTGTCACGTGATTCGACGGCGAGCGTGTAACCCCGGCATCAAGGCACGCACAACTTCGCCCTGGCGTCGCGAGATTCACTGGTCTGGTCAGATTTGAGATTCAGTGGTCGCATTCGCGGCACGGAATACGACGAACGCCTTGGTGATAAGTATCTGACCAGCCACGTCGGTGTCACGGAATGCGCCGATCGCCTTCATGTCACGGAATGAACACGTCGCTGCGGACTGCATGGACCGCCGCCACCCAGCACCATAGAATAAACCAGCTACACCAGAGCTCGGGGATCACGCCCCGTTTGGCGACGTGAGAATAACCATTGCATCTGACGCGCCCTTACCCCTCCACCCCCCCCCCCCCCCCTGTTTAGTGCACTCGCAGGCGGAGGCGGCCGCCGCTGAGACGGCTCGTGGAGGGCCAGGTCTGGTCGGCGGGAGCGCGCCGGCCTCCGGCCACGCTGGCAGTACATCACAGCGCGGGGCGGCCACGTGGCCGGGCTCAGGGTCGGCCGACTGCGGGGCCGCGCCGTGGCGCACCGTGCACCCGCCCACCGGCACGACGATAGGTGGCAGACCTCGCGGCTATCTTAACTACTACAAACAACACGCCGACGCCGTAAGATAGAAGGTCAACAGCTGCTGCGACGCCCGCGCGGTGGGCCAGAGACTAGTAAAGCTGCACCAGGAGATGCGCGGTGGGCCAGAGACTGGTATAGCTGCACCAAGAGACGCGCGGTGGGCCAGAAACTAGTATAGCTGCACCAGGAGACGCGCGGTGGGCCAGAAACTAGTATAGCTGCACCAGGAGACGCGCGGAGGGCCAGAGACTAGTATACCTGCACCAGGAGACGCGCGGTGCGCTATAGCTACACCAGGAGACGCGCGGTGCGCCATAGCTACACCAGGAGACGCGCGGTGCGCTATAGCTACACCAGGAGACGCGCGGTGCGCTATAGCTGCACCAGGAGAAGAGCGGTGCGCTATAGTCGCACCAGGAGACACGGGGTGCGCTATATCTGCACCAGGAGACGCGCGGTGCACTAAAGCTGTACCAGGGGACGCGCAGTGCGCTATAGCTGCACCAGGAAACGCGCGGTACGCTATAACTGCTTGAGGAGACACGCGGTGCGCTATATCTGCATCAGGAGACACGCGGTGCGCTATAACTGTACCAGGAGACGCGCAGTGCGCTATAGTTGCACCAGGAGACGTGCGGTGCGCTATAGATGCACCAGGAGCGCGCCCATGCGGAGTTAAGACGCCAGCAAACCGTCCACATGTTGGAAGTCTCGCAAGTTTCCTCAGAAATCGGCAATGGGTGGCGATGTCTTTCGTCAGTTTATTCGGCACCCGACATGTCTGCGGCAAGTCCGATTTTTGACAAAATGACTCATGGCACGCCATTTAAAGGTCAACCTGCAACTATTGATAAACAAACGTACGCATCTGGCCGTGGAAGAATGCCGCCCCAAAGGTCTGGTCCGCGCTCTTGTTCAATCACCAATGTGCCCTGGGTTACTTGGGGTGCATGCCATGCGAGTTGCATGAATACATGACAGCCTCATGGCAGCAATGGCACTGGTGCAACACGAATATAATAAAATAAGCGTCTTAGTCGAAGGGCAGCAAATGCCTGTCAAGGAAAGTGTCAAACCACAGCGCAGGTGCAATTTACAACCCACAGTGCATCGCGGCATGTTTAATGCCCACAAAACGGATGGATTGTAAAACTGAGTGTGCAGAAGAATGAACCAAATGCTTAAAGCAACAACCTAACAGTTGGCGACGCTGTGATGAAGAAAACAGTCACCAAACGGACCATACAACTGCAAACGTTTACCGGTGTTTTTGCTCATGCTGCTTTTCCCCAGCCGCCAATCGTCGAAACACAAAGTGTCATCGATGTCAATGCCCTCAAAACCAGAAGTCCCTGTCTCCACCCAGTGGGACCACACGACCCCTACGGCATGAAGCCCTGCAGCCCGCTGATGTCATCGTCATGTCTGCTTCCAAAACACTGCGTCCAGCGAGATTTGTGTCATAGTGAGACTTTGGAGCTGAACACCGCAGCTTGTCGCGCGCCACGGCGCCCGGCATCGCAGCCGAAACAGGTCCGATAGCCCCGCATCCCACGGCCGAAACAGGTCCGATAGCCCCGCATCCCGCGGCCGAAACAGGTCCGATAGCCCCGCATCCCGCAGCCGAAACAGGTCCGATAGCCCCGCATCCCGCAGCCGAAACAGGTCCGATAGCCCCGCATCCCGCAGCCGAAACAGGTCCGATAGCCCCGCATCCCGCAGCCGAAACAGGTCCGATAGCCCCGCATCCAGCTGGGGGATGCCCGTAGCCTTTGTACAGGGCCGGTCTTATCCTTTCTGATCAAAAGCATACATTTTGCTGTCCCTGGTCAAAAGCATGCGTTTTGCCGTCCCTGGTAAAAAAACATTCAATCACTGCCCACGTAACGCATGGCTAACCAATTGGCGAAAATGGACTCAGAATGCTCCGACGTGCGTAATCGTAAAGGCACTGCGAACTTGCTTGTCGAAACTGAACTTCCATTCAGTCCAAACATTTTCCACAACTGGAGATCTAGATTTTAACCCGAGCTATCATTTCCACTCATGTCCACGAAAGAGCGAGGATCGGCAGCCTGGAACAAATGGGGTAGCCACCCGCCGCTGACATAGTTGACGTACAATATGCTGATCTGCCTGAGGATATTGTGGACATTGGGGCTTTACGACACACTGCGGTGCTGTGGCATCCGTAGCCTGCCTCCTGTCGCCCTGGTAGGAGGGCGGACGCCAAGGGAAGCCGAGCCCCGCAACCCCAGTTTCACAGACACTCGGCTTGACCACTACGACACTGGTCCCCTTATATCTGGCAGAGGAATTATGGGTTCCAAATAAGTGCGTACGCACCCGTTAAGATAGCATTCCTACAACAACCCAAATTAGGGCAGAAGGTGGAAAATGAGCGCCGGGGTCACTGGTAAATAAAAAATACCAACATCCAAAACCAATCTGAATAAGATGCGTCCAATTTGACCTAATTCAAATCTGCCAACGGGACTATTCAGGCTGACCGATTTCGCCCCCCCCCCCCCACACACTTCAAATCGACAGTAAAGCACAAATTCGGACATCAAGAGACGCCAAGTGACCTCCAGTGAAACTCACGATTCAAGACCACGCAATTCGTATGGCGGCAAATACATACGATGCAAATTTTTACTTTCTCGCGGCTCGGGTGCCCAAGAGAAAGCCGTCTTACGTGTCCCGCTGGCAACAGCATAGGTATATATGCAGCACCATTCATTAGGACTGCATAATTACACCGGAATGCACCACTAATGCGCAATCGAGCTGGAGCGGCACAACGCACTTTGGCTGGCAACATAAATCGCTGAAGTAGAAGTGACCAAAGATCTTGATCATTCAGTTTCCGAGCTACCACCCCCAACTTTGGCTTAGCTGCAGGGGAAAATTCGCAAATTAGCTTTGGAACACGCCAAATAACTAAACCTACCCCCATATACACTACAGCGCGTGAATCTCCCCAAATTTGTCTCGATACCCCAGATCGGGACGGGGGGGGGGGGACTGGAATCCCTAGAAACAGCTCACTATGAAACTTACACTGCCTCGCTGTAGGTCACACACTCTGTTCTGCCGACCGAGAGTGTAGCGCGCAACAAGGCGCCCGGGAGGAAAGACCCAACGCCAATACCAACAGGAAGAATTGACGGAGGACTCAGGCAAAGTCAGGCGCGGTCCGCCGCTCCTCCCTGGTCTTACCTGATGCGAGCCCAGGCGTACGGCGAGCTCGCTTCCTCGCGCTCCCACACCCACCACACGCCGGCGGGAGGGGGCGGGGAGCACCACATATTGCGGCGAACCTAGTCGAGTCGGTCTCCATCCGCCCACCTTCAGCGCAGAAAATTCCAACCCCGCTGAGCCGCGATTGTCGCAAGCAGACCTTCGGCGCCCTCCGCCCCTGCCCGCACCCTGCCCCGCGCGCGCTCTCCACCACTACGAGCAGCCGCGCCTGCGCCCTGGCCGCGGCACCCGCGACCCTGGCCGTGACGTCAGCGGCCACGTGGTACCAGTGGCGCACGCACCGCGCCTCCCGGGCGGGTTGCGCCGGCAGGGGCGGCGCCAGGCGACGGTCGGGCTGGGCATGGTAAGCGCCTAACACTGAGCGGCGGTAGGCAGTGTGCCGTGGATGTTATGCTCATGTAAAGCCTAAGTTTCTTCGTCTTGTGTTGGTGCAGCTCCAGACACGCAGTGACGGCTGCCCTCATCCCTCTCCTCTACGCGCGTCCCGCACCGTCCCGATGTCGCCGCCCGGTCACGTGACCAGGGGTGGATGCAGAGCGGGAACCCCGCGGCCATGCCCCCCCCCCCCCCTCTAGAGTCCAAAGAGGCCCGAGGCTCCGATGGGGTCCATAGGCTTCGAGCAGCCGCAGTTTTTTCACACAAAACGCAACAAAATTGGACGTCTTTGGGCTTCCTGGGGACCAAGAACAGTCGCAAGCGAAAACCAAGAAAACACAAGGAGACAAACGTATTGTTTGCTGATTGAGAGGGCGGTGATTGAGAGGTTTTGGGGATTATTACGCTGTCCGCAGACCCTACGCTGTTCCCGGGAGCCCTATATGTCCACTTGTACGGTCGATCTGATCGTTAAGGAGCCTTATATTGCCCCTGGTTTCTTTGCATTTGCTCGCAGAAACCTGCGCTGTTGCTGGAGCCCTTTCTGTTGGTGCGCCGAGACACTTAAGGATCTTCCACTGATTCTTTCACCCAAAAGGCTCGATACGCTATAGCCCGAGGGCCCATATGTTAGCCTGCCTGGGTGTTCCCGGTTGTTCAGGGGCCCTTCTCGTCATCTCGGTTAACCTACCGACGCACGGTATGCCCATGGGCCCTCTACATTGGTGAAGGGCAGTTCAAATTATTTTCACTTGTTTAGTGCCCTATGCTCTTGTCGGGGACCCATCTGTAAACCTGCTTGGGCGCACTCGGCCGTTCGGGCCCTCCAAATTAACCTGCTCTTGCAAGCCGGATTTTGCGGAGTCCTGCCCATTGGGCCTTGGTATTTGAGCATAGGGGCCTACGCTACTATCGGGGACCATCTGATGGTCTGCTTGGGTACACTCGACCTTAAGGGTGCTCTCCATTCTGGGTTTTTGGTGCTTCTTATTTGGATGGAGGGCTCTACGCTCTTGTCGGGACACTATGTAAAAACCCGCTCGGGCACACTCGATTTTTTGGGGGCTTCACATTGTGTTCTTGATACTTTCCGATGGAATGGAGGGTCCTATGCTATTGTCGGGGCCCTATCTGCTAATTTGTTCCGGCTTACTCAATCATGCGCGGGCCCTCTACATCGTGCTGTGATTATTTCTTATTTGAATGGAGACCCTATGCCCTTGTCGGGGGCCCCAATTGATTACCCAGCTCGGGCATACCCGATCGCTCGGGGGCCCTCCACATTGTGTCTTGGGTACTTCCTATTTGAATGGGGGGCTCTATGCACTTGTCGGGGACCCCATCTGTTCATCTTCTCGGGCACAATGGATTGTTCGGGGGCCCTGCACGTTGGCTCTTGGTATTTGAATGTAGGGCCCAACGCTCCTAACGAGGGTCATCTGACAGCCTGCTTGGGAAGAATCGATCTTTCGGCGGCCTCCCACACTGGATTTTGGGCATTAACCATTCGAATGGAAGGCCCTACGCTCTTGTTGGCACCTTCTGATAACCAGGTCAATGTAGTTCCCGACTCGTGGAAGCTGACAATAGTACGTCCTATCCAAAAGATGCCAAAATCCACTGATGTTTCTAATTACAGGCCTATCTCAATTTTACCGACTATCGTTAAGGTTACCGAACGTGGGTTAGGTTACCGAACGATCGAAGGGAAGCTCAATCAAAGATCAAAGGGATCAGAGTGTTTTGATGTTATTCCACGTGATGGACTCCTTAGAAAGCTCCAGCCGTGCAATGTTGATGTACGTTGGTTTGTAAGTTACCCCCAAAACCACTTTCAGCAGGTTCTCGTCCAGAACCCAGGTGGCGCTTCCTCTCTGTCCGCGGCATTGCACAACCCGATCGGAACCTACCAGAGCTCAGCGCTCGGTCCGCTGCTGTACAGCATTTGTGCTATTGATGTGCCGCTGTATGCTCATAACGCATGTATTGTGCAATACGCGGAGGACACGCAGGTTTTAGTGAGTGGGAGACCCGGTGACATTGGTACGCTGATCACATCCATGGAGCAGCATTTTTACACCTGTCCAAACGATTTGGCAAAAACGGAATGAAAATTAACGCACAAAACACACAGCTCATAGTCCCCAGCACGCGTCAAATCTTCGGAACCTGCCACCGACTAACATCAAATTTATGAGCGCCACTGTACCCAGCTCTCCTTCCGTTCGAAACCTGGGTGTTGTATTTGACCAGTGCATGACGTTCACTGCGCACACTGATGACATGGTGTGGCGATGCACTGGCGTTCTTATTGGCCTCAGCCACAGCCGACACAGTCTGCCTCAGGCCACACTCATTACTCTAGTCCAGGGTCTAGTCATTTCACTCATCCGTTACTGCATCTGTGTGTACGGAACATGTAATGCTACTCAAACATCACGACTGCAGAAGCTGCTGAACTTCGCAGCATGAGTCATCTCTGGGCGTCGGAAATATATTCATGTGAGCGATGTTTTACGAGATCTCGAGTGGATGTCTGCTAACAACATGTTCTTATATCATACTATGACACTTCTGAAACGTACCATGGAAAGATCCCAGCCAGAGTCGCTATCTGATCGCTTTATCCATAGACGCCATGTTCACCATCGCACAACGAAACAGGATGATATGTTACATGTGCCGGTGATCATATCCGAATCGGAAAGGCGGCGTTTTGTTTACTCCACCATGACCGTCTACAACGCACTACCGCAGAATATTCGCGAGCTGAGGCTTCCATAATGCAAACGCGAGTTGCGTAGTTATATCCTGCAGCGGCAGATCAATAACGGATGGTGACGCCTACTTCAAATGACTTTAGCGAATGTGTGAGAGTGCGTTCTACGTACGTGTGCCTGCGTGTGTACGTGTTTGTCCGAGCCTTCCTGACCTACAGTGTTTTATTTCCATGACACGGGCTCTATAGTAGCCGCACTCTGAGTGGAGTGAGCTTTTGACGTATTATAAATAAATAAATGAATAAATAAAATAAACCTGTTTGGGCACACTCGATCGTTCGGGGTCCATCTACATTTGGTTTTGGTTACTTCCTAGTGAATAGAGGATCTTATGTTCTCGTCGGGAGCCCTATCAGTTAACCTGCTCTGGCCCGTTGGATCGTTTGGGGGCCTTCTACATTGAGTACTTCTTAGTTGGATGGATGGCCCTATGTTCTTGTCGGGCCCCATCCATTAAGCTGCTCTGGCCAGTGGTGGATCCAGATGAGAGCACGGAACCATGCCTCCTCCTGCCCCAAGGGGACTCACAGGCCCTGAATGAGCTCGTGACCCGCAGGAGAGAAGCGGTTTTCTAGCACAAACCACGACAAAATTGGACGTATTTGGGCCTTCAGACGACCAAGAACAGTCACAAACGAAACTGAAGAGCCCGTGAGCAGACAAATTCCTGGCTGATGGAGAGGATGGTGATTATGGAACAATCTGAGACCCATTGCGCTGTCCAGAGGCGTTACGCTGCTGCCGGGGCCCTGTTTCTCCACTTACCGGGTCAATCTCATCGCCAAAGGAGTCTTTCACGTTGTGCTTGAACTCTTGGCATTTTCTCGTAAGGCTCTGTCCTGCTTTTGGGGCATTGTCTGCTTATGTGCCTGGTCACTTCTGATCGGTCGGCAGTCCTCTACGGGCTCTTCCCATCCGCCCGAAAGGCTCTGTACACTTTCGCCGGTGCCCATATGCCCGGTGTATACTCAGTGCTCAGGGGCTCTTCATATTGGTCTCGGGTTCTTTCCACGTGCTTGGAAGGCCTTGTGCTGTTGATGGGGCCCCATATAAGCTAAGGCACCAAGCCACTCGATGCTCAGGGGCCCTCTACATTGGTCTAGGGCTATTTTCTTTTGATCTCGTTCGCGGAGGACCCTCCACTCCTATCGGGACCCTTTCTGCTAACTTGCCCGGGGCATTCCTGATCGCACAGGGCCGTTAATTTACATACATTGGTCTCAGGTAACTCTCCTTTGTTCAGAGGGCCCTGTGGCCGGGGTCCCATATGTCGACCTGCCAGGGCGCTCCCGATCGTACAGGGGCCCACCACGTTGGTCTTGGCGTCAAGGACTCTGCTTGTTGACAGATGCATTCTTGTTGGGCTGCCGCGGCACCCATGATCGCTCAGATTCCGTCCCTATTGGCCCTAGTGTCTTAACCTTAGAGCCGCAGTCGGATGTCGCCGATGAACTTTTGCACGCAATTATCGAACATAACTTTACGTGCTGCCGACGTCGTATATGTCATTTCCGATGGTTACTGCATTTGTGACGCCTTTGCGCATCACGTTCTTGAAACATTTTAAATGCTAGAACATTCTGTAATCACCCATAACAAAAAAAGCTCTGTATGAGTTATCAGTCACCAGCTGATTACATTGACCAGCCGGCTACCTGTAAACAAGCTAGGAACGAAGTTCATGCTTAATTTCAGTGGAATTTAGTCGCCAACTTCAGTTTATTTTGCCAAGTTTTCCGAAAAACTTAGCCTCGGAACGATAGGATTCGCCATCATGTGGGGAACATGAATGAGCTCCATGCATGCGCTGGCTCAGCACGCCTATTTTTGTGTGGGACTGTGCATAATGAGATGGGCTCCGTATAAAAATCGTGATAAGGAACTTTAAATCTTCTAGTCGGAATGTGCGTATTTCGGGCCTAAACTCTAGTGGGGTCCACAGTGGTTCCTTCCCCCCTCCCCCCACCTCTGACGAAATCCTAGATCCTCCCCTGCACGTGACACACCGCCGCCGGCTACGAGAGGTCACCCGCTGGCCCAGTCGCGCGGCGGCCGACCGCAGTAGGTCCGAGTGGGACAGACGCACCTCCAGTCTTACGGGGTGGGTACGCTGGGTGCCCGCTGGAATGAAGACAGGTTTTGTGTTGACAGATCGAGCTCGCAGTTGACTCAACGACACTTTACACAAGTTGCGTAGTCACTGTCATTGAGACTTGACAACGCACTCAGCTGTTATGGCTGTGTGGCGTCGTTTGCCGCTCAACTTGACGTGAAGTGTGGGCTCCGCGGAGAATTGAACCCGCACCTCCGGTTTTCCCAGTCGCGCAGTTTCTCCACGCTGGGCCGGTTGTATACCCTTTGCTCCGGTGGGGGTAAATTTTATCCCTTTTGAGATCTCAACGATTAAGACAGCTAGAGACACAAAGTTATCAGGGTGGATTGGCCTGTATGTGAACGTACTTGTGTCAAAATTTGAAGTTTCTTGGTCCGACCTTAGTTTCGAATCAGTTCGAACAAGGTAAAATTCCTGATTGGTGTCCAAAAGACCCCAGACCTCCTCGTGCAGCCGCCGTGAACCTAGATACCTGGTTTAAGGACAAACTCATTGTTGTTCATTTAAATTCAGTGATCTTGTTTGCCCTTTAAAAGGTCATGGTGATCAAAAACCTACGCTATTTTGTCATTCAAACAAAAAACAGACGTCAGGAATTGTGCCAGATGGTATGCTCCTAAAGGCAAAAAGTTGACCTAGGCCATTTTAGGCCAGTTACCTACCCTCACTTTTAAAAAACCCTGTATTTTGCCGTCCCTGGCTTGAATAAATCTCAAATGAACCCTAACAACTGCTGCATAAAGCAAGTTCTCGAGTAAAAATGTAGACTAGTGTAGACCTCCGGCTGACCTTCATACCACACTCGAGTTGAATGGAATTTATTAAAATTTTTAATTCAATCGGTTTATTGGCTAAGAAACTATCTCAAAGATGTATGGCTTCGTCTAACACTCCTTTGTCGCATCAAATCGAACGATTCCTCAGAAATTTCCTTCGCTGGCAGCCACGGCCTAACTTTGACCTGTCATAGGTCAGCGATCTTACCACGTACACTATAATCTATTCCAAAAGATCTGCTATTCAAATGCCCACAGTTATGCAAAATTTGGCGTGACTACATCGCGCCGGTTGGAAATCATTCTGGAAAACTATTCGCCGAAAGGGTCAAACCGATCTCCTCACCCGAGCGCGCGTTAACGCCGATGTGTTGACCGCAACACTATCGGTACCCCTAACTTATAAGGTGCACTAGGGAGAAATATTACGCATGCATGAGACAAAACCGATCGCCTTATTCCTCGTCGAATAACCCGGGACCACGTTTTTCTCTCTTCCAACATTTTCCCTGAATGTCGTGGAGAGTATTTATTACCCAACCGCAAAGCCCACATTTCATTTATTGCTCTTTCTGCATCGCACACACAGAGGTAACATACGGAGGTGAAGAAAGGTATACAGAGGTTACTCACAGCGGGCACACGACATGGGCGGCCATCTTACTTACTAGACGGTTTATAAATATGCTTTGCACTCTTACACTGGTTATTCGACGAAGAATAAACCTAAGAGTGCCGTCCTGTGTTAACGAAACTCTCACTGAGTGAAACATTTGTGCTGCTATGTTTGGTCGCTGAACCAAGCATTAAACAAGGCCTAAGAAGACGTTTCTCTTATGTGTAACCATGCGCAAAAGGAGCGCGATTCAGTCCTCGCCAACGCAACATGACTAGCGCGACTGACGCAAAATGATGGCGATAGTCTCCATGCAAATACTGTCACCGTTCCACCCCTTGAAGTTGCACCTTCGGTCAGACGGCATACAGTTCACAATTATTGTTTAATCGATCAGTCAGAGGGACTCGATTTGGTCCCGATCAAACGCAGCATTTTCTTCTTTGAGCCGACGAACCCAGTGTTCCGTTGTAGCGGGCGCACGACATCGGCGGCCATCTTGGTTACTGGATGACCTATAAAGATGCAATTGCACTGTCACAAGTCATCAAAGCATTGATTGTGAATGCATGCAGTGGACATATGTTCACCAACATATTGTTGTGGGGGCCTCAAATGCTGCAGTCTGCCTACCCGATTATTCTGTACCGGACCGAAAAAAAGTCACGTGAGCAGGCGTGACAACACCAACATTCAGCGTCTGGGCTGTCAAAGGCCGCCTGATTGGTTGGATGTGACGCCATGGGACTATGACTCATCAGGAGAGCTTCCTTCTCTTGCAAAATTCGAATGCTCATTACGTCATTGTTTCATCACGTCATCGTACCTTTCACGACATTTATTGAGAACCAATTGGCGGACTTTATTCCACCTCTCCTACCAAAAAGACAAATAGCCTGGGCGGGTTCAATGCACGCTTTTGAATCATTTGTCATCCTTACCTGACCACCTTTGAAATGAAACCTATAAGTTAACTCTTGGCTTGATTCGCCGTTTGTGATTACGGGAACTGGCGGAAGGGAAGGAGGAGAAGGAGATGTGACCCCTATCACTTTCAAACCAAGAAATGTAAAGTTTAGGAGAAACACCACGGGATTAGCCTCAACCAGATCTCTTGATTGGTAATAAGCGATCAGTTCTGAGTAAAAAGGTGTATAGTGTTATGCATGATGTATGGCTCGTTAAAGGGAATGGTCTACATTTGAAGATATTGAAGCTAGCATCAGATGTGATGAAATAATCCCACTTATAATTATTAATATACTTCGAAGTGGAAAACATTGCTCTAGACAACGCAATCTCTCTTTGTAGTAAATATGCTCCTCGTTACGCCATTGTTTTATTACGTTATCGTACCTTTCACGACATTTATTGAGAGCCAATTGGTGAACATTATGTCTGCAAATCGCGCTCACGAATGCCAGATATGAACAACTGACGATTTTTTTCCTTGCCGTGATCACCGCATGACTAATGGAATAGCAGGATTTAAATGGCGTAATTATGGCGTCATGGATACTTGGTTGACCTTGAAATGGCCCCCTCGAAGACGTCTGCACGTGTTCGTGGGCGTCTAGATCAGAAACTAAAGGGGTTTAGATCTCGAGAGGGGCAGGGCCGTGACCTATTCCGAATGACCTTCAAGATAGCTATTTCAGTTCAAAATCCCAGTCAAATGTGGAACACTCCCTTTAATATAGAAATGCTGGCCCGCACCTGGCGGTCCGCGGAATCGTCAGTTGCCGCCCATCGCCCATGCCAGCCGTAGATAGTCGTTCAATGTTCTTAAAAAGCCGCTGCTCCGAACCAGAAATGCGAGGGACACGTTTTTGGGTTTCGAAAATACAGGCAATGGCGCCCCATATGACACTGAAAATTTCGGCCCGATTTCACGACATGCCAGTGAGGCATCCTCAGAAATCTTAGGGAGAAGAGGTCGCATCAATTCCCTACCCTTATCAGGGGAGGGCTGAGGGCAGCGCGCCACCTTTTTTGTACTTTTCGCTTCTTGTTAGATCAGAAGCGTATAATTAGATCAGCAATACCAGTTTTCTGAAAATCCTTCTGAATAGCTCAAAACTTCGATTTGAAGTAACTGCTCCTTCGGAGAAATATCATTGGACTCCCTGCTCACCACTATGAAAGTGATACATTTCATTTGCCTTGCCTTTTTCAACGTATGTAATTGTTAATATTTGCAGCACACTAATCTGTCAAAATTTTCGTGTAATACATACTTCAAAAGCTTGAAACACTGTTAAGTCAAAAAGATGTACGAATATGAAACTATCATCTCGCGAGTTTGACGAAACGTTATACTATGACCTTATTTTCTCCCCTATCACCTTTACCACAAAGGTTCTTTTCGAAGCGCGCTTTGGCTTTGGGAATGGGATATCACATGGTCCACAACGATGCTCTGGTTCAAACTTCAATCAATGTGCTTCTCGGTAACACGCCCTTGCCTCCCGCTGGGTCAATTATAAACGTTCTTTTATTTACACCAGTGGAAATACCACGGCGGTTGTCATGACAATTGCAGTCTCTCTCTCTCTCTCTCTCTCTCTCTCTCTCTCTCTCTCTCTCTCTCTCTCTCTCTCTCTCTCTCTCTCTCTCTCTCTCTCTCTCTCTCTCTCTCTCTCTCTCTCTCTCTCTCTCTCTCTCTCTCTCTCTCTCTCTCTCTCTCTCTCTCTCTCTCTCTCTCTCTCTCTCTCTCTCTCTCTCTCTCTCTCTCTCTCTCTCTCTCTCTCTCTCTCTCTCTCTCTCTCTTCTCTCTCTCTCTCTCTCCTCTCTATCTCTCTCTCTCTCTCTCTCTCTCTCTCTCTCTCTCTCTCTCTCTCTCTCTCTCTCTCTCTCTCTCTCTCTCTCTCTCTCTCTCCTCTCTCTCTCTCTCCTCTCTCTCTCTCTTCTCTCTCTCTCTCTCTCTCTCTCTCTCTCTCTCTCTCTCTCTCTCTCTCTCTCTCTCTCTCTCTCTCTCTCTCTCTCTCTCTCTCTCCCTCTCTCTCTCTCTCTCTCCCTCTCTCTCGCTCCCGCTCCCGCTCTCGCTATCACTCCCCTCAGCTGTGACCCATATTCAGGCATCAGGCGAGTGGATCAACCGCTGAGACACGCGCATGGCGTTCTGGCGAAGTTGTTTATGCTACATCCGAAACGATGACTGGACTGTATCTTGTAACCGCGTCTTGCAGCCGGGCTGTCAGGAGTTCATGAGCAGATCCCCAGAGTTCCTGGCAATCCCATTCGCAGCACAGAGCGTCTATCAATGTCATGCCGCGATACCTGTCCTTCGTGCCATACAAGGCAGCCACCTGCAGGTTCGTCTGTGACAGCAGCGGGCGTCAGTGACCTTTTTTGTTGTTGTTAGGGCCACACCCATTTGACCACGATTGTATGCCCTTGTAAGCTGTAAACAAAGTTTCTGTTTCAGGCTGTCGGCAGGAGGCAAATTGGCTGTTCGCAATTCAATTCATTCGGACGCAATTCATATGCTTGGGAACGGTTTCGCCTACTGAAGAAGACAGTACCGAAGTGCAAGCTGAAACCATAGGCGGATCCTGGGGGGGGAGGGGGGGGGGGGGCACGAGGCCATGCCCCCCCCCCCCAGCAAAACTCTGAGAGTATGTTTTGGTCCCACCCTCCAAAAAAATTCTCAGAACTTCATAAAAGTTTCGTCTACTTACCTCAAAAGACGTACCTCGAAATAATAGCCTACATAATAGCAAATACATAATAGCAAAATAATACCTCAAAATGAGGGTTACGAGCTTTAAGCATGCATACTGTATACAGAAGATTCAAAAGCATTTCGGTGCTTGAATGGTGTACCTGCCAGGTACTCGCGAGAGGCACCATGCGCTGGACTCGGATCCCACACCAGCCAGCTGGCGACGAACGGTCGCCCCCCCCCCCCCACCAAAAAAATTCAGGCTAAATCCGCCCCAGGCTGAAACAGCTTGACGCAAGCCGTTTTCAGCATGAGCTGAAAACAAGATTGTAGAGGTACTGAAGAAAAAAGGAACTAAAATATGGTTGAGAAATGACTGAGGTAGTAGAAGCAGCATGTGTTTCCGGTGTTTGGGAAAACAATATAGAAGAAATACCCAACATGGTAAAGTAATGTGCTGCGTAGCTGCGTGATGAAAATAGAATACTCAACAAACTGGCCAAACAAGCCTTCATTAAATCACTTTTTCATGGGGAGATTGGAAACGATCAGGGTTACACGCCGGACGAGTCCTGCTTGAATTTAACCTTTTAACTTGAACTGACCAGCCATTACACTGTCAGACCTTTTGAAAAAAAACAAATATGCAACTATTTATGGCTGGCTCGTGCAAATTTTATCAAAAAGACGCAAATTTCAAGCAAAATGCCGCACAAATTGATAAAGACTTGCATAAACATATGATGGAATATGCTCACTTATGACTATTGGCATACTTTTAATTGGAAAAGACTACTCCAGACAACAAAGTTACTCTGCTAAGTATACACGTTCCTCAATGCGTCATTGCTTGATCACGTTATCTTGACTTGTACAACATTGATTGAAAGCCAATTAATGGCCGTTATACTTGGAAATCATACCCTTGCACGCCGGATATCAAGGGCTCCACCATTATATTTTCTTTTCGTCTTGATCGTCGCATTGCAATGGAATGACAGGGTTTGAATGACATTATTTGGGTGTCCTGGGTGTCTTGGTGACCTTAAAATAGTCTCCTTGAAATAGTCTGCACATATTCGCGGGCATGCGGAGTAGAGAATAGAGGGGTCTATATCTTACGAAGGGCATGGCTATGAACTGTACCGAATGATCGTCAAGATGACTATTTTAGTTCAAAATCCCATACAAATGTGGAACGCTTCTTTTAAATATCAATGCATTATGCCAGAACACTCGGGTAATAGCACAAAATTATATCAAAATCAACAATGCATATCATAATTAAAGGCATGGATCATGCAAGAAAAAGAGCAATACTCAAGGAAACGCGAAACGAGCGCTGAACGTTTACAGTGTAACTAGCTTAGTCAGCTGCATTCTACTGAGCGTGACATCGCAGTTTTCATTTTCTTTGCTCGCTTTTCTTGTGAAGCAATTAGTTGAAACCTTCTTTAACATTAACATAAGGTTAAGTTTCTATTTATCATGTCCTCCTTGCACTTAAGCTCCAAAAGGTTGGGGCCAAAGTCATCGTTGTGGGGCCAAATCGGGCATTGCGGGGGGGGGGGAGTGGTCCACCCAAAAGAATACATGACATCCGTGCGCTCCCTCATGACGCATTTACGCGTGCAGCCGGAAGTGCAATGAAAGACGGAGGGCGCCGCTGTGCGTCAGCTGAGTGACTCAAGACTGCCATCCGTTGCACAGATTTAGCTTAGATCGCCCTGATATTGCTTGGACATGATGCAACTCACCCCACTCTCCCCTACCAGAGCACTTTAACCCTCGCCCTGATATGGGTGGGGGTGCCCCTCCCCCCAAGGGTTTTTGAGGAATATTTCACTGGAATGCTGCGCAACCGCACCCAAATTTTTAGTAGCCCTTGGGACGTCCATTGCGCGTGTTTTGAATAAAAAACGTGTTCCCAGTTTTTCTGGTTTCGGAGCAGCGGTGGCTTTTTAGAAACACTACACTGCGATCTAGGGCCTGTTATGTTGTTAGTGACCTAACAACATACAAACTAGTACCAATCGTGAGATCTTGTTGAGACCAATCCACTGGCGTTTTCCGCCAAACTCTTTCTTTATTGGTTTGGAAACACCACGGTGGTCGTATCAACCCCCTCCCCTCACTCCCTCTCCCCTATCAGTCTGCTGTGCGAAAAGCGGCGAATCAGGGCAAAGGATAAACTCCTTTAAGCAAGCAGTAAAACGTTAGTAGACTTGCATGGCGATGGGCGAGCGTTCTTGGATCCCAATTTGATCATTCTCGGTGAGACATGACGCATCACACTTTTTCGTGACGTCATCTGCTTTTTATGCGCATTGAACAACATCCGTGAGAACAAACCAGAACATGTGGAACCAGCTGCTAGTTGTTGGCAGAGGCACTGGCCACAATTCACCAACATATCTCAAAACAAATATGACTTATAGGTACGGCAGTCAAGCACAGGCGATGAATGCTACCATTTCCTACAAATAGATAGCGAACACGAGACGCTGCGGTCTGACCCGAGAGTTTGGACCACACGAATCTCATAGCCGTGTGTAATGCTCTTCGTTGGGACCAATGTCCACCAAAAATACTTGCGTCCCCGCATTGTGTTGGTTACCATTGCCGAACAATAAATCACTGAAATCCACCGAAGTTCTTCACTGACCTTGCCAGGCCTCGTCCGACTAATGCAACCATGGTCGTTGTCATAGTGGTTTGCGACGCACTTAGCTGCTGGGGCAACATGGCGTCGCCTGGCTTTTGCCCTAGTAGTTGTAGCTAGCGGGAACCGCCCGCCAACTAAGGCAACTAATTTAGATACAATGCTACCTGGAATTTTGCGCATACACGCTACCAGTGAACTGTGCTGTTTCGTAAAAGACAAACGTTTTAACCCCTTGATCAGGTCCATTGTAATGGGTTAACAATTATATCTGACTCCATACGCTTAGTTTTCGGCATGATCTCCATAGGAGTTGATGGCTTTCAAGTCTCTTACTGCCTTACGCGTTCCGCGTCGCACAAAGCGTCTTACCAAAGTAGTTTCGTCGACAATTGTGTGGATTTTGCAAGTGTTCGCGGCACTGGTCGTCGATTTGCATTCTTTTGTAAATGTCCTGCCCCTCCCCCCTCTTGAATTGTCCCCGCCCCCAATGTTGTTGGGAGTTAATCATCTGAAAAGTTGACCATCATACAAAAGCTAGTTTTGTTATCCTTGTGCGTAGCGGCGTCGCCATGGAGGATGCAGATACAGATAGCAATTTATCATATACCTCCATTTCATGGGTTACATGATGTCCACGTCGATACATGATGGCGGAATACTTTGTCCACCATGTGCTCATAGTATATGAAAGTCGATAAACGATAGTTAAAGCGTAGGTAAGAAAACAATTACATTGGTCAATACATGATAGCTAAAGCGGAGGTAAAAACAGGCAAAAACAGATAAAGCGTAGGTAAAAACACAATTACACTGGTCAATACATGATAGCTAAAGCGTAGATAAGAAAATAATTGCAACTACCTGCACAGGCTACAAATCAAAGATGACACGGACAAAATGTGAGGTAAGATGCAGCGCGGTAACTTGATCCCCGCAACCCCAAAATCATTTCTTAAAATTATCAGAAACTTGTGATAATGAGGAATACACCCTTTAATAAAGGGCTACTTTATGCCGATCAAACGTAACCCAAACTCGATGTTGTCCAACCCAAACATGATATTGACGCGACTGAGAGTCTTTGATTCCAAGCGATATCTTATCTGCTACCCATGAAAGGCTACGATCTAACAATGTTTCACTCAAACTTCGAGATTCTTTGCTGTGTGGTCTGACGAGAAAATAAAATCAGGTAGCAGAATGCACTTTTTGGTTGGGCATCGTTGTTTTAAAAGATAGGTTCAGTTCTGAAATTTGATGCACCATGCACAAAACGAAGCAACAATGTTGCTGGGACAGATTTTGAATCGGGTTGTATGCTGAAAATGAGTTGTTGCTTGCACCCCATAACATCACTTCATTCTTGTAATGGAAGTCGAACGGACCCATCACTCCTCGGGCCCTTATCGCAAAAAGCACGAAAGGACCTTCATTGTGTCATGCAATCACATGACTCTCGGCTGCCCCGTAACCAGGCTGACACTGTCAAGCCAGCGACCAAATGGTCCCCTTTGGCGAGCTATATACGAACATTTGTTCTGGAAGGCAAGCCCCGCACCACGCGTTTCGCCACACACGAATGTGGTCAGCATGACTGCAACGCTCTACTCAAGTCTTGCTTCGGCAGCGGTGATTGGTGTGTCTTAGCGGCAATGCAAAATTTTGCCAGCATTTTGCATGTTGCAGCCAGCGGGTTCGAAGAAATGCAATTTCTGCTAACTGCCACATCACCGCACCTATTTTTGTCCAAGTATATCACCTGTAACCTAGAAAGCATGCAGCCATGCTCGGATTAACGCATGTGACCCTTAATCACTATGTTAGTATCGTTGTTACGCATTTTTTACACTCACACTTGTCCCGCACTTATTAGGACAAAATTACGGAAAAAATTAAGTTTCGTCTGGCATCCTGTGACCATCGTGTTTTAAGATGTTCAGCTGAGCGCTTTTACCATTTCCATAGAATTCAACGATTCGAGTTTAAATCAGACTTTCAGACTGCGAGGAAGACATGCATTGATGCGTCGAATAAAAAGCTCTACCGCTCAAAAATGCCCCATCGCACGCAATGGAGTAAAACTGATTTCGTAGACTGGTCTGTTATAACTTTGTAATGCCGAGGTAGAGCTAACCCACATTAGACTGAAATGTCTTGTCTGTCTAAAGATGACATGTCAATCTCCGGACATCTACGTGCGCCTCAGACGCGTCACGACAATCCAACATGCGCACAGTTGACTGTTTGGATACGACGCGCAGGGATTTGAATTCCGAGACGTAAAAAAACGAAATACGATAGAGACCTTTAACCATAAAAACGTGTTCTAAGCATTAGGTCACTGGTGTTCATTTCAGGCCAGTAACCTCATTTGAATTTCAGACGGTCATGGTGACTATGGAACAAAGGTCACTGGTGTTCATTTTAGGCCAGTGACCTCATTTAAATTTCAGAGGTCATAGTGGCCAAAAATCTGTTGAGAACCTATATCACCCACAAGCCTTTGTGAGACTGTTTTGATCTTTAGTTGATAGAAGCGTGAAGGAATACGTTAGGTGACATGTTCCTAAGAAAACGGCTGATAAGAGTTATCCTAGGTCAGTGACCTTCTCTGACCTGTAAGAAGTTTATATGAGATGCTTGTTGACGCCCCTGTGTTTGAGAAAGTCGAAAAGGCCTCAAAACTACGCTATTGGGCACGCTCCTCACTGAAAAAAAAACATTTTGTTTCTAACCTCGGTCCGGCCTTCACATTTAACCCCAGCCCAATGAAATTAGTCATAATTCTGACTTCAATTGGCTAATTGTCTACGAAACTGTCTCAGAAATATACGGTTTCGTTTGGCATTCCGTTGTCGCATCAGACTGAACGATTCCCCAAGAATTGCCGCTGTTGACAGCCATGGCCTGGCTTCGACCTGCCATAGGTCAGCGAGCTGACCATGGATGTCTAATTTTCTATGCCTAAAAATCCGTTATTCAGTTTCCATTGAACGCAAAGTTTGGCCAAAACTTGGTTGTTAATATGCTCGTATGCTTACCTCCCTACAGAAAGGTGCGCCTCTTAAATATACACCTACCAACACTAGAACGGGTACGCCGCGTCGGTCGGAAATTATTCTGGAAAACCCTGGGGGGGGGGGGGGGGGCATTGAACCTGACCCGCCCGCGTGTTAATAATAAGCCGGTATGTGGCGGTCTCACCAATACTACTCGCATTTTCTAAACCACACTTACAGCACCATCCAAACTTATCCTCGTCGTGTTTGCAGCGTATTTTTACGCATCAATGTAAGCAGTTTGGTTTAAGTTTTCATCCCATCAAGTGTTGATCAATGTAACTCGGTGATGCAATGCCAAAAAGTTTAGTTGAAAAATGGACACGGCGCCAAAATAAAGCCAAAATTGTTGCGCCCTGCTCGTATCTCACGAAAAATCTTAACTGTCATAAAGCAGCGCTGTTTTGCGGGGGATGGTGGGGCACTGTGCCTAAGGGCAGCACAATTGGAGGAGGTTGTGTAATTCGGCCAGGTGACTTGGGCCCCAAACACTGCAGCTGAATCCATTAATGAAACCGGATGCTTACCTCACCATAGAACCGTACGTTTCTCGTATGTAGCTGTGCACCTACCTTAACACCAGACCAATCCCTCCCCCGTAATTGAAAGATCGTGGTTGCTCTCACCACCAGATACAAATCGTAACAGCTGAGCGGATAAACGATGCAATAAACTGCACACCAAGGGCCATGAGACACGCGAGGGTTTGTGAGGTTTCAGAGAAAAGCTCTGGAGAACGAGTATGACCTGAGTTCTCCGTGGTTAATCCCTGTACCCCACAACCAAAATACGTGCCGCCTCCCATGGCCGCTATAAAGAGCGTCTTCGGCGCCCTAAAGCCATCACTAAAGGGACGCCTGCACCAGCCGAGCAGAAGAGGCATGTGCGTACAGTGCCTGCTCCCTAGTTCTCCCCCCTGCATGACTATATTACGCTGCTTAAATTAAAAATTGCTCGACAATCATGCAAAGCTAAAAATATATATATATAGCCGGCAATCAAAATAAAGTGGGTTTAAATCCGGTGGTGAAATAGGGGGCGGGGGTAGATTGCTGGAACTTCGGTTCGGCCTCCAATGATTTACAAAAACTGACACCCCTGGTTTGCGAGCAAGAATGACTTAGTGCATAAGCCGTCGCCCTTGTCAAGTGCTTCAGCGCCCAACAGACAAGCCTTTGCCTTTTTCACAAATATTGAATGTAGTGCAGGCCTCTTGCCTTCACGGCTCAACAACGGAGCAGTAACGCATCGCACAAAGGTCCCGATTTCATGTCAGGCAGCGATACCACCATGTGAGGCGTTCCTTTCCAACTATTGGCTCCCGGCCATTCGGAAGGAGACTGCTGCTTTACATAATTTCCACCAGTGCTAAGAGGCTACGACACGAAACCATTCGAGTTCCGTACATTGATATCCCAGCCACTGGCCCAGTCAGCGCGAGCCATTAACGTGCTTGTAGCCCTGTTCAGGGTGGTCGGTACGCCGCAAAATCAATGAAGGTATCGTGCTGCGCACGGCACATCGGTCACCGATTTATAAGTGAGACACGGCAAATAAGAATTCCGAGACGGAAATGTATTGCTTTTGCGGACGCGGACACGTGAAGGGTTGGCGCAGAAAGATATAGAACACAACGATTGCAACGAACGTGTTGCGAGCAAATGATTATTTCGCGTAAATTATCTGCAGGAGAGTCTGGCCTAAAACCTGCAAACAGCTGCTGATGGCGAGCATGCGACAACAAAAGAGATTAATCGAGCGCCGTAGGCCGCTGCTCAGCGGAGGACCGAAGCTCAGAGTGGTGGTGATGATCAAAGCCAGGCGTCACAGCCCGGTGCCTGTATTGGGCTTCATTGCATGCATGCACACTAACAAATGTTGGGTCACACAAGCCAGTGAGTATACAAGACCCGACTTGGCGGCGCCGTGTGCTCACGGCCGCCAACGTACATGTACTGTACATTCATGCCACTACGCTGTGCGCCCGGCCAAGGCCAGTCCCCTCCCGGCCGGTGGCGCCAGTGGATAACACGCGCCATACCGGCGGGCGGGGTCTCACAGCAATGCATCCCACCAAACTCCAATGCATAGAGACTCGAGGCACTCGATAACCCCGCGAGCCCGTTTGTGACTAAGCGGTAATCCTGCCAACCTGGCCGGCAGAGCGGCACTTCCCAAGCTGTGAATGGAACGCTGAAACACGCACGCGCGGCTTCGGGAACAGCGCACTGAACACTGAAACACGCACGCGCGGCTCTGCACACGGTACACTGAACACTGAAACACGCACGCGCGGCTCTGCACACAGTGCACTGAACACTGAAACACGCATGCGCGGCTTCGGGAACAGCGCACTGAACACTGAAATACGCACACGCGGCTGCGGATACAGAACACTGAAACACGCACGCATAGCTCCGGGTACAGCACACTGAAACACGCGCGTGCGACTGCGGATACAAAACGCTGAAACACGCACAATGGGGGCTAGAAAACGGATCACAAGGGGCCAGTTGATTACACTCGTGCGCGGCTGGCAGCCCGGTGCCATGCGAGCGGGACGGCAGCGAGTCGCCGGGGAGCTGGTGCGAGATTCGAGGCCCCTCAGAGCTGGGCAGGCGCGTGCAGCGCGGCTCAGCGACCGTCGGTGGCGGTCTGCGCCCAGGTGAGGGCGCTGCGATCGGCACGGTCGGCAACAGAATGGCAGGGCCTCCGAAGGTGCGGGAGTTCACTAAGGACTTCTCTGGATACGGGGTACCGACGAGAACGGACGTCCACGTGGTGCTATCATCCATCAGGAAGGTGGTTGATGATACGGATCACATTAAAGTCAATGGCTACGCCGTGCATCGAGCCCAGCGTAGGCGGAAGGGCCATGCATGATGACCAATACGGATGCGTGTACACTGTCTTTGGATCCAGCCCAGGAAAGCGACCTGCAGGAAAACAGCAACAAACGAGCGAGACGACTTGGTCAACATCAAGACAGGCACTGGAGGAGAGCACTGGTTGCAAGAGGCGCGGGGCTGATCAGCCGGCACGAGACGGGCCACAATGGCCGCCACAATGCGACACGACCCCACTAGTCGGACCACACGAGATCGATCCGACCTCTTCATTCGTCCCCACTGCCCTGTAGACGGACGCTGCTCGTCGGTGTCGGTCGCCGAGGGTGATTTGTGTGGCCTGCACCGCCAACGCAACTGCCTCTGTCGACCTCTCCCTGAATTGACAGCAGCGGTCGACAACGCACGGTACGCCGCGACGCGGCGGGAATAGCTCTGGCAAGTGTTGACAGGCTGTGTCGCGCACTATTTGGCGCCCTCCCAAGCACTGTGCTGCCCCGAAGCCAGCTTTCATGGGGCGATGATTCAGCCCGCTAATCTGCAAACTACACGCTGCGCTCGAATGCCCGAGACGGTGCACCAATGGCAGAGCGCTTCGCGGTGATCAGCTGGCGAGAATGCGCGGCAAACACCATCTTCTATGGCGCGCGGCCACATGATTGGCAAGCGCTGGCGCACGATGGCTGAGCACCGCTGCGGCGGCTGTCAGAGCCGCGGCGCGGCACCACGGCCGCCGCCCGCTGGAGCGGGAGCGAGCCTGACGCCGGCCGGCGGAACCACCCCCAGAGGACACGCACCTCGGCGGCACGCTGACTAGACGCTCCTCTGGACCCGGGCGGGTGGCTCCGGCGCCGCCCGGTCCGGGCCACGTCCCACATGCGCCACGGTGCCGTCCTGGTCGGTCGCGTCGCTCGAGTCGGCCTCAGTCGCCTCCAGCAGGGCCCGGCCGCACCAGAAGTGAACACGGCGGTGGTTGGTGAGGCGAGCACACAGCGGGCGGCGACGGCGGGGGCGGCGGCGGCGGGGCCGCCTCGCCGGCTCCGGCCGCGTCGGCCCGTCTACAGTCCGTGCTCGTCGATGGTTCCCCCCAGCCGGACCGAGCGGCGCGCACCGCCGCCGTCAGGACTGCGACGGCTGACATCCGACAGCGCTCCTGCCAACAACGAACACCGTGTAACGACTTTTCTGATGTGAAATGCCACTCCGAACAGCATACAATATCACATACGGATTTTAACACCGCAAAATCCAGGTCCAATCGCAATTTCTAACACCGGTGGCGCGGTTGCGTGCAAAGCCGCGGGGCAGTTGTCCGTGTAATCGGCTGGGAGCTTCAGGAGGGGTTAAACATAACTGTAGTAGTTTCGAGCAAACTTCTCATTGACGCACAGCGGCCCAAGTGGGTTTTGCACACCGACGCGAGACAAGTGCCGTTATACGGCTCCTGCCTGTCTGGCGTAAAGCCTACCACACAATCTGAAGACACTAACATAACACTAATTAGCATCACCAATTACATAATCACAGTGCTCGCGCACTACACATGCCACCAGGCTCCCCAGCCACGTATACTTTCGGATCGACAACAAATCCCACTGCGCTGCCTGCACGCCCGTCTCGGTCGATCCAACCGTCTGAAGCATCTCGGCCCCGTGCCCACCCGCCCACCTGGTGGCGGTACCGGGACAGCACTCCCCGTCCCCGAACGACCCCCGCTTGGTGACGGTACGGGACAGCGCTTCCGGTCTCCGGGTGTCCCCGCCTGGTGGCGGTGCCGGACAGGACCTCCCGTCCCCCGCCTGGTCACCTCCCGTCCCCGAGCGTTCCCCGCCTGGTAACGGTGCCGGACGTCACCACCTGTCCCCGAGCGTCCCCCCGCCTGGTAATGGTGCCGGACGTCACCTCCCGTCCTCCGCCTGGTAATGGTGCCGGACGTCACCCCCCCGTTGTCCGCCTGGTGCCGGTGCCGGACGTCACCTCCCGTCCCCCGCCTGGTAACGGTGTCGGACGTCACCACCTGTCCCCGAGCGTCCCCCCGCCTGGTAATGGTGCCGGACGTCACCTCCCGTCCTCCGCCTGGTAATGGTGCCGGACGTCACCCCCCGTCGTCCGCCTGGTGACGGTGCCGGACGTCACCTCCCGTCCTCCGCCTGGTAACGGTGCCGGACGTCACCACCTGTCCCCGAGCGTCCCCCCGCCTGGTAATGGTGCCGACCGTCACCTCCAATCCTCCGCATGGTAACGGTGCCGGACGTCACCTCCCTCTCCCGCCTGGCGACGTAACCGGACGTCACGTACCGGTGCGGCGGCGCAGCTCGGCCAGCCGCTCGGAGTTGCGCTCGGTGGCCGGACTGTCCCGGTCGGCCGGCCGCGGCGTGTCCAGCACGCTCGAGTTCAGGTCCAGGCCCGAGTCGTTACCGGCGTCCTGTAACGGCACCGCCGGCTGGTCCGTGACCGGTTCGGCAGAGCAGCACCCGCGCCCAGCCACCACCACCCCGCAGCGAAACAGACGTAAAATTCGAGCGGGGACCGATCGCATCGAAGCACGAGCGAGCTGTAGCGGCAAGACCGCAGAAGTTCACGTTGCGACATTCCCAATATCCCATCACACCCGCTACACGGCTGCAGGCCGCTTCCAGGGTGTGGCACACACCTTCAGCTCAGCTGAGCGCCGGTTCCACACCATGCACAGGTAGACGCAGAGGAAGGTGATGGCCATCTGCAGCACCAGCCAGATGAGCACGTTCTTCACCACCGTCTGCTTGAACAGCTCGCGGCCGAACTTGAAGCAGATGAAAGCCTCGGCCAGCGTGATGCAGATGTACACCCAGCACTGCGTGCCGATGCGCTTGCAGCGGTAGTCCGTCACGTACGAATAGTACTGCCTGCAACCATAACAGCCACGTCAGGTATCCACGCCTGAGCAGATCACATCATTATTGGAGTAACCATATCCTGGTGGGACCCGCCGTCGGCAAACAGCTCCTCGCAGTGGCAGTCAAACCCAGACATTTCCATCATGAGCTAGACGTTACAAGCGACCGCTTGGCTCGCGAAGCGTAACTGCCTGGCGGCGGACGCAGCACAGTCGGGCCCATGTCCGCCGTGGCCGACTGCAACATGGCGCCGGATCTGGGAGCGACGCAGGCGGGCAGGAGGCTGCAGTCGCGACTGTAGGCCTCACTGGTGCCCAGTCCACAGAAGACAACACGAGCGCTGTCGGACCGGCCGGTCGCGGGCGACACCCCAGCCCGGGCAGACGCCGCCGGGCGGGTGGCCGCGCTTGTGACTACACTGACCGAAGGAGAGGAGGTCTAACACAGACAAATTCGTACGGCTCAGTGAGTCGCCGAAGCGCGGCAATACTGACTCCCAACAGCGACCGTCCGACCGCACGCCTCATCTCCGCTCTCGCCTGATGGTCGGCGCCACGATGGGGCCCAAGCAGATGATGCGGATGAAGTTGAAGGGGTTGTGCGGCGGCATCTGGAACACGTGCTTCAGGAAGAACGTGTTGAGCTCGGTCAGCTGCCAGAATATGACCAGCAACGAGACGGCCAGCACGCGCTTCGGCGGGCTGTCGGCGTCCATCCAGCGCAGGTGGGTCCACGACTCGGGCGTGAACTGCATCAGCGCCCGCTTCACCTTGCCACCGGCCGACGAGATGTCCCTGCGTGGGAACAGTGACACGACTGTGGCTAGCGATCGATCGTGAGCGACAGAGCGAAATCGCCAGAGACGCGTTTGTTGCGGCCACAACCGGTTGACAGCGGCAGGGGTAGTTGCGACATTGTCGGCGGTTGGGCAAGTTGCAGGCCATCCGAAACAGCGCGCGCACCGACAGTTGAGTTGAAGCTGCTACACACGCTAGACAGAGGGGTGCTAGTACGCCCGGGTTCGGTGGTGCGATATTTGGCCCCAGGCGGTGTAGGTTTCGGATATTTCGACAGATTCCCCCAAACACGTCGTAAGACATCTACGCAAACATCTACGCGTCCCCAAATTCGAGAACCTGGCACGACTCAAGCAGAAACCTACGCACTACCCCACTTGACTCACGAGCACTTGGATTTCCCTAGCGTTTCAGATGGGGACCATATCTCGCAGCCTACTGCCCACGTCGTTGGCCCGCTACACTCACTTGATGCTCTCCCAGTTGTACTCGCGCATCTCCAGCCAGCGGCACACCTGCATCCCGATGAAGATGCCGATGCCGTTGCAGATGAGGATGTCCAGGATGATGGCGTCCCACCAGCACTCGAATGAAGTTCGGCAGGAGATGGGCAAACAGCAGCTGCGAACGCCCAACAGCGCAACTTAGCTACACCAATAGCGCAACTGACGGACAAGAACGCCCGCCACCGCACGACATTGAAAACGATATGCACACAGCAAACACAGACCCCCACGACGCATCAGGTACGCATTCACAGCTGGCAGGCAATCAATCACCGCAGCATCATTCAACTGACTCGGCGAGTGCCCCTGGGCCGCCCCACGTCAAACGGCCGCTGTGGCCCGTCCGCCCCGACAGAGTCTGGGCTCAACCGGCGGTCGGGCGCGGCCCGCGGCGGCCCCGCCCCGCCGCCCACCTCCGTGATCTCCCACATGACGGAGATGGTCCAGAGCAGGCCGTAGTGGCGGATCAGCACCGCCTTCATCATCCAGCCGAACAGGTGCGCGAACGCGAAGATGTCCAGGCTGCTCCAGATCTTGTCGAACGTCAGCGGATTGCAGTTTTGGCCCCAGTTGCTCTGTGGAGCGGTCGGCAAACGTGACGTTGCGGTGAAGCACTGCGCAGCGGCACTGCGTTGGGGCCGCCATGACCGCGGCTTACCGATGTTAGCGGGGAGATGGCACCTACCAAAGTCAATGCGCAGTAAACGCGGTTTCATTAGTGAGAATAGCTCACCACTGGCAGCCTTTACAAAAGATCTTTAGAACCCACCCAGCAACAGGACATGGATTCAGTCGCCAGTCGAAACAGAAGCAGATGGGTAAGACGGTAATATTAGCCTTGTTTCTCGTAAATAACCAGGAAGAAAGAGATATAAATGCATTGATATTTCGGCTACATGCCTTCATCGAACCGAATATGAGTGATAAATTCAAAACAAAAATTGAACATCGAATTTGCCACCCATATTCGTTTCGATATGGGCAGGTAGTCAAAATGTGAATGTATCTATGTCTCCTTCTCCTGGTCATTCTACAAGGAGGAGAAATGCTCCTCAACAAGACGCTCCTCACAAACGTGCGTAACAACCTACGTAATTTAAAAGTAGAAAGTAAATATGAAACTAACAGAACGGGCTAAAATTTACGTCGTGGCTCGAGCAAGAAAGCCTACAACCACCCCTGCTGCCTCTGTGATGCGTTGCCGGACCCTGTGGCGACGAGCGCGGCCCTGGCGGGCCTCGCTTTGCGACGCAGGCCGCCGGGGTTGTTTTTCTTGTTGGAAAAATGTGTAGTAGAAATCCTACATTGGGAGCGGGTAAAGGCGGTACAACAAATACCGGCAGCGGGCGGTCCGGCATATCCCACCATGCGGCGTGAGCAGCTTCGAACGTAATCAGCTTAGAACGCGAACAGCTTCGCACGTAACGAACTTGGCACGTGAATAGCCTCGCACGTAACGAGCTTGACACGTGAACGGCTTCGCACGTACCTCGTCCATGTCGATGGTGAAATTCTCCAAGTCTGGATAGAAGAATATGAGAATGCTCCGAACCGTTTCGTAGTTCTGATGGGAGAAACGGGTTGTTAACACAAACATAACCTAACCAGTCACCCCGGCACCACTCGGATGGAGCAGCCTGCAAGCAAATGGTACCTCATGCATGTAGTCCTCATCACGCACAAAATCCTGGCGCCACACTCACAGAAATTCTTCACGTAATGGGCGGTTATACGCGATGCAAGGTTTTACACCGGCCACATGGTACATTGCTTGGCTAACGTATATATGACACAATACGGCAACACAAAACGGCGAACAACATTTTCCCTTCAATTGCGGCACGTACACTGTACGTTAAATGCAGTTGGTATGCACACCATCTCAATGGCGACATGGGCCGTCTGAATTACAACACAGAACAACTACCATTACTGTTCAGTAAAGCATTTTTAAGCCACTTCATCTCTGAATTTGGACCGTACCTGGAACAGGATGAACAGCATGAACATCAGGTAGAGGACGCTGCAGCCGAAGACGATGCGCCAAAGCGCCGGATGCGGCCGCGTGAAAGGCCCGTTGGGAAACGTCAGCACCGAGACGATGAGGAAGAAGAATATGACGCAGCACATGCCCGTCCAGATGTTGTTCTGGTGGCTGATGCTGTCGTCTCTGAGGACAGACGGCAAACCGCCGTCAGGCAAGAGCAACGCGGTGGACATCATAGAAGACGGCAATGTGTTACCGACGTCGCGCCGGCGTACATGAACGGGCGCCCATGCCGCGCTGGGACACGCCGAAGCAACTCGATTACCGTCATGTGGCCGAGGCCAGGCTCCAGTCCAAGTCACTTCGGTAGCACAGTCTGACACTGTGACCACGTGACTATCAATCATGTCATCAAACCTCGCAGGAACAGTCTCTACTCAGCACATGGTCGAGGACACTTTCTGAGGACAAGGGATTTTCATTTTCAGCACATTTTCCAGACATTTTGCTTAAAATTTAGGCATGTGGCTGATCAAAATTAAGTGTCTCAACCCAGGTGAAATTATTTTACGCGCTTGAGCTCAGCTGCATGTACTCACGCAGATATAATCTGGAGACACAACGTGCTCAAACTCATTGCGTGCTCCGTTTATACCTCAATAGTGAAAAACTCGACAAAAAATGCAACGAGCCCCAATCGCTTGACAATTGGGTCCCATCGAGTAGGGACTTGGATCAAATCTAATAACCTAAGCCACTTCGAATCCGGTACGAACGATCTATTCCACCAAACAACTTCCAGATTCAGGAGGTTGGCGGAACCCCACGCCGGCGGCAAGTCAAGTACGTTCTCCTGAAACGAACGTCGGCGCTCTGAGCAGCGATCACGCCGGCAGGCAGCCAACTCGGCCGGAGACAGCCACATCAGCGGGCCAACTCGGCCGGAGACAGCCACATCAGCGGGCCAACCCGGCCGGAGGCAGCCACATCAGCGGGCCAACTCGGCCGGAGACAGCCACATCTGCGGGCGCCTACCTGGTGAATGCCACGTAGAGTATGGACCCGATGGAGAGCAGCAGTAGCGTGATGGTGTGCGGCTTGTAGAACAACTCCATCGATATGTCGTCCACCTGGCGCTCATTGATCTCGTGGAAGTACTCGGAGAAGTCCGAGCACGAGGACGTTGTTCTCGACCGGCCGCCCATCTTGAAGTACTCTGAGGAGTAGCAGCACAACGTCGTCACAAAACGACGCAACAACAAACGCGAGAGCGGTCCGTTTTCATAATGCATACGGCGCCAAAGGCTTATACAGCCGGCCATCTTTGACAAGCAAAGCAAATCAGCTTGATCAATCTGCCGAAAGTCCACGATTCATCAAAATCGGCCAAAGTCCACCATTCAGGTCAATGTTCACTAATAATGTTCGCCCGCTTCTGCAAAATAACGTTGCTTGAAAATTGTTCGCTATAAGTCCGGTCAGGCCCGACAACTTTCACGGGCGAACTTGAAGAATGGGCAATTGTATGCAGTTTGCAAATTGCCAGCGAAACATTGCGAAAAAAATTGGGGTATTGTTAACAATAGAACTACATAACGGTGTACCTGGCATGACTCAATCACTCTCAGTTTATGTCCCAGTGTCTTGTATTCGAGGTAAATTTCAAAAAAGGTGGCACTGGCCGATTTCGGAGCGATAGTAGAGCAGCTGGCAAGACAGGAATCACTCGGTCTGCGGCCTCATTTGGGTGTACAGTAACGCTCCACCTCCAGCAATGCAATAAATACGTCGCAGCTCCTCCTTCAGAGCCAGCCAGCCACTACAAAGTCAATGTCTCTCCAGAATCACACAAACCACCCGTTCACGGGCCCGCCCGCGAGCCAACTTCCAACAGATCCCCCCCCCCCCCCCCCCCTGCGACCGATCTGCCCCCGGCGACCTTCACAGCGGCGTCACACGGAGACGGCAACCCGACACCCAGCTGCACCCGACCACGATATATCCCATGCGGGCCGGCGGGCATCCGCCTGCACCCAAGCACGATACACCCAACGTACGCCACCGCACACCCGGCTGCACCCGGCCGGGACGTACCCGACGCGTGCTGCCGGACATCCCGCTGCACCCGACCGGGACACACCCCATGCGCGCCGCCGGACATCCCGAGTGACATCCCGAGCCCAGCCGTGACACACCCAATGTTCACCGTCGGACACCCGGCTGCACCCGGCCGGGACAAACCCGACGTACGCCACCGGACCACAGCTCGAACGTCGCCAGAACTCAAGCCATACACGCCCTTATACAGCAAACCGGCGACATCGGTACCACGCACACAGCACTGGCAGTAAAACTCCACGCTCGCCGTCTCGCTACACCGGCCCCCGCCGTGTCCATGCGGCGCCCGGCGAGTACCGCCGGCCGGGCCGTGACGCGTAACGTAAACCACGGACGGGTCGCGCGCCACGATAGTGCCGTATCGAGCCGCCCAGCGGGGCGGGGCGGGGCGGGGCGGGGCGAGCCCGAGCGTGGGGTGACGGTGGAGAGACCCAGCGTCCGGCTGAACTTTGAACCCTCCTCCGCCCACCCCCGTCCACCGGGCCAGCTGTGGACTGTGAACCCTCCTCTGCCCACCTCTGTCCATTGGCACTGCTCTGGATTGTGAGCCCCCCCCCCCCCCGCTCTTCCCACCCCTGTCCGTCGGCACCCCTGTGGACTGTGAACCCTCCTCCTCCCACCCCTGTCCGCCGGCACCGCTGTGGGCTGTGAACTCCTTTCTTCCAACCCCTGTCCACCGGCACCGCCCCAGAGTGTGAACCCTCCTCTTCCCACCCCTGTCCGTCGGCACCAATGTGGACTATGAACCCTTCTCTTCACACCCCTGTTAGCTGGCACTGCTGTGGACTATGAACCCTTTTCTTCCCACCCCTGTCCACCAGCACCGCTGCAGACTGCTAACCCTCCTCTACCAACCTCTGCCCACTGGCACTGCTCTGGAGCTGGTCACCAGCGATACCACAGATCATGTGACAATGGCATGGTGGATGACAATGTTACACAGGCCATCTTTGTCATCACATGTTGCTGCTTAGAGCAAACTCTGGGGGCAACAGGAATCCTCAAGGGTCAACTGTGTCAATGCCAAGTGCATCATGGCAGGTTTCAGTAAAAATTACTAGCTTGCTCCTAATGTGAAACAGACAATACCTATTAGAGTTGGTTTGCATTGGGGGTGGGGGTGGGATCTGGAAGAACTGCTTCTTGAATCACACATTTTGTCTTGCAGAATTAAACATACTATAACACTTTCTGCAGTCACTTTTCAATTCTAACAAGGCCTACTCAGAGCAGCATTTCACTAGCAATTCTATCCACAGCATTCTGCAAACTGGAACTGTTCATCACAGACATCATGATTTACACAACCATCATGAGAATGGGTACCTTCAGTAAACTGCACCTATACACAAGGATGCTTCCCTAATTATCAACCAACTCAGCAGGCTGACATTCTGAGTAGCATAGTCTTTTTTAAACAAAAACAAAGAAAAGAAAAAATACACTCAAAAGGCTGATGGTTAAACCTACTGCCTTTGCCTTGTTGTTGTTTTTTGCCAGAAGTTCTTTCATTATATTGCAAGAATTGTATCACCTTTTTCCTCATCATAAGTCCTGTGGGAAGAAGCAAGGGAGACCACATCCATTTAGCATGGTTTTTAGTGAATACTTATATTTTAACATCATGCAGGATACTGATAGTCTGTGAGACAGAAGTTCCATGCATGGTTCTGCGCATCTAGCATTTATTTTTTAACATAAATCAGGAATTCACCTAATATCCCTGAAATGTTCTGAAAGCTGAGGAGTTAGACTAAGTTAGACTATGTGAGGATGGAGAGGGGACACCATGTTTGCTTCTTCTAGTTCTTGTGGTCTGTATTTTAATATGCACATGTGATGCAAAGGATGCTGATTCTCTGTGCGGTAGAGGTCCAATGCATGGTCCTTCATCCCCCAGTACCCATCTATATACAAAAGCTGGGATAAATAAAATGCAACATAGATATTATTATGACCCACCTATCCTACAAAACTAAGACTATACCTACAAATGCTTCATAATTTAGGTAGGGTCTTAGGCTCGTCTTAGGTGATTTAGGTTGCTCTCTGTGCCTCAGTGTGCCTCGGTTATGTCGAATGAACAAACACCAGTTATGAACCTGTTTTCCAAGCATACAGATGTTCAGAAAAGATGATCATTTCTTTCTGACCCTCTCTACTTCACTTAAATAATCCTGCAATATGTTGGTAGCACATTCCACTCCCCTTCTTTTCCATAAATGGTGTTAAGTCAAGACCAAACAAAAGTGAAAATATTAATGCCACTCAGAACCTGTTAGAGTTGAACAGCTGTCTTTAGGAATCATTCTCATCTGTCCATCTATTCATCATTTTTCTATGGTGTAAGGGAATGACTTACTTTTCAATAACAATTGCAATGAATTGGTGGTCTAAAAATTAAACAAGTGCCTTCCACTCCTTTCAGAAAGCGGGGAGCCTTATAGCGTCACGCAGTAATCGAGTCTTATCCAAAAACCGCCGTAAAATATCTTGAACAAAAGCATCTTTATAACGCACCTACCAACGCGTCCACCGGTACTCCCCCGATTGCGCGCTCACGTATCTGGCGGCCGCGTCTTGCCGAAACGCCGGCCCTCGCGTCGCTGAAGCGTTCATTGTCGGTCAACGTGGCGCAGTTGACCATTAGTTTAGTTCGTTTGGGTTTGGCGTTGGTTTGGCCTTGATTTGGCGTAACTGAAGAACCTGCGGTTATGACAGGCATGTTCATGCTCACATTTGTGTCATCCCGTTGCATTTAAATATATTTTAAAGCATAACCATGAGAACGAAATAAACGACGGCAATATCGTGACCCAATCCAAAGTCAAACATCTTAAACACCCATGAGGAGAAAACTTAACGCGCGAGTTTAAATTCATCGTACTGTGTTAAAGGGAATACTTCACATTTGAAGATATTGGGGCAAGCACCGCACATGATGAAACAAGCTCACATTTAAATACTGATATACTATTGAAGTGAAAAAGGCCGCTTTAGACATTACAAATCTCTGTATAGTAAATTAGCTACTCAATGCGTCATTGTCTGATTACGTCATCGCATTTTGCACAATATCGATTGAGAGCCAATTGACCACCGGCATTTCTGGAAATCATGCACACGAACGCTAGATGTGAATGTCTCGACAGCTACATTTGTCTTGGTCTTAATCACCGCATGGCTTCTGGTATGGAAGGATTTGAATGATGTTATTATGACGTTATAAATGCCAAGGTGACCTTGAAGTACTCTCTTCGATATACTTTTATTTTTGCGGACGTATAGCTCAGAAACTGGAGTGTCTTATGGCTTACGAAGGGCATGATTGTGAACAGCACCGAAAGGTCTCCAAGATGGCTGGTTCAATTCCAAACCGCCTGTAAAATCACGCTCAAGGCGCACGACGACTCATGCGAAACTCCTCGCGCGACGCATTCCATTTCAGGAAGTGGTCGAGTTTTTGTTCGGTACGACCACAATTTATGTATTTGTGCATTATTAGAAACGAACAACGACGCGGCCACATTTCAACATTTTTAATCACTCCAGCGATCGCGCACTTCGTCAAAAATATAACTAACCATCAAAACATGCCACGCAACGGCAACCACACCGTCCAGTTTCGTCGCAAAGCTTCGTGTGCGTACGATAGGCGGTGATGGCGGCAGTCTGCTCCAGGATGAATCCGCGCGATACGAAAGGCCCTGCGTGCCAACGACAGGCGGAGAGCTGACAGATCACGGGGGCCCGCCGCTGCCGCCAGGTTGGCACACTTGCATCCAGCGGCACGCGAGAGAAACAGCGACCGGATCGCCACTGGAGCCCGCGGGTCAATAATGCCCTGAACGCGGCTGTCGCAATTGGTGACCCGGTCACCAAAACCGCGCCAGTCCAGCGTTCGAGCAGTCGCCGCCGTCGAATATCGCTGACGATCCTCGGTGGCGATCATGGTCCTAAAGTGTATGACATCTTGTATCTTGCTTCAGTGACACGCAACCGTCCCACCCCCGACCGACAAGCAAAGTAGCTTATGGGGGAAAACGTGGAACAGGGTAAGGAGTTAACGAACCTCGGGCGTAAGGTAGTGACGAATAATATGCAAGCAGAAAAGGATGGAGCTGCACTTTTTGACAACATGGTTACGTGCGTCTCGCAAGAAAGGGCGCTTTCAATAGCAACAACTCCCCCCTCCCCCCCCCCCCCCCACCATATTTTCACAGGCGGCGAAGAGCCTTATTTACGCCAAGCAATGTCAAGGTAATAAGATATCATGTTTTCCTCAGTGATTCTGGAGTGACGAGAAGCAAAAGGGCTGAATTGGAGGACTTCATTCCAGATGAGTTAGATGCGAAGAAGGACTGGGTTAGATCACTTGGATGCCATCCTCCTGTCGGCTTTTTAAAATAGATGGTTGGTCAGCGTGAACGGAGTCTAGCAGTCAGGTCTGGAAGGGCGTTCGTGATATGCTGAAAAGGATAATGCGGACCGAGAATCCTTGAGAAACCCCGTTAGTCAGCGGCCAGCCAGGGGCGGATCCACAGAAGGGGGGAGGGGGCACGGGGCCATGAGCCCCCCTTAGGCCCCGAAGGGGCCCATTGGCTCCGAGGGGCCCATAGCCGGGCGACCAGGTGGAGTTCTTTTTAACGCAAAACGCAACAAAACTGGGCACTTGTACTTTCAGGCGACCAAAAACAGTTGTAAACAAAAGTGAAGGGTCTATGAGAAGTCAAAACAAATTGTTCAATGATTAGAAAAGCTGTGAACTGGAAATTTCAAGCCCCATTACACTGTCTATGGGCCCAGGCAGTTTCGGGGGGACCTACACACGCATTGCGGGATCATTTCCATTGTTAAGGAGCATTCCACGCTGCCTTTCACTTCTTAGCATTTGCTCGGAGGGCCCCACGCTGTTGCTGGGACCCTTCCTGATAGCGTGCCGGGCCATTCTTGTCAAGCACGGGTCCTTCCACGGATTTATTTCAATCGCCCGAAAGGCTCTGTGAGCTATAGCCGGGGTATTTTCGATTGCTCAGGGGCCCTTTATGTAGGCCCCGGTTAACCTACCGACACACTTGCGATATGCTCATGGGCCCTCGTCTTTGGTCTAGGGTATTTTCAATTCTCTGTTACTTGCTTAGGGCCCTAAAATATTGTCAGGGGCCCATCTGATGGTCTGCTTGGGCACACTCAGTCCTTCGGGAGCCCTCCACACTGGGTGTTGGGTACTTCTTTTCTGAATGGGGGCCCTACGCTCTTGTGGCAATGCCTATCTGATAACCTGCTCGCGCACACATTCGATCGTTCGCGGGCGCTCTACACTGGACCTTGGCCTCGTGCTATTTGAATGGGGCCCTACGCACTTGTCAGGTTCGCCTCTGTTTGCCTCCTCGGCTGCACTGCATTGCTTGGGGGGGGGGGGGGCTCTGCACATTGGTTCTTGATGTTTAAATTTAGTCATCTGCTCTTATCGGGGCCGTCTGATAACCTGTTTGGGTACAACCCATCTTTCGGGGCCCTCCGCACCGGGTTTTATGTACTTCTTATTTGAATGGAGGGCCTCAAGCTCCTGTCGGATCCCCTTCTGATAAGATGCTCGGGACCATTCGGTCGTGGGCCGCCTCTACGTCTGGTTTTGGGTATTCCTTTTTGAATGGGGGCACCTCGCTTTTTTCGGGGGCCCTGTCTGTTAACCTGCTCTGGCGCGCTCAGTTATTCGCGGCCCTCTACATCGTGTCGTGGGTATTTCATATTTGAACAGAAGGCCCTTTGCTCTTGCCGGGGCCCCATCTGTTTACCTGCTTGGGCATACTCGAATATCCGGGGGCCCTCCACATTGTGTCTTGGGTACTTCCTACCTGAATGGAGGGCCATACGCACTTGTCAGGGACCCTATCTGTTTGCCTGTTTGGCTACACTGGGTTCTTCGGGGGCCCTGTATATTGGGTATTGGAGTTTGAATTTAGGGCCCTGCATTCCTGTTGGGGCCACATGATAATCTGCTGGGGTACCCTTCATTTTTCGGGGGCCGAACGGACCCAGTTTTCTTACAACAAAATTGGACGCCTTTGGACCTACAAACGACTAAGAACAATTGCTACCAAAAGTAAATAGCTTATGAGGAGACGAAGTAAATTTTTCCCGATTGAAAAGGCGTTACTTGGGGGGAAATTTGGCGGCTCATAATGCTGTCCAGAGACGTTACGCTGCTGCCCGGGCCCTATATGTATACTTGCCGGGCCAATCTGATCGCTAAGGAGCTTTTCATGCTACCTTTGATCTCTCTGCATTTCCTCGTAGGGCCCAACGCTGCTGTTGGGACGCTATCTGCTTCAATGCCTGGGTACTCTTGATCGATGAGGTTTTCCTGCATGGATTTTTCCCACTCGTCAAAAATGCTCTATTCACTTTTCTGGAACCTCGTATGTCAGGGTACACTCAATTGCTCAGGGGTCCTTCATATAAGTCTCCGGTTCTTTCCACTTACTTGGAGGGCCTCGTGCTGTTCCTGGGGCCCTAATAAGGTAAGGCGTCAAGACACTCGATGTTCAGGGGCCCTCTACCTTGATCGAAGGATCTTTCCCTTTGATCTCAGTTGTGGAGGATTCTTCACTTCTATCGAGGCTCTTTTTGTTAACGTGCTCGTACACCAATGATCGCGCAGGGATATTCATTCGCGGTCTTGGGTAATTCCCCTTTGCTCAAAGGGTCTTGCACTCTGGGTGAGGCAACATATGCCAGCCCGCCGGGGCACTACCGATCGTTAAGGAGACCACCCCGTTGGTCTTGGGCTCTTTTTGCTTGCTCTGAGGATCATATACTTGTTGACGGGAACCACTTTGTTGACCTCCTGCAGCACCCATGATCGCTCAGGTTTCGTTCCAAATGCCCTCGGTGCCTTTGCCTCAGAGCAGCAGCCGAATATGCGTCGATGGATTTTTACGCGCAATTGCCGAACGCAGTTTTACAAGTCGTCGACGTCGTATATGTCATTTCCATCGACTATTGAGTGTGTGACACTTATCATATTAGTGCATCACGCTCTAAACGTACTTTGACTGCTAGGATATGTTGTACTCCTTTATACAAAGGAAGAATTTTGCGATAGTCATCAGCCATCAGCTGATTACATCGCCCAGCCGGCTAGCGGTAAAAACATGAGCTAGGGATCACGCCCGTGCTTGGTTTTGATGGCTGTTAGCAGCCAGCTCAAGTTTACTTCGCCTATTGTTCCGGAACACTTAGCCTGAAAATCACGGCACTTTACACGGCCTGTAGAAATTGAGTGAATTCTATGTGTATGAATTAGTAGCATGCCAGCTTTATAGAGTTGTGCACAGCAAGATGGGTTTCCGTATTTATTAAATACATGAATAAGTATATATATTACATATGACTTGTCTTAAAATGTAACGGCCAGAAAGCAAGAATATTTTTTGGAGTGGGCCCCAAGCTTCAGGGAGCCCCACAAAGTTGCGTGCCCCCCCCCCCCCCCCATTGACGAAATCCTGGATCCGCCCCTGCGGCCAGCCACCTGCCGTCAACCAGCACGTAGCTCTCAAATAAACTCTACCATACCACCGCAGCTTTTTCCGAAGGGCGCCATAACCAACCCCAGCAAAGAAACGGCTGAGATCAATCCAGGTGGCGGCAACGATGTGACTATCGTCAATCCAGCGCACCGCCCACTCGACCACCGACCAGTTATAGGAATGTGCGCGTCCAAGCCGCACTGTCACTGGTTGGCTGACGACCCGATCCTGCGAGAGCCCATGCCCGTTGGAGATCCCTGCGGTTAATGGCTCTTTCAAGCGACGATAGCCGGTATCCTTCCAGTGACGGAGCGTTCGTGATTAGCTAAAACACCGGCCGGCATGAGGCGAAACAAGCTCGCAACTGACGGAGACGCACGAGTGAGTACGAGATCAGGAAAGCAGCGTACACGACACTAATTTCAAACCCCATCACCACTTGTGGGCAAACAATCCAAAAAACAACCAGCTCTGAGAAAAATTCGCAGAAATCCCATCAGATCACTGCTATGAATTTCATGATCGTCTGCTGTCTTCATTTGACCCCTACCTTACGGCATCCTGAAAGCCGATTTTTAAACAAAATAACTGTGACGCCAAAAATGCAAGGGCTTGAGGCCATTCTCGCTGGTGGCACGCTGTTTGTTTCTCGACGCATTGTACCAAATCCAATATCCAGCAAATCGTCAAATCTCCATGAAATCCCTGTGAAACGCACAACCCAGCAAAACATGTATTAATTGCACTTCGTTCACGAAATCTGACTTACACACCGTCCCTAAGCCCGCGCCGTCATCAGCTATCGAAGCAGCGCTGGTCGGCGTCGAGCCCACTGAGGAAGCCGTTGTAGAACTCCTCGCCACTCATGGCCGGCTTGCCCTGCAGCTGCAGCCGCGGCAGACGCAGCCAGCCGTCAGCGCAGCGCACGAGCAGCGCGCGCCGGCGCCGCTCGAAGCGCAGCAGGCCGGGCCGCGCCGCCTCCACCGGCACCGCGCCGTCATCGTCGCCGAGCGCCGGCAGCCGGACACGGCGACAGCGCCAGGATGCCGTCAGCGGGCCGGGCAGGGCGCGGCTTTGGCGCAGCAGCGCCGCCGCCGGCCGCGTCCACTCCACGCGGTAGTCGGCCGCCGTCAGACGCGGCGCTGCAACAGGGACTGGCCGGCTGACGGGTCGGCAGCGGCGTCCGAAGGGGGGGGGGGGGGCTGGGACGAAGGCGGCGGGACTAATGGAGTGGGGGTGAGACGGAATCACAGCATACAGGGGAACATAACATTGTGCAACGTGATGACAGCGAATAATGACAGCGCGTAGGCAGAAAGGGAACCGGATGCCTGCCTCAATCAGAATAGTTTACATAATGTTTCTGCATGCACACAACACACACTGCGCTGACTTTAAGCCCTTTCTAGACAGGCCGACGCAGTACGGCCGGAGACCCCTTCTGCTCAGTCCATATCCCACTGGTCGGTGGCAGGTCTCGTGTGGCCCCGCTCACCGAGCGTGACACCCTCCTTCGGCTGGGGTCGCGCGCCACGCAGGCTGGCCGGCAGGTCGTCCAGGCACCGCTCCAGCAGGGCGGCGCCCCGCTCGGCCAGCTGCTCCGTCAGCTGGTGCACGTCCGCCGACGCCGCCACCGGCAACGTCGACTGCGCCAGAACGTCCCCGACGTCAAACCTGCGCGCGTCACCAGTCAGGCCGATTCGAGTCGGTGAGTGATGGGGAGGGGGGAGCCAGCAGGCATCCGCCCCCCCCCCCCCAAAAAAAAAATCGCCGGTAGATGGACAGCGGGGGTGATACTTGAGCGGCGAATAGTTAGTTGGTAGAAGTAGATGTACGAAAACAGCGGACGTGGCATGAAATGTACCCATTTCAGTCATGATCTCCCTTCAACTCAACACTGTGAGCAGACCGAAGTCAGCAGATGGAAGCTCGGTCTGCACTGCAGGCGAATTGCCGAGCTGTTTGAAGTCGTACAGAGTGCGTCACCCTCTGCCATGCAGACCTTGTAACAGCCGTGCCAATGTGCAGCAGCGCACACTCCAACTGGACTATTCTCAAGTCAGCGAGTGGCATGCGGCCAGCCTCAGCGCACGTGCCAGCCGCTTGAGTCGGCCGACCGGACGGGACTCGCCGCCGGAGCCGATCGACCGGACGAGACTCGTCGCCGGGGTCGGCCGACCGGACAAGACTCGCCGCCGGAGTCGGCCGACCGGGCGGGACTCGCCGCCGGAGTCGGCCGACCGGACGAGACTCGTCGCCGATGTCAGCCGACCGGACAAGACTCGCCGCCGGAGTCGGCCGACCGGGCGGGACTCGTCGCCAAAGTCGGCCGACCGGACGGGACTCGCCGCCGGAGTCGGCCGACCGGACAAGACTCGCCGCCGGAGTCGGCCGACCGGACGAGACTCGTCGCCGATGTCGGCCGACCGACCGGGGCTCGCCGCCGGAGTCGGCCAACCGGACGAGACTCGTCGCCGAAGTCGGCCGACCGGGCGAGACTCGCCGCCGGAGTCGGCCGACCGGACAAGACTCGCCGCCGGAGTCGGCCGACTGGACGAGACTCGCCGCCGGAGTCGGCCGACCGGACGGGACTCGTCGCTCACCTGTGGGGCTTGACGACCATGATGGTGACGCCGGTGGTGCGGTCGCCGGCCAGCAGGGCGTGCACCACCGGCGCTGCGCCGCGCCAGCGCGGGAGCAGACTCGCGTGCACGTTGATCACGCCTCTGCCGGCGGAGGGTGGAATGCCACGGTGCAGTAGGGAGTGACGCCATGTCGTAATAGGATTTGCAGGTCGGAGTAACCCCATTGTGCGCTTCGCCCATCCACAGTTGATGAGAACGCACTTTTGGCATTGGCGTGAGTCACATGAAGCAGTGTCACAAGTACTTGGGAAGCGTCGTAGCAAGGAGAATGAATACCGGTTGAGCTTCCAATTCTGAGAACGCGTCAACGCCCTTAGGCCACTAACGTTTTGAGACTCTGGCTCACAGCACGCTTTGCAAACACTTCGACGGTACGCCCACAGCGGACCAGTGTTTGATTCCCGGCCGATAAAATGGGCTGCCACTATGAGCCATAGATTATTAAATGGAATCGGTTGATCTTGACTCAAAAACATTCCCTCAACAATGTCTTACTCCAACTCCGCCTAGTCAGGCGCGAGTACACCCCGACATACGCGACCTTCTTGTCACACGCGACCTTGTCAACCTTGTAACTGTTCGACAAGCACGAGCACGGAAAACAGGTCAACGTCGTCATCTGACCATGTCCCAAGACCATGACTCCAACCAAATGTCAGCTGGCCTCGCTGACGGCATGTCCGAGGCCAGGCTCGTCATAACCACCCACAGCCCCCGTCTGGCACGTACGCGGGGAACAGATCGATGAGCCGGCGCGGCAGCAGGTGGCCAAACGAGGCGACCACGCCCAGGTTGAAGCGGCCGGCGGCCAGCTGGGGCGGCCAGTCCAGCACGGGCAGGCCGTTTTGCTCGGCGTACCGCCGCACCGCCGTGCGCCCGGCGCGAAGGCGCACGCTCACCACGGCCAGGTCCGCAAGCTCGCCCCGCTCCCTGCCGACGGCGGCGCGCCGGTCAAACCAGAACGGACATGCAACTTCCGCGTTCTGAAGCTGGTGCCAGCTGTCTTTAGGAGAAGTTGTGCAAAGGTGTAAGGCATTGTATGCTGGATGTTACAGGCAAAGAAAGACCAGTTAGGCCAGGTACAGTTATCCCTATGTAAATTGCAGTGGTGGCTGACACAGTCACAACTTTCTACAAGACCAGGCCAACATAGCATACCAAGATGATGTAGTCAACCTTAGACCCTATCTGGGTCTTAGCTGGTGCAGACACACATTTGCTGAACAAACTAACTCAAAAGTTTGAAACCTGGGAAGTGGCATCTGATATATTGGTGGGCAAAACAAAGTGATCTCACCAGCAAACAATTTTAAAGATGCACACACAATACAAACCTTTTGGAATGCAGCATTTGTAAGGAGGGAATAGCAAAGTTGTCTGACCCAAAATACAGAATGCTCATTGGTTTTGAAATGCCTTGCCCTGGGGGCACTTTAAATCCTCCTGATACAGTGCATTGTTTGTAGATTTGAATGGAAAGGAAAGATGTATATAATGATATTTTGGGCTCTTTGAGTATCCTTGAATATGTTTTTGTGAATGCCCTGGCCATTTTTGAATGGGCAGAATACAGCCCCCATCCAGCCTGAAAATACAAATAATCAAAAGCAAGAACATGATTGCACAGGAAAGACCTGCTGACATACATACATGATACATGACCTGGCACACTGCATGAACACAGCAAATGCTTAATTAATTATTGTAATACAAAAGGTTTAAGAACACCAATGCCACAGACTATAAATGATATGGCATGTTCAATGCATAACAAAAGTAACCAGAGATGCTAAAAAGCAGAGCCACACAATCATATGGGAAAAAGGCAACAGGCTCATTATCTGGCAGCACTGGGCAGGAGCTCCAGGGCAGATGGATTATTTGGCTTCAATGATAGGAAAGATCAGCTGGCAACTGGGCAACATGGTCAATGCAAACTTGGGACAGGCAGCTGCAACAATATGTTAAGCACAAAATGATCTTGTTACATCCTGAAAGACAGAGGTACAATTGCACTCTGAAGTGGACTGGCTTAGCTTGCGTGGGGATTCAGGGCACAGAGGGAGCTTTCCTTAGGGAGTACTCTGATCCCCAGCAAGCTCTACCAAACATTGATAAGTAATATCATGAAAATAAAAGGCACTGAGAAGCTGCAGTTTTGCAGCTTGTCCTGCATTGGAGAGAACTATCAATAATGTCTCCTTTGGGCAACATTTAAAAAGGCATTATTTCATCACTCAGTTTGGTGAAATTCAGAAAATTAATTTAGACATCAGACCATTGAGTATATTTGTTCAGGGAAATTCCGAAAATCAAGTTAAGTGAAAGAGATTGTAACAGCAAATTAAAAAAACCATTATGTGAGTCACACTGAATATACACAAAATGTGTAACCTATTGAATTACCCACATATTCCATTTCTCATGACCTTCATCTAAATCCAGATAGAATGACCCAACCAAAACCGCACACATCAATGCACTGCCGATAGCCTCGAACATGCCCTTATCCCTTGTTATTAACAAGATGCTGGTGACAGAACATGTAATCATATACGAGCAGGAAAACAGTCTCATGCGGCTCTTCAGCTTAATATCACCATAACTCAGTGTAACTGCTTCAGCCAGCAAGAGGTTTCTTAACGGGCCTGAAGTGACGTCCAGGGGGAATTTGCCTCTGAATGTCACGCAAAACGTCATGTTAGGTGGGCTAAACTTGTTTATTAGTACACTCAACCCTTGCGCCGTCCCGGAGGGTAGTTTTACTATGTTCTAGGGCCTTGAGTTTAACCCGCCACTCGTACAGCCGGCAAAGCATAACAATTGTCTCGAGCGCGTTGGTTACGCTTTCTGAACCATGTCTGTGAAGTAAGCGATTTATCCAGCGATTTTTTTTCAGCGATGAGTTCCGATTTCTCTGAAAAAAGGTCTCAAGGTGAACCGTGGCATGAGAACACCACAAATGAGCAGTTCCTTGCGCAGCTATTGTACACGCTGCGATTTATTTACAGATGTCCTCTGCCTGGCATTTACATTTTAAGTGTACCGTATAGATATATCAAACATCTCATGTGACTTCTTGTAGGAACACAGCATGCAGATAATTGTGCGGTAAACAACGCAGAAAGTCATAGGCTGCGCGTATACACCCTCCAAAACGGAGGGCGGTTATCCACCGGGCTGATACACCCTCCAAAACAGGGGGCGGTTACGCACCGGGCTCATACACCCTCCAAAAATATTTCAGATGGTTGTACGTGTGAAGCATACGCGAAATACCAGGCTAAGAGGGAAGCAAGTGCAAACAAGCAGAATCTCGTGTGAAAAGTCGGCTCTATGCGTGATAGGCATCAAACGATCACGCAATCCGTCAGCTCACTATGAACCAGTCGTATTCTGATCACAAATTTTCGGCCGCCGGGCCAGCATCTCCAGTGGATGGATGGTTAGCATGCTGGTCTCGCACGTGGCAAGCCCGGGTTCGGGTCTCGATAGCAGCCGGTGCTAAATGGGTGGCTTCATGGTCTAACGGCGTGGCGTGATGATGCCAACCCGCTTCAGTTCTAAGCGGAATGGATTCTAATTTGGACTTTCCATATCGGACAGCAGCGTAGTTTCTCATGCAAGCGGGAGGACTGAGGATAAAGAGGACTCCCTCCCTCCAGGGGGAGGTACTCCACACCCTACAGAGATATTGAGAATCCCGTGAAGGTTGACAGCTAAATCTAAATGAGGCCAGCAACTTGTGTAACCATAGGCAGTCCTATTTCATCTGGGAATGCTCAACCGTAAGTCATAATCAATTAATGAAAAGTTAGGTGCGCACTACCCTTCCGGGCAAGAGCTTAAAGACCATTACGTCCCAGCCCGGAGTGTTTACCAGCTGCCATTCTCGCGATATGGAGGCGGGTTCGCCTGATGAGCTCGTCCACAGGCCCTCACAAATGTGCGTCCTATAGTGGTGCCCTCTCTGGCGCGGAAGGCCCTCTAGCGGCTTCTGGCCGGGGCATTTTACCCGGAATTGGCGCAAGAGCCCTCATTGGGGCAACAAGATCTCTGATAACCGCAGGTGATCCAATAACTGGCACAGAGACCCATGTTTGGCCAACGAACCCTTGGCTAAAACGGAGTGAAGGGTCCCGCAAGGGGCCCGGATCACTCCTGGCCGACTCGGGACTCATTCCGTCACAGGACCCCCTGTTGGACAATCTGGGGGCCTGACCGTCAAAAGACCACTCATTGCTGTAGGGATTCCGACCAATGCTAGTCGCGGGCCGCGGTCCCGTTCCTGCTAGAGAAATGTGGCCCCAGGGTTCAGAACAACACGGAGTCAACTATTCGGTGTAGTGGTCTCCGGCCGAAATAGGTGTCCGCACTGTACCAGGGGTCCACAATCGGCGAAAGAGGCATATTGGCTGACACTTGGGATCACAGCCATGCGGGCCCGGATGACCTGCAGCCTTACGGTCATTCAGCTTTCCCATCCGCTCGTTTATCGTCAGTCTTGAAGGGCGCATAGGTCCCTCTTCGTGCATCCTCGTACACTCCCTGACCAACTCGGGGCCCTTGTCAACACCGGACCCCCGGTTAGGCGCTGTGTGCCCCTGGCCGACACAGGAGCCCCTCATTGGCCCGGGGTGCACCGGCCAATGTAAATCGCGGCTCCTGACCTTGTCCGTGCTTGGGAAATGGGGTCCCAGGCCCAGGCTGGGGCCCAATCGGTGCAACGGGCCCTCTGGCTGGTATTTGAGGGTCCGACCCGCGCCCCCTCAATGACCTTTAGCCAGCACTTCGGGTCCCATATCGGATTTTCGGTGCTCCCATTTGAGATTTCGTCGTGGTCACCTGAATGCCACTTTAGGCTTAGGATCAATCACCTTCTCCCCACGAAAGTCCGACATCACGGGCAAACTGAGTTCGGGGAGGGGCAAAAAAGTGGAAAGTAACAAAAGGATCCCCCAAAAACGTACGGTAACAAGCAGGGGCGAATCCAGAGAGGGGAGTCGCAGGGCATGCCCCTCCCCCTTGGGCCCCGGAGGGGCCTATTGGCTCCGAGGGGGCCCATAGCCGGTCGAACAGGTGCAGTTTTTTTAACACAAAGCGCAACAAAACTGTGTGTCTCGACTTCCAGGCCACCAAGAACAGTTGTAAGCGAAAGTGAAGTGCCTAGAGAAGTTCCAAAAATTACTCAATGATCAGAAAAGTTGTGAACTGGCAATTTTAACCCCCATTACATCGTCTAGGGCCCCATGCTGTTTCCGGGGGACCTATATGCCCTTTGCAGGCTCATTTCGGTCGTTAAGGAGCATTCCACGCTGTCCTTCATTTTTTTTTTGCATTTGCTCGGAGGGCCCTACGCTGTTGTTGGGCCCCTTCCTGTTAGCGTGCCGGGGCAGTCTTGTCAATCACGGGCCCTTCCACGAATTATTTCCATTCGCCAGAAGGGCTCTGTGAGCGGTAGCCAAAGTCCCATACCTTAATCTGCCGGGGTGTTCTCGGTTGCTCAGGAGCCCTTTACGTGGGTATCGCTTAACCTATCGACACACTTGCCATATGCCCATGGGTCCCTTACATTGGTCTAGGGCATTTCCAATTCTCTGTCACTTGCTTAAGGCCTACACTCTTGTCGGGGGGGGGGGGGGGGGGGGAGGCCCACCTGATGGCCTGCTTGGGCACACTCAGTCGTTCGGAGACCGTCTACACTGGGTTTTTGGTACTTCTTTTTTAATGGCGGGCCCTACGCCTCTGTGGGAGGGGGGGGGGGGCTACCTGATAACCTGCTCGGACATATTCGATCGTTCGGGGGCCCTCTATATTGGCCCTTGGACACGTGCTATTTGAATGGGCCCTACGCACTTGTCGGGGCCCCCTCTGTTCGCTCCTCGGCCACACTGGATTGCTGATGGGCCCTGCACATTGGTTCTCGGTGTTTAATTTCGGGGCCCTCTGCCAGCATCGGGGTCACCTGATAACCTGTTCGGGTACACTCAATCTTTCAGGGCCCTCCGCACGGGGTTTTAGGTACCTCATAATGAGGTAAAAAATAGGTATTAAAAATTACATACCTCTTAATCTAAAGCTCCTGTCAGGGCCCCCATCTGATGAGGTGCTCGGGCTCATTCGATCGTGGGGCACCTCTACGTCTGGTTTTGGGTGCTTCCTATTCTAATGGGGTGCCCTCCGCTCTTTTCGGGGGCCCTATCCTTTAACCTGCTCTGGCGCACTAGGTTATTCGGGGCCCTCTACATCGTGCCGTGGGTAATTCATATCTTAACGGAAGGCCCTACACTCTTGCCAGAGCCCCATCTATGGACCTGCTCAGGCACGCTCGAATATCCGGGGGCCCTCCACGTTGTATCCTGGGTACTTCCTATCTGAATTGAGGGACCTACGCACTTGGCCGGGACCCCATCTGTTAGCCGCTTCTGCTACACTGGATTGTTCGGGGGCCCTATATATTGGGTCTTGGTGTTTGAATTTAGGGCCCTACTCTCCTCTCTGGGTCACCTGATAATCTGCTCGGGTATACTCTATCTTTCGTGGGCCCTCCGCACCGAGTTTTGGGTACTTCTTATTTGGATGACGAGCCCTGCGCTCTCGTCGGGCTCCTGACACGCTACTCGGGCGCATTCCATCATTATGGGGCCATTTATTTAGGATCTTCAGTGTTTCCCATTCGAATGGAGGGCCTTACGCTCTATTTGGGAGCCATATTTGTTTACCTGCTCGGGCGCACTCGATCATTCGGGGGCCCTCTACCTTGGGTCTTGGGTATTTTTTATTTAAATCGAGGACTCTACACTTTTCACCGGGCCTGTATGTCTACTTGCTCTGAAACACTGGATCATTCGAGGGTCCTCTGCATTCGGTCTTGAATACTTCCTATTTGAATGGAGGATCCTACGCTCTTTTTGGGAGCCTTGTCTGTTAACCTGCTCGGGCACACTCGATCATCCGGGGGCCCTGTACATTGGGACTTGAATACTTCCTATTTGAACGGAGGGCCCCAAACTCTTGACGGGGGCCATATATGTTAACCTGTTCTGGCGCGCTCGATCGTTCAGAGCCCTACGCATTGCGTCGTGAGTATTTCTCATTTGAATGGATGACCCTATGTTGTTAGTGGGCCCCATTCATTAACCTGCTCGGGCTGGTGGCGCATGCAGAGGGTGTGGGGGGGGGGGGAAGTCACAGGACCATGCCGAGGGAACCTTAAGGTTCCGAAGGGGCGCATAACCGGCCGGACGGACGGAGTTTTCTTACAACAAAAGCACAACAAAATTGGATGACTTTGGGCCTACAGATGACCAAGAACCATTGCTAGCAAAAGTAAAGAGTTCATAAGTAAACGAAGATCATTCTTCGCTGACTTAGAAAATGTTGCTTGGGGAAAATTTTGTGGCTCCTTACGCTGTCTAGAGTCATTACGCTGCTGGCTGCCTGTCCCTATAAGTCCACTTCCGGCGTCAATCTGATCGCTTAGGAGCTTTCCACGTTACCCGTGATACCTTCCCACTTTTTTTCGTAGGGCCCAATGTGCTGTTGGAATGCTATCTGCCTCCATGCCTGAGCACTGTTGATCAGTCGGGTTTTCCTCCGCGGATTCTTCCCATTCGTCCGAAATGCCATATACACTTTTTCCGGGGCCGCATATGCCAGAGTACACTCAGCTGCTCATATAAATTTCAGGTTCTTTCTACTTGCTTGAAGGGCCTTGTGCTGTTCCTAGGGCTTTAATAAGGTAAGGCACGGAGACACTCGATACTCAGGGGCCCTCTACTTTGATCGAGGGCGTCTCCCTTTGGTCTCATTTGCGGCTGATTTTTCATTCCCATCGAGACTCGTGTTGTTAATCTGCCCGTACCCTCTTGATTGCACAGGGGAATTAAGTTATAGTGTTGAATAATTCCCCTTTGCTCGGAGGGTCCTGTGCTATGACCGGTCATATGTCGGCCTGTCAAGGCACTACCGATCGTTTAGGGGCCCACCACGTTGGCCTTGAGTTCTTTTTGCTTGCTCTGAGAACCCTTTACTTGTTGACGGGAGTCACTTCGTTGGTCTCCTGCGGCAGCCATGACCGCTCAGGTTCCGTCCCTATTGGCTTTGGTGCTTTCGCCTTTGAGCAGCAGTCGAATACGCGCCGATGGATTTTTAGGCGCCATTGCCGAACATAATTCTACGTGCCGGCGCCGTCGTATGCGCCATTTCCACTTACTATTGAGTGTGTCACACTCATTTAGATTTAAGGTCAACCCTCGCGGGATCCTCAATATCTTTGTAGGGCGCGGACTCCCTCCCTTGGCATTAGAAACTACGGTGCTGTCCGATATGAAAGTCCCAAGTTATAATTCAATCCGCTTAGAAGTGAAGCGAGTTCACATCATCACGCCACGTCGATATACCATGAAGCCACCCATTTAACAGCGGCCGTCGTCGAGATTTGAACCCGGGCTTACCACGTGTGAGACCAGCACGCTAACCATCGATCCACTGGAGATGCGGACCCGGCGGCCGATAATTCGTGATCAGAATAGGACTGGTTCAGAGTGAGTTGATGGATTTCGTGATCGTTTGATGTCTATCACGCACAGAGCCGACTTTTCGCACGGGATTCTGCATTTTTGCGCTTGCTTCCCTCCAAGGCCGCCATCCGCGTGTGCTTGACACGAACAACCATCTGAAAGATTTTTGGAGGGTGTATAAGACCAGTGCCCTCTGTTTTGGAGGGTGTATAAGCCCGCTGCGTAACCGCCCTCCGTTTTGGAGGGCGGATACGCACTGCCAAAGTCATAATAGCTGATACCTTCCAGCTGAAGGTATCATACTGGAAGGGGATCAATAGTGTGCCAACGGCGAATATAGTGCTTTGCGTTTTACCCGGTTGCATGGTCCCCAGTCTAAGCACTCCAAAGTTAATCCAGTTCGGTGTGCAGGATGTAAAAACAAATGCATTCTACCAGCATTCTGGTTCCTGGTGGCCTCCACTACCATTGGTTGTTAGCTTGTATGTTGTCATATGACCCCAAACCCTGTTTTCTGACCTATCCAGCCGATTCGCCTGCCCCGAGGCGCCTACGTGCTGGGTTTACGGCCGGCCTGCTCAGAGCTCATTGGACAGCTTTGCACGAGGTGAGGAGCAACGGGCAGTGATGCCCGATGCGGGGTTGTGAAAGCACGCAAAACACCGACATATCGTGACGTTCAAAATTTCGGTATTGCGCTCTTGACCCTAACTGGTCAAATGTCGCCGCACTGACCAGTCCAAGTGACGTAGTGCGTTATGAAGCTGGATGGTGACGTCACTGCTCCCACCGTCGTGTGATCTCCATACAGCATTGCCTTGTTTTATCGAGCCTTACGCATGTATGGCGACGCCGCGGAAATGTGTGCACCATTGACCTATACAAGTCTAGACAGCCTGCTCCCATTGGCGCGGCGACCAGCCGGTTGTTCCCGTCTTGCGACGCTAGCGCCACGACGCGGAGAGGGGCAAGAGTCAGCTTCGCAATGGTAATCCTATGGCGGATGGCCGACCTTCGGAGGCGCGTGATTGGGAAATGATGGGAGCGAAGGCCTTGAAAATTCTGGGGCTGTTCAAGACATCAATTTTACCCAATACGGCACAGCAAAGGTTGCTCCAAGGGCATGGGTAGCGGCTTGACGGCTTAATCTAGGCATACTGATTTAGCAATTTTGCGTCGTAGCAAAAGTGGGGGGAGGGGAAGGCAGGGTGATATCTGGTCTCAGAAGAAAACAGATGGTCCTTCTAAGACAGAAAAGATGCAATAACGATATGTAGCATCGTCCGCTCTCACAGCCCGACCAAACATTAAGTCAGGTGTTACCGTGAGTATTTGCCCTATACTTCGGTAATAACAACAATAACAATAATATAACGTCCGAGGCGTCCGAACACGCCGCGCCCCCGCCACGCGCCACCACCCAAGGCCAACTCTCTCGCGCAACTCCCACTTGCCTGGCGCTTAGGCGCCCTGAACAACTGCCATACACCACATGATAACGTTGGAAACAGTTGTTTTAGCCCTCATCTGGATGTGGTCCTCTGCAACGTTCCAGCGGGCAGAGGGGCCGGGCCAGTCGTATCGCCCTCTCCTGGCTTGTGGCTACGACTTGAGATAGTCAGAAGCAAAGCCGAGAAAGATAATTGCCATGAATGTTAGCCAGCTGTACCCAGTTTTAAATGTATTCGACAGCTGGGTTCTCCCAGGTCGGACCGATGACCCAAAGTCGTTGGAAAGCGCGAATCTTTTCGCAGGCGGCACTTCGGCAGACGCCAGTTTCATCATTTGCATCAGCCTGTTGGGAGACGGAGGTAATTCTTACGTCTTTGTTTATGGGCGAAGCAACTGCCCCGGTGGGTTGCTTAAGTTCAGGGTATGGTTATTCCTTTGTGTGCACTGCATGCATGCTGTTCACCTGCGTGAGAGAATAGGTCTGTCCCCATCTACTCAGATAAGACCAGAGCTCATGTCTCGATTTGGTACGTTACAAGAATATAAGCTACGTCCAGCACCGTCGGCTCGGTACTCCTGCGAGCTGTGTAGGCACCAAGATATGCGCATAGTGTATCGTGTTGTTCAGAATATGTACACCGTACTATTGACAACGTTAATGCACAGGACTTACACGTCGACACATATTACAGCTACGCATAGTATATTATGTTGTTCAGAGTATATACACCGTACTACTAACAATACTAATGCACAGGACTTGCATGTCCACGCACCTTACAGCCCCAAAACTAATGTAACTATTAAATCTACTTGCGGTCACCAGCGCAGGTGTTTACTGATGTATTTCACTACTGGTGTGCGAAGAGCACCTGCTTGTACAGGTTGTGCCTCACATGGGTGCGGAGCATTCCACTCACTGTAGCATTCTGTCCATAGGCATGGAGACGGACACGCAGATACCTGGCCACGATCTGCTTTACCATTACCACAGCATGGCACTCATCCGCTCGCGGCTCGAACATATGGTCTTGCACACCAGGGAACAGTTCGTGGCTGCGTTCAGTCATTAACTGCGCCAGGACACTGCACTTGATACTCAGTGACAATTTCGCTCGGTCCATCTTACGACACTTATGCAAAGCGGTCAAATACCGCTCAGCTGTCGTGACGATCGCGTACGTCGACGCCGACGGGATGAGCAGCCCGCCGTTGCCCCGCACTTTTACGAGACCCATCACTTCATGCGACGGAGGGTTGTCCTCGTTGCACAGAAGTGCACTAATGCACTCACCACACCCGATCGCGCTCGTTTCCATCAGCTTGCGGCACACATAGCCGGAGATGTAGCCAACACAGTTGTCAACGAACCCCGAGCCGGTGTCCTCCGTCGTGAGGAGATGCTGCACGACCGCCGGCATCGGGTCACTCTCGCTGAGCGTCGGCCGCTGCCGTTTTGGACGACGGATCTGGAGCAGGCCGTCGTCACCTTCATCCCGTGACGTGCAGCTCCCGGTGACAGATGGCGATATGAAGCTGTGCAGTATGAGTCTGCGCATGGCATGTTGCAGTTGGGCCACGTTTGGGTTGTTGTTGAAGCCGCCCATACGTCGGATCCGGCCAAACAGCAGCTCTAGATGGTCTTGGGACACCTTGTATGGCAGTACATAGACGAACCCCTCCTCCAGCAGGGCCTCACTGATGTCCATGGCGGTCTGCGTCGCGAGACAGAGACCCAGGACCGGGGTGAAGCGTCGCGTCTACAGTACCGGTTCGCCTGATGCTGTCTGCAGCCGGAACAGCACGGAACTGAAGTCGGCCAGAAACTCACATCGGAGCCTTGCGGAAATGATTATCAGTCAGCACACTCAAAAAGGAATAACAGCAACATCTATAGCCTTTACTGAGGCAATTACTGGGCCACAAACCGCCCTTACAACATGATGTTCAAAATGAATTGGTGATAACCAGATGTCGCCCAGTCGTTACATTTTGTTTGTGGGGGAGCGGGCAGTTCACGCGTTCTTGATCGACGACCGGGGTGGGGATTGCCCATACATACCTGAATGGCCAATTTCGCCTGGTGGTTGGAAGGGGTGATGGGGTGGGGGTGGGGAGCATAAGACATAAGTGGCCAGCGGCAGGGAGATAAGACATATTTTTGCCCCACATTTCACTTAGGGACATTTTGCTCCTATCGCTTGATCTGCCTATGGAGATAACGGGCGATCACACACAAAAGCACATCACGCCATATGCCAACGCCATTCTCAAGGAACATTTCACTAGCATCATTGTTGATGCTGTGTAAGTGATAGCTGGCATTTGGCAATCGTAATATATTTCCTTAGGGGAAAGAAAACACACACCCTTTCGATTTATCAGGCTGTTCTTAATGCTACTTTATTTAACTCACATCAAGTTGTTGGCAGTTACAGGAGTCTTGAAGCCCTTCCCGTAGGGGTTGCTGTTGTTGAGGTAGTCGGATGCCTGATCAACCAGCAGGATGAAGCGCGCCGTTGCCCCCGCTCCGATGAACTCATGGTGGCCCGACTCTTCTAGGTACAGCAGAGCTTTGCCCACCGAGCTGCTGAACAGCTGGGCAGCAGGCTTAACTTTCATTTTGTTCTTTTCGTACTGGACGTGCAGGCGAGAGAGCTTGTTGGCCGCCCGGATGCCCTCGCTGTGCTGCAGGTCGTACAGCGCCTGTGAAGGTATCCACAATTGTTATTTTACCTTGGCTGCAGAATACTGAAAACGAGCTGAACAGGTTTAGTCATTAGTGTAAGAGTATCGCCGTGCTCTCAGATTAAGTTAAGTCTCTCAAGTCTCTACCCATGCACCTACACGCCAACTACACAGATGATCGGATAGATGTATGCAGAAAAACAGAGTGATACTTAAGTAAAAAGTAGTCTTTTAGCATTATACTTGGTGTTACTGGGACTGAATTACTACTAAATCATTTATTATTACTATTACTACTAAATTTGGCATACTCTTACCTAAATATACTTCCAGAACACCTCTTCACCATCCAGTTGAAGGCTCTTGCATTCAACAAGGAGGTTTCGCAGCAGTTTCAGCATGTGCACCACATCCAGCAGAACATACACCTTCTGGTTGGTTGCAGGATGCAGGAAGTAGTTAGGAACAATGGGAAGCTGAAGTTGTTTTGGCTGCAGGTTCTGAACGGCCAAGTGGCCGAACATGGACAGGTTGGCTTGGAGTCCATCGGCAACGAACGCTCGCACCTTCAGTCCTGCATCGCTCAAAGCACACAGGACAGTCTTGGCTAGTTCTGTCTGAGTCTCACTTGAAATGTGGTCTATGAGAAAGTAGGCGACAGGATGGCGCCACACACCTTTGAGACCAACGCCCATGAACACTAGGGCATTTGTTGCCAGTCTCGTGTCCTCCACGTCCCCTGCACCCAGATCAACATGACCAACGAACTTGTCTTTGGGTTGCCAGTACACCTTCGCCTTCCGGATCACCCTCTCACCAACCATCAAGCAGCAGTTGGGGTCGATTTTCTTGGCTGTCACTTCACAGCACAGCGTCTGTAGCACCTCGTGGAGGGCGCCCACCTCACAGCTGACGCTTCTCGTCCACTCTCATAGCGATGTTGCACCCGGCAGAGAGAAGTTCTTTGAGAGGAACCTATATGCTTTCGGGGAATTGTAGTGGAAGGTGAGACAGAGCTTCTTGATTTCTTCTGAATACCTCTGGCCACTTCACTTCTTCCTGCCACCATTGACAACTTCGTTGGTGAAAAGCGCTGACACCATTGGGTTTTCAAATCGAGATCGGGTCACCCCGAGAAGCTCGGCATCGACGATCCGGCTTTCTTTGAGGGCATCCATAGTACTTTTGAGGCATTTGGGTCGCTTGCCGCGCCTCTGCAGCTCCTGTTGCAGCTTCTTCTGCTCGTAGAGCAATTTTCGAACCTTTGCAGCCATCTTTTTCAGTGGACTGGAAATGTGTCGAGTTGTTGCACTTGCGCTATAGCTTCCCATGGCAAAACCGAGAGTCCACAAGACCTTTTAGAGGCGCAAGGAACCTTTTCTACCTGCCCGCTCGCTGTCTCGCCTTCGCTGCCTCCCTCCCCCCCCCACACGCATAGACGGATCCTGAGGGGGGGGGGGGGGCACGGGGCCACGCCCCCCAAAAAAACTGAGGGCATGTTTTGACTCCCCCAAAACATTCGCAGAACTTCATAAAAGTTTCGTCTACTTACCATCTGTTTTAGCTTCACTGTTTTAACTGTTTTGTTTTAACTTCTGTTTAAGATTCAAAAGCATTTCGGTGCTTGAATGGTGTGCCTACTAGGTACTCGCGAGAGGCACCATGCACTGGACCTCGGATCCCACACCAGCCTGCTGGCGACGAACGGTTGCCCCCCCCCCAAAAAAAAACAACTCCAGGCTAGATCTGCCCCTGCCCTCACGCACTCACCCCTCCTTTTAGCAATCTTACCGAGGCTATCACTGACTATTATTTTGATGCCTCCATTTTCAGATTATCATTCCCCTTGACAAACACTGAACTCAATGACAGGGTCTTTGTGTTGTGTTAGATGTGTGAAAGCTGCTGTGTGCACCTTTGGTGTGCTTCGTATTATTCTGTTGCCAATAGTTATTCCTCTCACTTTGCCATTGTCGACGATGCTGCTGACGTAGGATAGACCAATGATCGTCATGCTGCAGGTCTCCGACATTTCTTGCTGTTCAGGCCGGATCTAGCCTGGAGTTTTGGGAGGGGGGGGGGGGGGCATCCGTTCGTCGCCAGCTGGCTGGTGTGGGATCCAAGGTCCAGTGCACTTATCAAACACGATGCAAACGCGCCGAGTATGACTAAGCCGTGTCAACATGCGTTTTGTTTTCATATTCAAACCGCTGCCAACTTTTCTTCACGAATTTGTTTTTCCGGAACGGAAAGAAATGTTTGGTACCGCACCATCAAAGTTAAAACAGACGGTAAGCAGACGAAACTTTTATGAAGTTCTGGGAATGTTTGGGGGGGTCAAAACACACTCTCAGAGTTTTTTGGGGGCCATGGGCCCGTGCCCCCCCCCCCCCAGGATCCGCCTATGTTGTTGTGTATTCGTGAATCAGTATGTTTTGCCCGTTTCAGATAAATCACAAGGCAAACTTACGGTCCCGTTTTCTATCGCACTGGCGTGTATGCCAGTTTCGCATCTCCAAACCATAAACATTTGATTGTGGTGGGATTTTGACCACCCTGAACTTGGTAGGTTTCACATTTTTTACTGGCTCTCATGGCTATATATATATGTATATATACCTGCCCGCTCGCAGTCTCGCCTTCGCTGCCCCCCCCCCTCCCCACGCACTCACCTCTCCTTTTAGCACTCTTACCGAGGCTATCACTGACTATATATATATATATATATATATATATATATATATATATATATATATATATATATATATGATGGATAAATTCGATCAATCGGAGTCATCAAAAACTTATGCGTTTGCAGTGTTGGTCACACAATGTTTCTCAAATGCCATTCTAGCTGATTGAAAGTGGCTAAATGTGTCCGCGCAGGTTCCGGCACTGGCGGATGGTGTGGTTTGCGTCTCTTGCCCTGTCAGGAGCGTCCAGCACCGCTCCAAGTGGTCTGGCAGGGGCAGCCGACCCTGCGTCGCCCTGACTGTCAGGAACAGCGTCACTTGAGCGGGCGGAGGAATGCGCCGGGGTGCAGCGTGCGTGGACTGAGTTGGCTCAGCGGCTTATGGGTGCTAATGGATCCAAACTGGGGAGGACTGCAGACGCCGTCATGCGGCGCTGGCACCATTCTAGCAGCGCCGGTCGGCATCCTATGCTGCACGGCCGTGCGCGAGCCCGGGGAAGAAGCGTCACACGCATCGACGTCCATCCAACGACAACGCTGCACCGCCGCTCTGCTAACTTCCATGGCCGGGCCCGTTTGCCTGCTGATTGGCCGGTCAAAATGTCAAAAACTGCGGAGTACGGCTTAAATGCAGCAGATGGTCAACGAGCGACTGTAACTCACAACCTCGCTGAGACTGTGGCACTGCAAATCATGCCCCTGAACGATAGAACGACATGCAGCGACAAAGGCGCACAATATTCTGTAGGGAGACTAGGTTTTGATAAGGTCAAATATTGAATGACTGCGAGCACGCGCGCACACGAGCAAGACGTGACAAGTCGTTCATCGGCTCACAGGTCTTCCGCAGAACAAAATCATAATGCTCGAGTATGGAAATGAGTAATGGAAATGATCGAGATGGAAAATCCAGCTTATGCCTTTCGTCTCCTTCCCCTTTTCCAGCGCTAGATGCCGATCTCTATCTAACTCGTTGAATGTGATATTTGTAGGCCGCAAGAACTAGATGGCTACTGGCTACCCTGTACTGCCTTGGAGCTGAGAGGTGACTATGGAATGCGGATCCTCTGAGCAAATGGTAGAGTGTCTTGCGGGAGGCGTTGGTGGTGGAGATGGTGGACTGAAGTCGAGCCTCTAAACTTTCGTAACATGCGCCCGGATGGTCGGTTGAATGCTCTTTCGTCGCTCGGGTGGGGTTAGCTTGATCTCCCTGAGATCCCAGAATCTAAAAGAGTTAGAAACGCTAAATTCACATGATATATTGGCCTGCACGTGAACTCACTTGTATCGGGTTTTTAAGTTCCTAGGTCATGACCTTCGGGTCAAATAAGGCCAAACAAGGTCAAACTCCGGGGTAGTGTCCAAAGTGCTCCTGGAACCCTGATACCTCTTCTAGGCAAAAGGTCACAAGGTCATTTCAGGTCAGTGACCTTGTTTGAACTTTCTAAGGTTGTGGTGACCAAAATTGCTTTGACTTTGCATTTGAATGGGCGTGAAGGGTAACGCCAGGCAGTATGTTTTCAAAAAGCAAGATGTCGACCCGGGCAGTTGTATGTCAGTGACCTATTCTGACCTTTAAAAAGTTTGTGAGGTATGCATGATGCGGTTCCTGTTATCTACAAATCAAAAAATGAGCATCAATAACTGACTAATACGGCAAGTTTTATAGTGATAAAACAGGTTCGTTTTGATCTTGGTCTGACCTTGATACTTGACTCTAGATCAATGGAATTTGTTAATTCAGTTGCTATGTTGCTAAGAAACCATCTTAGAAATGTATGGCTTCGTCTAACACCTTGCTATTGTATCAGTTTGAACGATTCCTCCTAAATTGTGTTCGCTAAATCCATGGCCTGGATTTGGCCTGCCGTAGGTCAGCGACTTTGCAAGAGGCATCTTAATTTCTTATACCACACTATCTGTTCTTCAGTTGTCTACAGCTATGCAAAACTTCGCGCGGCTTCACTGCGCCGTTCGGAAATCACTAAAAAAAATCGTGGAGGGGTTCAGATTGAGCTCCCACACCCCCTGAGTGCGTCTTCGGTGCGCATAATTTCCATGGGGGGGGGGGCTGACTGCAAGGAAATAAAACTGCCTCCCCTCTGTCTCGTTATCTGTTCGTTCGCGCCTTCCCAGCTCCGGATCACACACACGACGCTCCACAGTTGGCGTCTGTATTTGAACTGTCCCGTCGGAGTCCAACGGAATCGCGCCAAGGTACACGGTGGCGTACAAGGTACAATAGCGATGTGGGGAACTGGCTCCTAAATTGAGGACGCCATACATTTAACATGAGACATCACATCACATCTCCTTCCCCCCCCCCCCCCCCATTGACAAAGGTAGTCAGCGAGGCGCGCCGGTTAATGACGGGTGCACTGTGAACGTCGGGGAAAGCCGGACGGTCGCCACGATCTGCCAGAGCGGCGTTGGGACCGGGCGACAAATCTGGTCCGAGTGACGTCACGGTGATGTCGTCGCGGTTGGGAGATATCGAAGGACCCAGCGGCGTGGCGCCGTTTTCCAGGATGTCTGGAATTAATGCTAGCTGCGTCGGTGCATCGTGAGCGATGTGTTTCCTGTTCCTCTGGAACGTTCCCGCTGGCGTTGTCACCCAGTAGGTTCTGGAACCTGGGTCCGAGGCAGTGACGGTACCCGAACGTGACTATCTCTTCTCTTGGTCTGTCTTCAGCAGGACTTGGTCGCCATCTCAAAGAGGTGGCAGATCACGCGCTCCGTGACGCCGGTCGTAAGCATACTTCTGTAGCTCCTTTGAACGGTAGTCGCGTTGCTTGACCTTAGCGTGGCTGACCACTCGTGGCTGGAGCTGTGTTTACAGCACATGCAGTCACGTCCGAAGTTTTCAGGACATCCGCGCCTCAGCAGGGCTGACCCCGGTTGTGGAGCATGGTGTGGTTTTCATCAGGCCTACACCTATGGCAGTTGTGACTTCACTCAGTCTGGCCACCAGGTCCATCCTGACAGCAGCATCTCCGGCCAGGAGGTTGTTGGCCATTTAGCCCTTCACGACCACCACTTTAAATGAGTAGGTCTGGCCCTTGTGCAGGGTGGTGGCCCTGAACTCACCCACACACTGCAGTTCTCCTCCAGGGCTGGTCAGGCGAGTTTGCCGCTTGGTCAGGGTTGGCGGGTTCTTCATTGAGCCCCGCACATCTTCAGTTATCACTGACACCTCATCCCCAATGTTAATTTTGAAAGTTATGGAGCTTTTGTTGATGGTCGGAGGAATGAGCCAGGACTTTTCATCATTTGTCTGGGATTTCACTGCTCCCAAGGAATATGTTGGTGTTTGTTCACTCACTTGGGTTTCAGATTCATTGTCTCCAGTCACTACTTCTTGTACTATGCGGCTACGGCACACTACTGAGAAGTGGCATAGCCGTGGACACTTCTTGCATGCTTTCCCATTCGCTGAGCACCGACCTCCAGTGTGGGTGGTAAAGCCACAGTGACCACATGGCTTTTTGTTCTTGCAGTTTGGCTCAGTTGCTTTGCCCCATGGCCTGTTTGCCCGTGCCTGGTTGGTGGGACACCTGGGTCTGGCTCCACTGATGGCGCACACAGCGCACACCTCAGGTTCCCTTTCACGCAACAGCTGTTGGTCCTTTTGGGCTGACTCTTCCAATGTTGCAATCTCAATTGCTTTTTGCAGGGTTAGATCAGGGTGCTTCGGGAGCTGCATCATAGTTAATGTCTCACTGAGACCCATACACAGTCCGTCCCTGATCATTTCATCCAGGTTTGGGGCAAACTTGCATGTGTCAGCCGGGGTGCAGAGGGCTGAGACATACTGCAGGCCAGTCTCGCTGGTTGGTGGGCCCTCTTATGAAAGTTGTACCTTTCCACAATTGGGTTCTCTCTTGGGATACAAAACTTGTCACACTGATCAATGATCTTCTCCAGATCATAGGCATCTTCTTCCTCCTCCCAATCAAAATGGGAATACCGCTCTTGGGCGGAGAGGCCAGCGCAGTTAAAGACAATTCCAATTTTCAATTTTTCTGGCGTTCTATCGAGCTCATTGGCATCGTAGAAGAATTGCCGGTCCTGCTTCCACGTGCGCCAAGCACTAGCAAGGGCCGGACCAGCCAGATTTAACTCAGGGGGCTTCCTGAAGGAAGACATCGCAGTTGGTTCAAGGCGAAACTGGCGCGGACTACCCGGCACCTGTCAGAGGGAAATAATTGGTCTACAATGACAATATTTCCTTGAAACAAGCCTTCAGAGCAACAGTGAGGCGTGAAGACTATCCCACTGCTGACACCATGTCTTGTTATCTGTTCGTTTGCGCCCTCCCAGTTCCGGATCACACACACGACGCTCCACAGTTGGCGTCTGTATTTGAACTGTCCCACCGGGGTCCAACGGAATCGCACCAAGCTATACGGTAGCGCACAAGGCACAATAGTGATGTGGGGGAACTGGCTCCTAAATTGGGGATGCTACACATTTAACATGGAACATCACATGACGCCCTCCGCATTTGTGAATGCAACCACGTTTAGCATTTTTTCAGTCCACAGCGATCCATGGCATCATTTGCTTTAGCCTCCCCATAAATGTCCCCTATGTGACATTTTTATCACTCGGAGATAAAAAACGTTAAAATAAAATGCACCATTAATGCATGCGAGATGCACTCACGTTTAGTACGAGCTATCACTATCCGAGTTGGCAGCATTCTGGCAGCGTGAATGGCGAATCACAGTTAGCTAAAACTGCCAGGTTTGTCTTGAGATATTTCGTCAAGAGAAATCTGGGAACGACTGGGGTATATAATTCGACATTCTGTACCTTGGACGTTCTGTACATTGGGCATTATGAAATGGACCCCTCCTACTCCACGCCATTTTGGAACTTATTTCTCACCTTGGATATTGTGAACCTTGGACATTATGAACTTTAGACATTCTATACCTTGGAAATTATGTACTTTAGGCATTCTGTACCTTTGGACATTCTGTACCTTGGACTATATGATACGGACACGACAATAAGGCTATAACTGAGTAGGAACAACGCGGATACAATATGAAAGTAGTGGCGGCGCCAACAATTTTTGATATGGGGACAAGGTTGCGAAACTACCGCAACGCCACTTAAATAACAAAAAAGGGTGATAAATCATACGTTTAATTAAATAGCGTCCTCCTACATAAGTGTTGCAATGCAAATATTGTATGTGCTTTGCGCTGCACCACCGTAAGGCATTGGGGCGCGGGAACTGGGGAGCGGGACAGGCAACGCTACCCACAACTTTCTGAAACGTTAGCATTTGCCCTGTGGGCGTGTACTTTAAAGCAAGAATATATACGGCTATCGGCATCTTTCCCCAAAACTTGGGGGGACACCGCTTGCTCCAAGCTGGTGGAAATATAACAGCACCGTGGCTTCTTCTCAGTGCAGTGAGTACCAGGCCAGTGGACGATAGCAATGTGTAAATGTGTTATGGATGGTGATAAAGGCTTTGCAAGATGCCATTTATGCATTCTTCTCCAGAGCTACGCTGTGAAGTGGCTGCCTAATTCCAAGAGTTTTTTTTTCTTTCATAGGGAAAAATTAACAGGAAATTGCTTCCCCCTGTGTTACATCCACATAAAAGTATCCCAATGGCACAGTGATTGAGGATCACAACATTTATGTGCTCCTTCCAGATCTGCATCATTACCATTTATGGTACAGTCCATAGCGCAGCAAAATATTCTTTGACGTACTGTGACGTAAATGTTCTGTGAGTACGTACCACTCGTACTCACAAAAGCGACTGCAGCATGAGCTGGATTCCCTATACCCGGGCGGAAACAATTTTCGTGCCTTACTAGTGACGCGGAGGAGGACCCTGCGACCTTACCAGTGCCGCGTGATCCTTCTCCGTGTCACTATAAAGTTAAGCAGGCCTTCAGCCGGTGCCGTGCGCCGAGCCTGCGTTCAGCCGTGGCTGGACTCGCTGACAGGGTCCTAGGGAGACGCAGAAGTTGAACGAATTCAGTGGTGGATTACCGCGCGTTGTGCCCAAGGGTTTAGTATCGCAAAATGTGTGGGCGGGTTGAACGGTGAAAAATCACCCAACGCCTTTAATATGCCGATAAACAGGTATCTCACAGATTTGGCGCCCACATTACTCCCAAAGCTAGGGCTAGATCTTGCTTTGGGGGAGCTTAATTCCGCTCCCCAACGGAATGGAAAACTACACCTGTGGCTGTGCCCCACATTGCGGAGAACGGACAGGGAGGGTGCTTATTGCCCCTTTGGAAAATGGCAAATGGCCGGTTACCCACTTGCCCGTCTGGTGGCGCTTCCCCTGGGCGCCTCGGTAATGTTTGTATGCGCAGCCACCGCACCACCAGGAATAATAATACTATGAACTTGAAAAGAGGGAAAAATGATGAAAGGGGATTTTTACGTATGACATCAGCGATATGTTAAAGCGGTATAGACTTGAAACAAGGCACATGTTGAATTGAATGCTTTCATGTGCAGTAGGTACGGGTTTTTAGCCCGGGCCTGACTGGTGCGAGTGGGGACATTTGTGACCCCCTTAAATAGTTTCCAGCGCACCATTAAAATAAAACGACCCAATGCCCGTGAAACTTCCCATGTCATCTCTTGAGACATTTAACCAGTATTTTCCTTACGGAGCAAAATGTCAAATTTACCCAAAATCCAGCAAATTTGAGCCCAATTCGTGCGAAATCGCCCAGAGCGTAGTGTAAACATATTGGCCTAGGGACCATACCTTGCCCCATATTTGGCTACATCCCTGCATTTCATTGAATATTTTTCACTTATTGTCCGCAATGTTAAACTTCATTGTAGGTCATACCATTGACAAAGGCTAGGTCACGAAATTAGATCGCAAAAAACAATTACTTTTTGCTCGTACTTACGTAATTAACAACCTATCTGTTGTACAGTTTGTTATATTCAACAATTTTCTCTCGGACTGACATCGGCCAGTGCAGTGGCCTGCTTGAAAATTGGAAAGTTTCCTCCGCGCACAAAATGAATACATGAAAGGTTCTGAAAATTGTGTGTCGCTCCGCTACGTTTTTGGCTAAGCCCAGAAACATTAACGGGAATTGACTTCTGTCCCCCGGTCGACACCGGCTCAGGCCATACCTAAATTTAGATTAAAACTGAATTACACTAAAACTGTTGAAAAAATTATTGCTCAAACATATCATGGTATTGTGTGTAAATAGAGTCATAGTAGCAAAATTAATCATAACTGTTCTTCAAAGTCATCCGGTGTGGTAATGGATAAAGAAGATATTTTGTTATGGCGCGAAATTATTACTCCAGACGGGGAGACACGGAAGACATTGAATATGCTCGGCCAGTAAAAAGCAATACCACCGAGCGTTCTTGAGATGCACTGAAAAAAAAACAACGAGTCATGACCATCACAGACAGTTCCGTTTCAAAAGGCTCATTTGCGCTAAAGCATAATTCGCTGGCCATGCGAAAAGTTCCCATGGCTATGACGTAGGTCTTAGTGCGTGAGTGGCCGGCGCAGCGGTCTTAAAGTGAGTGTTCCATATTTTACATGACGTTTTGAGCTAGGGATATTGCGTGGTGCCTGACGTTTTTGAAGACGTACGTCTGCTGTAATTTGAACCAAGACCTTGAACTTGGATATCCGTGATGACAAATCTAGCATTGCTATAAAACCCCAAATTCTCCAACGTCCAGATATGTTTCGTAACTTAACGTGCTTTCCAAAAATGTTCCATATTTGTGCTCATGACGAGCAAATCAAGGAAGTGTTGTTCTTAAACACCACTTACGATTCACACCAGTGTTTCCGGTTCGAGTATATATGGTGTGGTCATTGTGTCTGACTAGGGTTTTCGGCGAGTGGAGAAAAGCTTGGCTAGCAGGCGAGCTACCTCCGACTGAGATGAGCAAACTCAACTTTACGGCCGTAAAGATAAAAGTATCTGATCACGCTGGGTGGGGTCTGGTCATTACCCCAATCCACTGTTCCCTCGAGGTACGTGAAGGAAAAATCAGGGCTAAGCCCGTCCTCTGCCTTTCGGGACGTTTGGCAGGTGAACGAAACTGGTATAGTTCACATGACATATGATTTATATGAAACTAAATTCAAGCACACGTACTGCGCCAACTTTGCGAGCGGCTCACTAGAACCATACCCTAATCAGCCATGCACAAATTAATGTCCGCGTAAAATACACAGCACATGGATCAGTGCACTCCGCAGGTATATTACCGTAAGCAGAGGAAACTAAAACGTGCAGAACCACTCTGCGCTGTTACATCTGGTGTACCAGTCTGAGTCACACGTTAAGTCAGCTGGCGTAGGACGGATGCATTCGGTCCACTTCGTCAGGTAACACGCAATCTACGGTTCATTCTCCTCGCCCCCGGATGTAACGAGGCACGTTCCCTGCGTGTGCCAACCGCTTATCTGATTCCGCGCAGCGGGAGGCTCGGAAGCAGCGGCCGCCTCGGCCACTAGGGTGTCAGCCGACGCGGAGGCAGGCCGCCGGCGATCGTGGCGCAGTTGGCACGAGGCGCGCCGGGCCGACTGACCTGCTGCGGTCTTAGCGACGGCCAGACCGCTCCCCCGCGCACCGCTGGGGTGCACGTCACGAAAGGTAAACGCCGGTGATTGCTTTAGTGGCATGGTCTGTTGAAGTGTCTGAGTTCAAGTGCGTGGCGTCAATACACGTCCCATTCACCTAAGAAACTTCAAGTCAAAAATTTTGATATTGGACATGAGCCCCTGTTGTCAGACTCTTGCGTGTGGTGATGGATGCAATGCGCTTTGGAAATGGTCATTACAGATGACTGGCCTTTTTTCCCAGTGGCTCGACAATATTCACAAGGCAGCTATGATCGCATCGCCCTATCCCAACAACCTGTTTTACTCGGGGATCACATAATTTTAAACTTGAATCATGCCACATCCCATTTATTTATCATATCGCGTTGGAGAATTTGCAACTTATGTAGGATGTTCTGGTTGGAATATGTCTTGAAACTCAATTTATCCGTAATATGTCGCACCATGGTGAGGTTTGATCGGGTCGAATGACACCAAAAGATCTGGTATTTGCTTCACAAAACTCCGTGACTCGAACCTAGGAGGCTATTCGAACAAGACGGCTTGCTTAAAACAATTTACAGGATATGGGCGGCAGACACTTTCACCATAAGCATATTAGGAAAATGGGTCTGATCAAATATTGCTATTCAAGTCAAACAAGGCTTTAACGCAAATGTATACTCTTTGCCTGTGGACCGAGCGTCTCACAAGTCCCGGAGTATTCGGTGTGTCAGAGTTAACAACACTTTCAATTTTCGAATTTTGAAGCACCTGAGTGACGCTGGCCCGCTGATGGCGGCTACGGCATCTTAAACTGTGCGACTTCTGGGCGACCGGTCTCTACACACGAGTGATTAGAGCAAAGCTGTATACAAATGACAAATTATTGTGTCAAATTGACTCGGTGACCATTGGTATGACCCATGACGACGGGAGTTATCGCCCTTGGGGTCGGTCCGGTCGGAACCCCAGTAACTTTCGAACAGATCGAACCTGTTTTATATTTGACAAAAATGGCACCAAAACATACATAAACACCAAAAACATTTAAAACCTGTTTATGTCCTGGCCCATTGTCATAATGACGTGATATGAATACTTAGTCCGTTGTGGCGCCTAGAATAACAAGGGTTTCGGAGCCATTGGTGGTATGGCTTTGGTGCATGCAGGGACCATTATATTACGCATCTAACTCGCTAAGATACCAAGAGAACCCGTATCATTCTGTCTTGGAGACATGTGTGGAGTTTTACACCTAACTCCTTGGGTGTCTTGCGTCCTCCCGTGTCTGTCTCGTCTACGATGCGGACATTAAACTAACCACAAAGTTCACTAAAAGACATAAATAATTTTTCCATTTGCCGCACAACTCTAACAAATTTGATAAAGCATTGCTGAGACTGAGAGAAACATATGACACTCAAACGGCTATAAGGATAATTTAGTTAAGGGGTGCCTCATTGGCTGTGGTCATGGGGTGCGCACACCCGAACCACCACCGACCAGCTTCTTCCGGTTTAACGCGCTAACCTATGTTGCATTAATTCCAGGAGGACGTCAAACTTGGACAGACCATGCATCTACCGCAAGGACTCCTCTTCGTGGGGGCGCTATGTCTTCTGGCGGTGAGTGGACGGCATGCGACTGAAGCCCAGTCTGCGACTCATGCTGTCGCGGTTATACTGTAGAATATACGTTGTGCGACAGGTGATACACGTTAACGGTGGAAGGTTGCACGCTCCCATGGCGTGAAAATGTGCGTATGGCTGTGGAGATACTAAACGCAGTATAGGAAACAAAAGCAAAGGAGAAACTATAGACATAATATAGCAAAACTTGCCATCACGTACATCAAACAATGATAAGTTAGCAATATCAGCAATCATACAGCTAAGTGTGGTGCACTTTTCCACAGTTCGCGGTCAGAGCAGACAAATGTCAGGATAGCGATAGCAATGGGATACGGCTTCCAGAGCGGTAGCCGCGCCTCTTGACCAAAGTCGCCTGCTACGGCCCGACCCGCCACGCCGCGAAGCAATGCGGCACAGTATAGCCGACAGGGTGGTATGGACGCGCATGGAACGTCATTGGCTTTGACAGTGCTTGTTGAAGGTTTAAGTTGTTTTTGTAATCGGAAGGCCGGAGTTTTTGCGTCAGATCGCGTAGCATATTTTACTGTTATTTTACTGTTTTACTGCTACATGGCAGGCGCTGTTTGGTGCTGAAGTATGTCCCACGGAATCAAGGGTGACTAAGCGGAAGGACAGGGGGACAGCTGCCCCTCCCTCTCACTGCCAGCAGGGACAGGGGCAGCAAGAACCCAGTTTTCCGCTTAAAATTTTGGCTTGAACTTATTACTCAAACTGGAGGTCATGCAGGTACACATATCTCACAACAAAGTCACGTGAAAGAGGCCCCATTACTGAGCTGAGCCCTGACTGGATTTTGGGCATGGAGAGCGGGTCTGGCCTTGGCAAGCCACAGGTCATTGACCTTACAAGGTAAATCTATTTTTTGTGCCAAAACATTTGCTATTTGATTGCCTACAGATAGCAAAGTTTGACGTGGCTTTATCGTACCATTTGAAAGTAATTGTGACAAAAACCCTTCGTGGTCAAACTGACCCCACCCGAGAGCTTGTCAAAACTGTTCGATCAATAGGCGCGCCAGTGATCGGTTGAAATATAACGGATGTCATCCTTTTTTGAAATTCCTCTCGAATACAGAATCCTATGACATAAACCGAGAGAGATCGGTCATGAAAAGTATACATGCGCATGGTATATTCATCGCGACCAATATCCACCAAATTTGCCTATTTTTTGTTGCAATTTTTGGCCATCACTGCCAATTGTTGTCAAGCCGCAGCATAATAGCAGCGATCCAATCACGTAGGTCGGGCCAGACTCCCGAAGCAGCCAATAGCCGAGCGAAGTTAAACGTTGATTTGTGTGCAAAGCCTATAGGGAAGAGTAGGGAGAGAGAAGGGGAAGTTGAATCACTTTCACACCCCAATGCCATAACTTATGTTGATAGGACTAATATTATTTATCTGCTTATAGCTATATACAATCTTAGGCTACATTTATAGCGGCAAAATTTTAGAGAGTACCTCTTCGTTTTTTGGTAAACGACATCTGAATACACCCATCTCAAATGCTACAACCAGCTTCTCCTGGGGTTAACTTTATCCAACGGTAGGGAAAGTAACATTGATTTTTTCGCGGCAAGTAGTCTGCATTGCAAGCAAGCCGAATGCGTTACGATATGTGAACAAAAAGTACTCGTCTCTGCGATGTCAAAATTTCTTTGATTGCGACATGACCTATTTCAGACCTTTTTAAATCAGCCAGTGTTTGTTTCAGTCACCACATCCTCGGCTCTGGCTGCTCAGGTATGAATTACATACATCGGTACTGTGGCTATTGATTTATTGTCTAGATAACAAAAGCCATGGCGGTGATATCCGTTAATCATTGACAGTGCGCCAGTCAATGACATCACTGACAGTAAATCAGTCAATTACATTTTTTCGATGCATTGTATCACTGATGCAGCATACCACACGCACACCTAACACAACATGTGCCGTCTGCCATCTTGAAAGAAAGCTCGTACCACCTCAAAATCCTTAGCCAGCAGACGCCAATTGTATGGCCGTATGTGCAGCACATGTACTTTCCCATCACTGATATCATTCAGGTTGGCCTGGTTATGTCGTGAGACCTTCAGCACGAATTTACACGGATTGCCTGAGTTTTCAGCAATAAACAAACACGCATTTGTCGTGCTCACCCCAAGAGGCGCACATGCAAGCAGCCGGAAATACAGTGAGAGCCAAGCGATGCTGCTGTACGTCAGCTGAGTGACTCAAGGTTGTCATTATTTGCGTAGATTAAGAGTGAATCACCGTGATACTACTTGGGCGTGATGCAACTCGCCCCACTCTCACCTGCCAGCGGACTTCCACCTGTAAAGTTCCCTTTATTGGCGCGTTTTTGAGCTCATTTGTCAAACATATTTGCCATTGGTATTAATGGCCAAGGGTGCTGGCTCCATCGGCTTAGTTTTTCATCATTTACACGATGTCATTTGTTTATATATATATATATATATATATATATATATATATATATATATATATACATATAATGTTAACATATCACGAATCCCGTTATCGCCCCGCCCGTCAATAGCCGCACGTGGCATCCAGTTGGTGTTATCTACGTCTCCGAGCGAATCGGCGGGTCCCGTTGCCTGGCAACCGATTGTCGCACCTCCGCCGGGATAATTCTCCTCTGCGCAGCACTGCGGCCGTGCAGCGTCACCGCCACCGCCGCCCGTTGGGTCGCCTGCCGCGCCCGGTCTCGCCGCGCTGCAGCAGAGCCGTGTGTAGTCAGGTGACAACGCCACGTCGGCTCACCTGGCAAAGCGCGATACAGCTGATCGCCGCCCGTTTCACCTTGCTGGTGGTGCGAAGGTCGGTTGCGTGAGGGTCCGTCCTGGCAGCCGCGCGACGCCGCCGCTCGGTATCAGCACTCGAGACTCGACTTCGGAGCGGCGTCGAGGGCGCGATAACGCCTCGCCAAAACACCCCGTGGTGATCGCCGCCCGGCTGATAAGGCGTGGGACCATGTGGCCGTGAGGTTACGCGGCTCACGTTACGTATCGGTCGGGCTGACGGGCGTGCTTCCGCGCAGCCCGCGTCGATGGAGGCTGATTGGCGATTGGCAGTCTTTGGGATAGGCCTTCCGCTGCGAGGCTTCACTAGTTAAGCACATTTGTTTGACGCAGTAGCATCGCGTCATGGAAGCTGACAGGGATCGTAGTGTGATTGTTGACTATATACCGAAAAAACATTTTCTTCCGCTGGATGTGGATACAGGATGCACACCACGCCGTCGGCGCCATTTCTTGGATGTCTTACAGAGATTATCACATGAGTATCTACGCTTAAAATATTCTAGCACTGCCGTGGATGGACGCCGTAATGAACAAAGGCCATGGGTGAAGCTTGCATTCCAATAGACAGACTACCCCCGCCCCCTTCGCCAACGCTCGTCTCGGCCTGTTGAGTATCTGACAAATTTACCACGAAGCACCGAACAAATTTTAAAAGCGCAATTTTTTATATTCAGGGAAAGCTAATTTCAGTCCCATCCCTTAATCTTGTGGGCCTTTACTCATGAGGGCAAAGGAGGAGTGTGACCACTTGCAGAGGACTCTGCCTTGCACTCATGATGTCTGGAAGTGAATTGAAGTGATATCTTGCATGGCAGACTTACGATATCGAAATATTTGCATCAGAGTTTCTGCACATGACAACGCATAGCTTAATAAAGCCTCACAAGTTACCGTGGGCTTATCTGTGCTCTGGTTGTTTATAATTTTGCTTCTTATTGCTGGCTCCATATACACCACACATTTAACCGCCATGATCATGAATTGCCACCTCTCCATGTACCATGAGCTGTGGCGTCTCACAACCATTGTGGTGGGAAAGCCGGATCTACCAAACCATACGAGAAAACCAAAGTAAATTTCGAACCTTATTCCCCCGGCGGCAAGGCGAGCATGCATGGACGACCAACGACACTCTGTTCCGACGACCTGAAGGTGGCAACTCTTGTCAAGCCGAGGTGGATAAGCCGGCGTTTTCATTTTTACATACCCTGACCGCCCTGTGCCAACGACCGAAGTGTTTTGCCTGATACGCTTCGGCCACGATGAATCCTTTCCGCGTCGTTCCTCGCGTCAGACTTTCGAGCTTTCGCGGCTTATGACCGGAATGACCTCGTCCCAGCGTGACGCCGCCACGCTGTCGTATCCGGAGGAGCGTCCCACTGGGGGCGCTGTACGCCCGGCACGTGCCAGAGGAGCGTCCCACCAGAGGAGCGTCCCACTGGGGGCGCCGTACGCCCGGCACGTGCCAAAGGAGCGTCCCACTGGTGGTGCCGTACGCCCGGCACGTGCCAGAGGAGCGTCCCACCAGAGGAGCGTCCCACTGGGGGCGCCGTACGCCCGGCACGTGCCAAAGGAGCGTCCCACTGGTGGTGCCGTACGCCCGGCACGTGCCAGAGGAGCGTCCCACCAGAGGAGCGTCCCACTGGGGGCGCCGTACGCCCGGCACGTGCCAGAGGAGCGTCCCACTGGTGGTGCCGTACGCCCGGCACGTGCCAGAGGAGCGTCCCACTGGTGGTGCCGTACGCCCGGCACGTGCCAGAGGAGCGTCCCACTGGTGGTGCCGTATGCCCGGCACGTGCCGGAGGAGCGTCCCACTGGTGGTGCCGTACGCCCGGCACGTGCCAGTCATGAGCCGATGCGCGTACCCATGGCAGCACGAGGTCGACGGAGCCGGTGATCGACGACGGACGGTGGATGCTGACGTTCACGTTGGTCATACTCCTCTGCGCAAGCTTTGTAACGCCCCGCTTTTGAAGGCCGTTTGCGCATGGGTTATTGCTGCTACGCACAGGCGGATGGTGGTGTCCAAGCTCAGCACTGCTGCATGTCGGCTTATGACTGGTGCCACAATCTCAAACCGACATATCATATCAGAAGCATCAGTCTTCCACACAGATAGCCTGGACGGATTAGATTGGACACATGTGGCGCGTTTTGCGAGCTTCGCTTGTGGCCGGTGTTGTTGATAGTAGGCAACAATATGGCTACCACCTCGGTGACTTTCCATCTCTCTTAACATTGGCATCAAACTAGGCTATCAATTCGGCAAATTACAGCACTGTTAAAGGAAAGCGATAATGAGGAAAAGCCTTGAATTTATATTTATCGTGCTGAAAATAATCGCTCTAATTCTGGTGGTCACAAGCATAGCCTCGAAGCATTAAGTTTTCTCCACATTCGAGTATAACCACGATAGCGTCGTTTAACGACGAATTCCTGGAATAATGAAAGTGGATTATGCTTAACATAGGAACTCCAAGCTTATGATGCCAACAACCCATGCCCTCCAAACCTTTTTTGACCATATAAAGCAATAACTCATCATTTTTTCCATCATTGCGTTTCATCAATCAGGCTCGCCGACGAGTTCAGTGCACTTACATCTTTGCACCTTCCGGGTTTGCATTTAAGGGCATGTTTTGCATGCCTTTCAATGGGAAAATGCCACTTAACTAAGCACTCTATGCCAGATGTGCCATCTGAGTTTGTCAGAAATTGTGTACAGCGCCACAGACCGCAGTCAAGTCACGCGTAAACTTAATGTTGTATATAGTATATATCTCGGCAAAGTTTCACAGGTTTGGTAGATACACAACCTTTGCTGGATTACAGCGTTGATGGGGTACATGACATGAAGGATCTTCCTAAACAGAGCCAAGCATGAACCTTCGCCCCGATTCACCTTTTCACAATGTGGACTGATGGGGAAGGGGGGGGGGACACCATGCCGGAAAGTTATCCTCAAAACACCTCAGGGGTGTCGCATCGACCCCCTACCGCTGAGGTGTTTTGTGGCGAAGGTTAGGGTGTTGATGATCTGTTTTCAACACTAATTGCGCAATATTGCTTTTAGTGGATTGCGCTTTTCCTCGCAGGCCTTCGCCGTTCATGACTTCATGCGCGAAGCGGAGGACCGCGATAAATACTGGACTAATGCTGCGGCGCGCATGTCGGGAAATACTGTCTGTTGAAGCTGAAGAATGTATCAGGTTAGATTCTGGTGGGTACTACAATCCAGCCATCCAAGTTCAAAATGTTATGTGAAGGTTAAGCATCCGCTTTAAGTTTCGATCACTTTTGTAAAACTCCGTGTGCCGGGTATTGCTTGTTCCTATCAACCTCGAGTCTGGAGATATATGTGGCTACCATCCATGTTGTACAGTTGGGTATGTTAGGACACAGCATAACTAACGTCCTGTGGAAGATTGGACCTACCGGGCACGCATAAGTCGATGCACGTTAAACGGCACCCTTCACGTTGATGTGCTGTTATACGAGAACAACGCTCGTCTGACATCAGCCAAAGGTACGGCATCTTCACTGAAGTCGAGTTGTGGGCATATCTCCGAAAATGTATTCTTCCAGGAGAGTCGCTGCAGTCAGAAAAGGGTGGCCGCAATGCAGACGACAAGAATGACAGACAGGTCATGCCATGCTTGGCTTTAGCCCATGCTACTGGCACAACAACAAGCGACAGCGAGGGGGCTGAACGCCAGCCGCGAGGTTGCTGCTGCGACGCTGTGGCGCGACAGTCCCGATTTGATTGGCCGATAGGTGACGTCAGAGAGCGTGAATGAGTCCGCGTCACTTTATCGCTGGCGTGCGACGTCGTCTGCAGGAAGCTTGGACACCGCGCAGCGCTGGCGCGGGGGGTGGCAGAATGTAATCCGGTCCTCCAACGCAAGATGCCTGATAAAACGCGACGCGCTTAGCCTGAGAGACAAATATCCTGGTGTTGCTAAGGCTGTTTGCTCCTCGCACAAAGGCTCCCAATAGGCCACGAGGTCCGATCGGCGCTCACTATCACTACGCCGCGGCCGTTATCTGCCGACCTTGCTCTGCTGCGGTTGGGCAAGCTTGAGCTGACCTTGGCATTCAATGCAGCAGACAGAGTTTGGAGCAGGAGCAGGCAGGGCGCTTTCTGAGTCAAACAGCGCCGAGGTCTTTTTGAAACTCCTCAGCATGGGATAGCCTGGGGCGGTTGCATGAATTAACGTCTCGTGAAAACAGCTTGGCGAGTTCCACGACATGAGTGGAAGAATGATGAGTTTGAGGGATCTCAGTGGTCTAACATGTTTTCTGCCATTGGAAGGAATAGATGCCCCCAGTTACAGTACCTTTGGCTAAACACTCGCTGTATACCGTTAATATCGCAACCCTGAGGTCAGTAACGTCTCACATAATTTCACCCAAATCGCGCAACATCTCATCTCGTGGTCGGTTTGTGATCATTATCATAGTCTGTGTGTCATTGTTGCATTTCGTATGTTTTAGTGCTAATCGTTAGCACGGGGGTGTTGGATGGAAAAGGTTGATGTGGCAAAAGTTTGAGAGCGAACATCTTTGCATAGTAAAATGGAAGATTTGGGCCAATTTCGGTATCGGTTGGTGACCGTGTTAGTCACCTGCTGACTCACCTACCGAACCGCATTCCCCACGCGCGGGAGCAAATTTGGATAGAGTTCGCTTTACCTGTTCGCATTGCTTAGGGTGCTCGGAGTCAAGAAAATCGCTTGAAAAGAAGAAGCAGTTAGTTTGTTTTGACACACACCGCGATGCCTTTTCCACAAGTTCCGTGCTGTGTTGTATGGGCAGGGTTAGCATGAGCATGCGCGCTCAGGCAAGCCGCGACCAAACATCAGTCTGAGGCGCTGCTGTTGAGCACCATTGGCAGCGGTAGGCTTGCGTGCATAGAGACAAAGTTAAACAATATATTCGCACTGGAACGACGTCTACGCAATGTGAGAACCTTTAGCAGACTGGAACGGCGCCAAGCAAATCAATCATTCACTTTCGGCCGGCATGCCACGTGCGCACCCTCCCTCTGTTACCGCTGATCTTCCAGCTGTTCTAACGCTGCCGCCGCACGTCGACCTGAACACAGTAACGCCTAACCGCTCTACCCCTGCCCGACCGGCAGGGCTGCGCGGCGTCGGAAGGTGGCCACTGCCTCTGGTACGGCATCTGCGGACCGGCCACCCTGTTCGGCGCTCACTCAAACTGTCCGTACACCGGACCAGCGAAGCAGCTGAACGACCAGGCGTCGATCGACATACTCCTGGACGTCTGTCCGTTCTTGTTCGAGAAAGAGAGTGAGCGCATGACTGAGCTCTGGTGCGATGTCTCCACATTAGCTCCGAGCTTTGCGTTGTAGCGGCTCATCAACATATGCGTTACCGATGAATTGTAACGACGGGGTTGTATGCGGCCTGGAAAGGGCGGATTTGTCCAGGACTTGGAGGGCCCAGAGGCGCTTTGAATTGTTTCCTTTCATACATCGCCGTAAGCCTGGTGCTTAATTGTTCCAAATGTTGGGAGCTCGAGCCGCCGAAGTGCCCCCCCCCCCCCCTAACGAAGTGGCATCTCATATCGCGCCTGTAGCGCTGAATGACGGATCTCTATAGATCTGCACAGACCTATAAACAGATTTTTGCGGCTCTTTCTACCAGGTCTGTCCATAAAATAATCCATGTATAATGTTGCAATTTAATAAGAAAGCACAACAGGCATTCCCTAACGTAGAATCGCCAGCCACGTGGTGCCGTCATCTGCTTTTTGTCACAGCTCATGGTGGGTACGCGTGAAAGCCAGGCACTGACCAAGCTAGACAATGCATAACGGCTCAGCACATGGCAGGGCCTTCAAGCGCCTACATCATGATGGCCAAGGAAGGCGGCTTGTGACTTTCCACAGACCTGACCTTGCCACCGACGTTGTGCTGCGATGAGAAGAACATCAAGGAGATGGCCGACTCCCTACAGCTGGCCGCCTCCCAGTTCTCCCGCTGCCCAATCTGCTACTACAACCTCCGCAAGTCCATCTGCGAGATGTCGTGCTCGGCGGAGCAGTCTTCGTTCATGAACGTGACGGCCACGGCCTTCACGGCGGACGGTGAGGCCGCCGCGACACGGGGCCGCCACGCCGTGCGACCCGCCCGACTGGCGACGCGTCACGCCGATTTGGTGACGCGTCACGGCGCTCGAGGGTCACTTGTGAATGGACTTGTGAGAGCGCGGTGACTCGACTCGCTACGTGGGTTCAGCCACGCCGGCAGCGGTGTGGCTGTGACGGTGTGACGTCACAGTGTGGCGTCACAGTGTGGCGCCGCACTGTGAGCAGCGTCCGGAGCCGCAGCCCATCTTAACGATCGTGACCTCCCGGCTGGCCTTAGATTCCCCTCTGTACCCGAGGATACACCAAACTGAGTGACGCTCTGTGTGCATTCTCTGGGATGACAACGCAGTGTAGGTTTCTGGCCAATCCCGAGCAAAGCAGAACCAGACACGGGCTCAACGTATCGCGTTTGTTGAGACTCGGCGTGCTGCGTCCGGTGGCACAGGTGCGCTGACGTCGCCCAGCCCAGCTGAGCAAGCACTGAGTTCCAAGACCAGGTAGCGGGGCAGATTGTCTGCGATGTCGGACACCGCCCAGTGGTGCACGTCCGGAGCAGCGCCCGTGTTCCCGTTCACAACAGAGCTCCGAGTCTTTCCAGTCCCGATATTGCAGAGTCCCGCCGGAGACCAACAGCTGGTCTATCTCAGTTGCGAGTGTGCAGCTGGACTCACAGGAATCCTAGGCGAAGTCAGTCACACTGAACTCATTGAACAAACTCAACGCACTGAGCACATCCTATTGTGTTCTCATTTTCTATTGCGTTCTTTTATCTCCCTCACACTGCGCTCCGCCGTCTTCTCTCAGGTGTGGAATACCTGACGAACGTGGACTACTACATCGACGAAAGCTACACCACCGGCACATTTGACAGCTGCTCCAAGGTCCTGTACCCGCAAACGAACGCGCCAGCCATTGCCAACTTGTGCGGGGAGTGGGGATGGTACCGGTGTACACCAGAAAGGTCAGATATGACGTCATGATACAATTATAGGCATTGGCTGATGCTCCCGGCAGACGCGCTTGGTACTCTGATTTATGCACCGTATGGCGGGGTCCAGCCTCTCAACGTTCAGGACCTCACACTACAGCAATACAAATTGTTTGATGCAACATATGTGACGAAAAAGCGCACCGTAAAATCTTTGCGCATTGTGTTTTTTTTAGGGGGGGGGGGCGTAGGGCATCGGGGCGTACACTCGAGCTCGGATGCTTGTTGAAAGATTTTACCATATCCACTCAAGCATCACTGTGTTAGTGAAGTGAGCAACAGACTTGCAAGTGTGAACGTTTCCACAGAGTGTTTGAATTTGTGCATTTTTTTAAATGACCGCGGAAAACGTTTAAGAATATTGACGTCACGTACCGATGCTCATGCTCTATGCGACAGGTTCTACGAAGCCTTGGGAGACAATATCTACGCACCATTTATCATCACGTACAAGATCGGGACGGATTCAGATGACGTGGCCCCCTACCATTATCTAAAGATGGAAGCGCAAACCTGTGACACGAACACAACTTCAAACACAGGGGTAAGAAGCATGTAGCTACAGCCCGCTAGCTTTGTCGTAGTGTTTGCCATCACGAGCTTTTAACGGAAATGAAAAGCAGGCCGTGTTGCTTTTCGATGTGATGCTGTCGCTCAGCTGACATCTCATTCTCATGTTACAATGTATTCTGTAGTTATTCCATTACTATTTTCACGATACAAACTAATAATATTATGCGAATTTCTCCAAGGGTAGTCGCCAAGCTGCTCATTTCGCTGACGTTATGTAACTGATCACAAAGTAAGTTGATAAAAGGAGTGCGAAAAAGGTATCCTGGACGGAAGCCCAAGATTCCATGACAACATTTGCTGAGTCGGTTTAAAAAAGCATCTCTATCACTCTGCGTCAACCACCGTTTCATCTGTCAGTTTCATCTGTCATGCTGCACTCCTCTGTCACTGCTCTTATCATCTCCCTCTTCGCATATCCTCTCCCCATGTGTTACACCGCCAGTGCCTGCGCAACCCTGGCACACCGCTCCGCAGAAGCCGGTGGACTCCTGCGCCTGCACGGACTGCCCGCGCGCCTGTCCGGTGGCGCCACCTATACCGCCGCCGGCCGGCGACTGGATGGTCAGCTTCGAGGTGACGATGTACGGCTCGGAGGCGGTGATGCTGATCGTCTTCGTGGCCCTGGCCCTGATATTCATCGTCGCGTGCTCCATCTGGCGGTGCAGAACCACCGGTGAGGTACTCGCCGGCGAGCCGCGATGTCGACCTCCCGCGCCAGGTGAAGCTTACGCGACGCTCCGTCGACATCGACGTTGACATTCCGTCGACATTGATGTCGACATCCCACCGCGTCACGGAGCCAGTGGGACGATGCGCCCTGTCAGGTCGCGAGGATCGAGGGCAAACGTTCTGTATGAGGTCTTGGGATAGCGGGCTGACTTCCCACGTTCTGTAGGGTAGCGCTCTGTGCGAGGCCAAGTTTGTGAGGCTTGCAGGTTCTTGTTTTTAGTCGTATCGTGAAGGGTGATGGTCGTCGTTCCTTTCATGTGCTCAGGCCCGACAGCCGACGTTTAGTGTAACGTGAAGCTCGCTATTGGCGTTTTGGTCATGCCATGGAGTTTGCGAAGCCCACGCTTTGTCTTAAGCGACAAAATGGCTTTGTCCTACTTTGTCTCCTATACGACGGAACCTCTGTGTCGTTTGTCGCAAAGCCCTCGATCTGACATCTGTACCAGACGCCAACTCCCCCACCACATGTTGTCACATGGCGCGTGTCCAGGAAACATCTGGTGCCCCTATGCTGGAGCAAAGGTCCTTCGTGACCTCAAAGACGCACAGTGTAAGACGAGCATTGTCCATTCGAGCTCGCAACCGGCGGCGGGCGCTGCCAGCCCGGACGCCACCATCCTGACCGGCTGCCGTCTCAGCAGCTCCGGTGACTCCAGCCGCCGCCGCCGCCGCCGCCGCCTCCTCCGAGCAGCTGGTCAGCGAGCCGTCCTGTCTGGAGCGTTGGGGCGCTGTCATGGACCGCAGCTTGGTCAGCTTCTTCAGAACACTGGGCACATGTGCGTGAGCCACCAGGTGGTGCTCAGTACGGTGCGGGGTCGTGACGTACGAAGCTCATCTCGCTGGGGATCATTGCAAGCCATTGGAGGGGGACAACAGTCATGTGTAGTTTATTTCAATGTCCGGTAATGAGTCTTAGTCATGTAATGTTTAGATACGCCACGATTACAGCCAGATAGGCCACGACTACAGGATTGGCCCCATGTACATAATGTTCATCCCCCTAAGCAACTACACTTTTGGGAGAATGTTGCCAGGAAAGGGCACAATTTGAAAAAGCAGCTATACGAAAGCTATGTTTACTGGCTGTCCTATCGCTAACAGACTGAAATCTCAAATGTGCCGTGTGCCGCCTTAAACTGTGTTAACTTACATACCATGTGTCTGCCGTCAGGCTGCGTGGGTTTACGGACTCGGTGTTTGCTGCCAGACTGTGCCAGCTCACTTGCTCAGTACCTGCTTTCAGACTGTGCCAGCTCACATGCTCTGTGTCAGCTGTCAGACTGTGCCAGCTCACGTGTTATGTATCTGCCGTCAGACTGTGCCAGCCCATGTTCTCGGTGCCTGCCATCAGACTGTGTCAGCTCACATGCTCTGTGTCAGCTGTCAGACTGTGCCAGCTCACGTGTTATGTATCTGCCGTCAGACTGTACCAGCCCACGTTCTCGGTGCCTGCCATCAGACTGTGTCAGCTCACGTGCTCTGTGTCTGCCGTCAGACTGTTCCAGCTCACGTGCTCTGTGTCGGCTGTCAGACTGTGCCAGCTCAATCCTCTGCGTCAGCTGTCAGACTGTGCCAGCTCACGTGTTCTGTATCTGCTGTCAGACTGTGCCAGCTCACGTATGCCGTGTCTGCCGTCAGTCTGTGCCAGATTACATACTCTGTGTCTGCCGTCAGTCTATGCCAGATTAAATATTCTGTGTCTGCCGTCAGTCTGTGCCAGTCACCCGGTGCCGACGCTACTGATCGGCCTAGTCACGACCGTGGCGCTGTCGGCGTGTGTGCTGACGCTCAACATCACCACGGATCCGATCGAGCTCTGGGCGGCGCCCACCAGCCGGTCTCGCCTCGAGAAGGACTACTACGACGAGCACTTCGGGCCCTTCTACCGCACCGAGATGCTCATCATCCGTGCCAAGGACCTGGAGCCGGTGAGTGGACGGGATGGCGAAGGGTATTGCAGATCATGCTGGAAGCGATGACCTTGTGTGTCTTCGAGGCGCATGTGGACTCCATCCGCATTATATCGACCCGCTGCCGTGACTGCAAGTGTGATTCCGTGACTGCGGTGTGAATGTAGATGTGACTGCCATGATCGTGGCAGTCACAGTACAGTACAAGTCACGCGCAGGGCATCGTACATTGTATGGTGTCTACCATACGTGTCTGGCACATGTCTGGTACCATACATGTCTGCAGTCTGGTACAGTGTCTAACGTTCGAAATAGGTGTTGAAAAGTTGCCATCATCGCCGCAATTGTGCATGTTGATCAAGACCAGAGAAATAAGTCCTTGCTTCATGGTTCTTCTGCACATTTCACAAGCGTACAGCATATTGGCCTTCCTTCCCTCGTTGAGATCACGCGAACGCCCACCACTTTGGTGAGCTCGCCAGCAGAGTGGAGTGGCGTATTGCGTATGAGTGGCGTGTTAGCAGCGGAGTGGCGTGTTAGCAGCGGAGTGGCGTGTTAGCAGCGGGGTGGCGTGACGATGCCGTCGTCTTGCTGCAGTTTAACCACTCATCCAGCACCGGTTTGGTTGAGTACGGACCTGCCTTCCATAAGGAGCTACTGCTGGCCGCCATGGACCTGCAGATTTACATCACCAATAATGTGAGGGCCAGCATCTGCAGACATATCGCAACTCGTATCCAAGCGTGAGCGGATTTGAGAAATGGCTTACAAGTGCGAAGCCATCGTCTTGAACGATACAACTTGCTTGATGCAACAATGCAACTACCTAAGCCTTGCAGTTGTATCGATGCAACGATACAACTCATTAAATTTTTCGTGACATCTGCTCTTTTGGATGCAAGCTTACTCTGCGTATGAAAAAAGCAGTAAGAGGTACTGCATGTTTAAAAACAGTAGGCACTGCATGCCTTCGCATATCTTTATGGCCAGTCTTTGTTTGTAAGTCAGGTTTTTTGTCAAAAAAGGACTACGTCTGTTGTGAAGTTATGACAAAATATTGTACTTTGCGAGACAAGCCATTCATCGGCGCTTGGTTCCGGCCCATCTGTCCGTGCGGATCCCACACTGGATCTGAGCATCAGGGTTTGTCGTGAGCTGTAAACCCCGAAGCCTCACTGCAGACATGCGTCCGTAAATGGGTGTGTTCTCCGTTCTCACCGCGCTTGCCGTGTTACGACCAGGTCACCGGCAAGTACCAGAACGAGACGGTGCACCTGGAGGACATCTGTTTCCGACCCATGTACCCGGACAACTCGTACTGCACCATCCAGTCGGTGGCGGAATACTTCCAGGACGACCCGGTCGCGTTCAACTACACCAACCAGGACGGCGACGTCACGTTCAACTACCTCGACCACATCAAGTACTGCTTGCTCAACCCCACCGATCTTGGCGACCAGGACTTCAACAGTCAACCTTGCATGTCCAAGTGGGGTGGCCCCAGCTTCCCGTACACGGCGGTCGGTGGTTTCCTGGGCGAGGGGCAGACGCTCGGGGAGGACGTCAACTACCTGAACGCCACGGCGCTGCTGATCACCTTCCTGGTGCACAACGAGTACGACGCGTCCCAGCTGGGCCCGGCCTTGGCCTGGGAGCAGGCGTAAGTGAAAGTGGAGTCCGACGCCTGCACCAGGTGCCATGCGTTGAGGCGTGAAATAGTGCACGCGATGCGAGTGCTGTAGTCGGATTCTTGCCGATGAGGCATGCAACCGTTTTGGAATGTACTGCGAGCTAGAACGCTGCTAGATCCAGAAGTAGTGGCTGAATTTATGCATCAGTTGGTTATATTTCTATCGCAGCTTCCATTGAAGTCGCTTTTACGAAGCATTATGGTCATTTACGTTTTCCATCCTAATGACTTTTTAAAATTTCCATCCCACGGTATCTTCGCCACAGCTTCTTTTAAGGCCCACGTGCGTGGCAGGTTCCTGGACTTCATCGGCAGCTACAGCCATCCGAACATGGACATCGCCTACATGGCCGAGCGCTCCATCGAGGACGAGATCGCGCGCGAGTCCGAGTCGGACACGTCCACCGTGCTCATCTCGTACCTCATCATGTTCGCCTACATCAGCATCGCGCTCGGACAGTACAACGGCTCCAGTCGTCTGCTGGTGAGCACCGGCCACCGGCGGCGAGAGTGCCGAGTGCAGGCGGCGAGGGCGCCGAGCTTAAGCAGGGAGAGTGCCGAGTGGAGGCGGCGAGAGCGCCGAGCTTGAGCAGAGAGAGCGCTAAGCGGATGCGGCGAGGGCGCCGAGCTTAAACAGGGAGAGCGCGGAGTGGAGGCGGCGAGAGCGCCGAGCTTGAGCAGAGAGAGTGAGAGAGAAAGAGAGAGAGAGGGAGAGAGAGAGAGAGAGTGAGAGAGTGAGAGAGAGAGAGAGTGAGAGAGTGAGAGAGAGAGAGAGAGGGAAAGAGAGAGAGAGAGAGAGAGAGAGAGAGAGAGAGAGAGAGAGAGAGACAGAGAGAGAGAGAGAGAGAGAGAGAGAGAGAGAGAGAGAGAGAGAGAGAGAGAGAGAGAGAGAGAGAGAGAGAGAGAGAGAGAGAGAGAGAGAGAGAGAGAGAGAGAGAGAGAGAGAGAGAGAGAGAGAGAGAGAGAGAGAGAGAGAGAAGGAGAGAGAGAGAGAGAGAGAGAGAGAGAGAAGAGAGAGAGAGAGAGAGAGAGAGAGAGAGAGAGAGAGAGAGAGGAGAGAGAGAGAGAGAGAGGAGAGAGAGAGAGAGAGAGAGAGAGAGAGAGAGAGAGAGAGAGAGAGAGAGAGAGAGAGAGAGAGAGAGAGAGAGAGAGAGAGAGAGAGAGAGAGAGAGAGAGAGAGAGAGAGAGAGAGAGAGAGAGAGAGAGAGAGAGAGAGAGAGAGAGAGCCGAGCGGAGCCGGGGAGAGCGCTGAGTGGAATCGTGGCCACTTACCGACACAGGAGCCTCTCATTGTTTTTGCACCCCCGCCAATGCAAATTGAGGGCCCCGAGGTTGTTCCTGCTGGATAAATGGGCATCCAAGGCACAGAGTCAACTGTTCGGTGTTGGTGATCCCTGGAAATAGAGATCCGCATTGTCTTAGGAGTTCTCAATCGTTGCATGAGACCCTCTGAATGTCACCTGAGGCCATTACCCTACGGACCGGGGACCTCATCACGTGCCCAGGTGGTCGGTTAAATACCCTTCGCTCGGGTGGGGTCAGTTTGACCTCACTGAACTCGCACAAATGAAGAAAGCTAGAGACACCAGATTCACAGGGTGTGCTGGTCTGTGTGTGAACTCACTTGTGCTTAAACGTTAGATTACTAGGTCACGAACTTTGGGTCACATGGGGTCGAACAAGGTCAAAGCCCAGAATGATGTTTAATGTACTCCCGGCTTTCTCACGTAACCATCGTGAACCTAAATATCTGCTCATTTAATGTAAGTGGTCTTGTTTGACCTTTTGAAAGTCATGGTGACTGAAATTCTACAAGACTTCCTTGACTTTTGCACTTGAAGAAGCGTTAAGGATTACGATAGGCAGTACGTTCCTGAAGACAAAATGTTGACTCGGGTCATTTTATGTCGGTGACCTATTCTGACCTTTAAAAAGTGCAAGGAAGATGTATAATGCGCTTCCTGTTTTCAATTATTTCAAAATGAGCATCAGAAACTACTCCGTACCGTAACATTACAAAAAACCCTACATTACAAAAAAAACAGTTGCTTCTACCTTGGCCTGATCTTCATACCTGACCCTAGGTCAATGAAATTGGTTAATTCAACCTTCGTGTTGCCTCCGATATTATCTCAGAGATGTGTGACTTCGTATAGCGCTCCGTTGTTGCATCAGGTTGAACGATTCCCTAGAAATTGTCGTCGCTGGATCCATGGCCGGACTTTAACCTGCTGTAGGTTATCCATTTTACGAGCTTCATCTAAAATTGTGGTGACAAGCTATCTGGTATTTAATTGCCTAAAGCTATGCGAAATTTGGCGCAGCTACGCCGCGTCGTTCGGAAACCATTGCAGAAAAACCTTCTGAGGGTCAAATTGCCCCCCGCCCGAGCGCGTGTTAACGTGACTTACAGCCAGCCCTTCTGTTCAACACTGATTGTGCCTGATCGACATATAGGACCTCATCAGCTCAGGGACCCACAGTCAGCGCAAAGGATTCTCTGACTGGCATTTGAGGGCCCGGCATTGCAGGCCGGACCCGTTAACGCGACCTCCGGCCAGACCTTCGGGTCCTTTGGGCCCTCAAATCTGGCCATTAATCGTTGGTCCCTCAGGACGGGGGAGGGCACATTGCTCTATGTCCCCGGCCTGTGCCACCGCTATAGCGGTGTCGGGACTGACATGAGCGGAGACGGTGAGGAGAGCTGACTCAGTCCTGAGCTTGTGGAAGTTTTGGCCGCGTCCTCTCAGGCATGGCTTCAATCCGCACGTGTGCCAAGTCCGTGTGTCATCACGGGTGTGTTGTGATCATGATGATAGTGCCTAACCTCCTTTCTGATAGAACTGGCGACGTAAAATAATCCCATCACCAGCAAAACACTCGGACTCTATCCAGCCATTCTCTGTTCATAGGTGTACCTCAGCATCATCTTCGAGGCTCCCACGTGATATGCTATCACTGACAATGACGTTTTAGATCAGCATTGAGTTCGCCACTAGCGTACCATGAGTACGGAGCATACCTAAAGCAATCACACCGACAAACGTCCCCCATCTTTTCCTCAGAAGACAGTGCTGGCCTGGGCTGACTCTCTGCCTTCCACTCTCTCCCTCACAGATCGACAGCAAGATCACGCTGGGCCTGGGCGGCGTCATCATCGTCCTGCTCTCCGTCATGGCCTCGCTGGGCGTGTACGGCCTGGTCGGCGTTTCCGGCACGCTCATCGTCATCGAGGTCATCCCATTCCTGGTGCTGGCCGTCGGCGTCGACAACATCTTCATCCTGGTGCAGGCGTACCAGCGCGAGAGCCAGCGGCCGACCGAGTCGCTCGAGCAGTTCATCGGACGGGTCGTGGGCGAGGTGGCGCCCTCCATGCTGCTCTCGTCCACCTCCGAGTCGGCCTGCTTTTTCCTCGGTCAGTTCCATTACAGTCGTGGGTCTGTTTCGGGCTATAAAAGTCTCTGTCCTATGAGTCTTTGCGAGTCTCGGCGATCCAAGCCGGCCGACGCGACTTCGGATTTGTGCTGCCGCAGCGCTGAATGCATGCGCTGCTTATGTTCATGTAAACAAGCTGTGAAGGGACAGCTTTGGACAAAATTGGGCCAATGCTTGCGTGACGGGTCTAGAAAATAGATTACGCGATCGCATGTGAACGAATTGTGTACCCAGCTGTCCTGCGATGAGGCCGGAGTATCCAGACGCCCGAAACGTGCTTCCGTGGCACCGAAATTCTTCGCCATAAATTTGAGCAGCACTGGTGATATCTTTACATGCTCGCATCATGGCAAGGTGCCGGGTACAGGATGCAAGCCAGTATTCCTTACTACACTTAGTTAAGGAAAAGAGATGACTTGAAAGGAGATATAAGACCAGAAACCATTCAAGATATTCATGATTCTGCATTTTCGCATTTCCGAAAAGCGGACGAAAACATTTACTTCTTCGTCACCGCAGGTGCGTTATCAACATGAAACTGAGTCGGAGTCTCTTCCCGATATGATACAAGATGTCCACTGTGCCACTCCCGAGTTCCCGGTGCTCCCCTGCCGGCTGCGTGACCGTATTGACGACTCGTCGTTCTGCCGCCAGGGGCGCTGATCGACATGCCGGCCGTGCGCTCGTTCGCGCTGTTCGCCGGCCTCGCGCTGCTGTTCGACTTTCTGCTGCAGATCACGTGCTTCGTGTCGCTACTCACGATGGACGCCCGCCGACAAGACGTGCGTGCACAGTGCACCTGTGCAAGGCCCGCGGATGGCGCGGCCGTCGCGCCGCGCCGCACCGCGCCTCGCCGCCGCACCCCTCCGCCTTGCGGACGCGACCCCGGTTACCACGGAGACAGTCGAGCAGGGCGGCGCTGGGGCTGCGCACCTGCTGTAGCTTGTATGTGCATGGCCAAGCAGACATGCGAGAGCAAACCATCAGCTTGAGGTTTCTGCCGCTCGTTAGGCATTATCATATATGCAACGAATTATGGCATGATATGAAACGTCGCTACTAAGGTGGCGATTAGTTCCTGTGAGGGAATCCTAATGGAACTACTCACATCCCCAAACAACGTGGTCACGTCCGTGTCTGACTGCTCCGCCCGTGCTGCCGCCGTCCGTCCTGCGGCGTGTCCTGCCTGCCGACGGCCTTCTGCCGCTAACTCCCGCGCTCGCTACCCTCAGGCCAACCGGTTTGACATCCTGTGCTGTGTGCGCGGCTCCAAGAAGAGCGGCGAGCGCCAGGAGGGCATCCTGTACCGGCTGTTCAAGAACCTGTACGCGCCAATGCTGATGCGGCCGGCGGTGCGCGGAACCGTTATCATCGCCTTCTTCGGCTGGCTCTGCTCCAGCATCGCCGTGGTGCCCTACGTCGACGTCGGGCTGGACCAGGAGCTCTCCATGCCGCAGGACTCCTACATGCTCAAGATGTTCAAGGTGTGGCCGCCGGCATGGGGTGCGGACTACCTGCGAGGGAGGGCGGGTCCGGAGCGCCGGATTGGCTCTCAATGTGCCAATGTTGTCGGCGTGGCTCTGTCGTGAGTTAGGACAGCTTGCGGTGGTGGGATCTGTTCGGTGTATCTCGCCACACATTGATCGTCTGGGTTTATGTGAAAGATATCTCATTGTCGTATAGCAGTCATTTAAGGTCACACCCATATGGAGAGTCGAGTGGTACAACAGAGTTTTAAAACAAATGGACTGTAACAGCACTCGCCGTTAACGTTACATGTGAGCCAAACTTTCACAGCGGAGCGACCTCGCCTCAAACATTCGCTTCCCGTAGCTTGGTCTGCAGCACTCTTGATCAGCGTCCTCCGTCCTTGCCGTGTGCAGTGCCAACAGCATCCCTGACCAGCGTCCCCCGTCCTCGCCGTGTGCAGTACCAGCAGCATCCCTGACCAGCGTCCCCCGTCCTCGCCATGTGCAGTACCAGCAGTATCCCTGACCAGCGTCCCCCGTCCTCGCCGTGTGCAGTACCAGCAGCACCCCTGACCAGCGCCCCCCGTCCTCGCTGTGTGCAGTACCAGCAGCATCCCTGACCAGCGTCCCCCGTCCTCGCCGTGTGCAGTACCAGCAGCATCCCTGACCAGCGTCCCCCGTCCTCGCTGTGTGCAGTACCAGCAGCATCCCTGACCAGCGTCCCCCGTCCTCGCTGTGTGCAGTACCAACAGCACCCCTGACCAGCGTCCCCCGTCCTCGCCGTGTGCAGTACCAGCAGCATCCCTGACCAGCGTCCCCCGTCCTCGCTGTGTGCAGTACCAGCAGCATCCCTGACCAGCGTCCCCTGTCTTCGCCGTGTGCAGTACCAGCAGGACTACCTCAGTGTTGGGCCGCCCGTCTACTTCGTGGTGCGCGATGGTCTCAACTACAGCGACGAGCGGGTGCTGAACCGCATCTGCTCGACCGTCAACTGCGACGGCAACTCCATCGGCACGCAAATCGCGCTGGCCGCCCAGCAGCCGGCCAGGTCAGCAGCAGTCTCCAGCCGATGGCAGAGGGGGCGGGAGGGAGGGGAAAGGGGGCAGTGCCGTGTTGAATAGCAATGAATGGCAACATCTTGTTGCGGACCTTTATACCCACTGACATGCCTGAGGATGCTCTAAGCGTTTGACGCTAGTGGGGCATTTGTTTAAGCTCTACTTTTACTTTTTCTTCTTTCATCCGTGTTTATTTATTCATTCGGAGTTTCACGTCAGTTCGTTGCAAGTGGTATTTTGTCCCCCCCCCCCCACAACACCTCCCCAGAGTTAAATCGACCCGACCGATCTTGTCAGAAGGCTCAAAATGACAAAATGACAGGGTCGCGTAGGCCTCTTTGCGCCAACACATCCTTGAACACTATCAGCGGCTCATTCAGAAAGGGAAAACCATGGGCAAAACGAATTACATGGCGCGATGTGTTTAATCGGCGTAGACGAAACGACAGGCTGCAAGCTTTATTCGGGAATGCATATTGAATATCGAATGATGTCTTTGGTATGTACCACTGATGATGATCTGTACCACTAATACCACTAATGATGTGTACCACTGACGGACACAGGACTACCCAGATAGGTAGATTGCGTCAACATTTGATTAAGGATTATCAATTCGCGATGCATGCTTTGTCAAGGGATGTCTAAAACTGACATGATTTACGTGATCTCGTTTCCAGGTTTCGGGATATAAGACGATATGATAGTTGATGACTTCTTTGACGCAATTCACAAACCTCCTAAAACATCTATCGCCGTATGAATTGCGTAATGCCTCATCATAGGCATACACACATGAATATACTCAAAGTGACATAGTGTAGCGTGTAGCGGTCTGTTTGGCTTGTTACAAACTCATAAACACGCCTGTGGTATGCTGGCATACAAATACTTCTGACCTATTATTTCCCTTCCAGAACTTTCCCCTTTAGAGGAACCTACTGAAAAATGCTCTAGTACCCTGACCGCGTGCGCTTGGGCCATGCGCAGGACATACGTAGCCAGTCCAGCGAGCAACTGGGTGGACGACTTCTTCGACTGGTGCACCTTCGGTTATGAGCACGGCAAGCCCGGCTCCGGTCCCAGCTGTTGCTATCGTAACAAGACCGACGACGGCTTCTGTCCCTCCATGAGGGGAAATAGTACGTTCCAGGGTCCGAGTGGCGTGTTTCCTTGTCATCCCTAATGGACTAACTACTGGTAATCTTTTGGGGTCATCTAACGACGTTATTTGGTAGGCAATGAGGTGCAGGGCTGGAGCTGTTTGTGTATGCGTCGGCTGTTAAATCTGCCTAGATATGGATGGAACAGTCTATTTTTCTCTCTCGGGCTCAGCGCGCCTTTTGCATTGAGAGCGGACAACGTTTGACTCTGACCAGACCATGAAGTGGTTATACCATTACCGCTGGCGATTATTAAGGTGCTGTGCTCGACCATGCGCATATCGTGTGGAAACTCTCTTGGTCTGCCACTGTTTTCCAAACCACGCACCTCCATACCTCAGCATATGTGTAGTGTCAGTTTATGCATAACGGCTCATAAAAGTTTCACTTTCAGAAATGTAATTTCATTCCTTTTCTCGTGATATATGATCCATCCTTCCTGTTCGCCAGCAGTAAGGATGAATCAAATTTGATGCCATTCGAAAAGTTCGAATAAAATCAGCATTCAGAAATCAGCCTATGAGTGAAACTAACACCTTTCCACAGAGCTCGATAAGGACTGCCAGAAATGCCAAATGGGTTTCACGGACAACCTTCGTCGGCCTGACCAGGAGTCGTTCCAAGCATACATCTCATTCTTCCTCAACGACAACCCGGGAGAGACCTGTCCCAAGGGTGGGCACGCCGCATACGGAGACGTAAGCAGCTGCTCCGTGATCTCGGCCCCATATGAGTTGCGTAAACACCCGTGCAGAGATTCGCCGTAGCGTTGTGATGAACCAGCAAAAAACCACTGTCTGCGATGCATGTTGAGTACAGCGGCGATGGAAAACCCAGGCGTGTGTAATGGGCTTGCAGCACCAGAAACGAAACGTCGTGGTCGGTTGATAGCATTTGCGGCGGTGATTTCCTCACGACGGGTAATGGAACTGAAATGACCTGAAACAGATCAGGCCTCAGGATAACGAAACCGTCACCGACGTATTCTTCCTTATCTTCGGCAGGCGGTGAATGTCGTCAAGGATGCGGACAACAAGACCAACGTGGGTGCGTCCTACTTCATGGCCTACCACACCATCCTGAAAACGTCCGTGGACTTCTACAGCGCGCTAGAGTGGGCGCGCAACATTACCGACGGCATGACCCGGGCGCTGAACGAAGCGTCAGGCGGCACCAGCCAGCAGCAGGTGTTTCCCTACAGGTGAGACGGAGGGCCGGCTGACAAGGGCGGCCACGCAGGGACGTGCCAGCAGCAGAGCCCTGCTACGGCTTGTGGCTGGGCGGACAGGACACGCTGCACTCCGTGATTGGTTGCGCTGATTATAGTGATGAGCACGATAATGTTTAACCCTCACCTTGATAGTGGCGGTGCGGCGGTGCGCCCCCCCCCCCCCCCCCCACCCCACCTCCCCGCTCCCCGAAGGTTTTCTGCGAATGCGTCTTCGACGCGTCGTGGAATGGCGCCCACATTTTCGGTAACCTATGGGGCATTCATTGCTCGCAAAACCAAAAAAGGTGTCCCTGTGTTGTCCCTAGTGTGTCCCTAGCCTTTCCCGTGTCGGGGCAGCAGCGATTTTATGATCCCTGCACGGCGATCTACGGCCGCCGCGGGCCCAGGGCGGTAACCGACGATCCCGTGGAACGCGCGGAACGGGCTGCCATTGTGATGTTTAAGGAGTCATACACCATGAACGTACGAATAAAGCACACAAACCTTGAAATCATTGTACTCAGAACTGAACAGGATGCTCCTGTAGGATTTTGTGATCCTGCAGGGCTTGGTTTTGTACATGTGAAAATTTAAAGTGGAAAAGTTGGAATTCGGGAAAATTTGGCCTATGGCCTGGAAAAATGGAGTCAATTATTCACCTCACAACATTCAAACTATTACCAATCGCAAGATTCCGTTAAGACCAATCCACTGGTGCTTTCCGTGAAGGAATATCTTCCTTAATTTGGAACCGACAGGGGGTCGCACTGACCCTCCCATCAGCCTGTGTTTTGAAAAGCGGCGAATCAGAACGAGGGTTACAAGCGGGTGCGTACCATAAATGCGACACAGGTGTGGTGGCCGTGATTACACTTCACATGCTTATCTACTGCACTTAGTAACGCTATCAGAGCGGATTTTCCCAACGTTTTCGAAGCGCGGGGATCTTCAGCCTCGAAACACCACTTCGACCTCAGCAGCCACAACAGCCTTTGCCTTTGCTTTCGTGGCGTGCGTCTGTATAACGGCGTATGGTTACGAGTTTGAGTCTGAACGCCGGAGAAATCCCGTGTTCTCGGCCAAGCTTAGCGCGGGAGGCGCCGCTTGTGTGGGCCGCGAGCCACCATTATTGAACGTCTGCATGCAACACTCAGGCCCAGCAGCCAGGGCCGTCAGCAATGTATGAGCCCCAAGCACTTGGCATCGTTTTCTTCAATCGCACAATAAGTATGCTTTTCACATTACCAGGATTCTTCTTCACTGAGAGAGGCCGTCTGAAGGCTCATCTTTAGTTTTCAGAAGGCTTTAGTTTGCCGGGGATTTCCCATAGTCGAAGAAAATTCTTTCACTCCATAAATAGCGATAATTTCAAACCTTGATGCTGGAAGTCATGTAAGCCCGGTGATCCTGCTATGTTACAAGAAGCGTGTGGTGCCACGTTGAGGTATGGAACACCGAACGACGAATCCTTCCTTTCCAGCCCTGGAGAGGGAGCGCGCATCCCTGAGTTGCATACAGTTCAGGTGAAACAAGTGGTGATCCCATTAGAGCGGGTGTTCCGTGTGCATGAAGACTGACTAAAGCCCACAGAGGCAGGAGCAGTTTGGGGCTTTCACAATACATTGCGATGGGGCGCTGTGATGTATTTCTGCGCATTGCGCGGATTTCGGTCCAAGCCATCAATTGCATCCAATCCACTCACCGCTCGTAGAAGAGGCACACTTTTTTGGGATGTCAGATGGCCATCGATCCTTAAACCCATTCCGGTTTATTGGCGACCGCAAATATGTCAGCCTGTCCTATCCTGTCCCGTGGCATTATCAACGTCCCTATCAATTCCATATAAAAAGAAAGGCCTTCAGCTCATAATGTTTCGACATAATGAGTCCAAAGCCTTTATGTTAAGTTAACGACCTTCAATATGCCGGGAGGAGTTGAAGGGAGTGTTCCACGTTTATATTGGGTTTTGAGTTGAAATAGCCATCTTGAAGAAATTCGGTGCTGTTCACAATTCTGCCATTTGTAAGCCGCTCTAGTTTCTGAGGAGAAATGGAGAAATGGAGAAAAAAATGGAGAAAATGGAGAAAGGTATATCGAGGAAAACATTTCAAGGTCACCTTGGCACTCATGACGTGACAACAACATCATTCAAATTTTGTCTTTCTATAGCCATGCGGTGATCACGGCCAAAAAATAGAATTGCCGAGGCGTTCAAATCTGGCGTTCGTGAGCGCGATTTCCAGATAAAGCGGCTGTGCATCGGCTCTCAATCAATGTTGTGCAAGGTACGATGACGTAATCAAACCATGGCGCCTGGAAAAAACATATTTACTTGACAGAAAACTATAGGTTTTGCAGTGTATTCAAGAGGAACATTATTCACATAGATAAGACAGTAGTAATAGCCTGATTCCTCGGATAAAAGTAGGAGAATGCAAATATCAGCCAATCTATATCTTTATCCTCATGGTTTTTCTCCGAGGAATAAGGCTATTGCTACTCTTATCCATGTTAACAGAGAACTGTGTTGTCTAAAGTAGTCGTTTCCGCTTAAAAGGCATACCAATAGGTATAAGTGGGCTCGTTTCAGCATATCTGATGCTTGCTTCAATATCTTCAAATGTGAACCATTCCATATGAACAAAGCTACAATGCTGACCAAAAATTGTATTGTAAATACTGAATATTTCGACATGTGCCCATCCTTACGAGCAATTTGAAATCCTCAGTTTTGTTGAACTCTAAACTTCTTGAGGATTAACAAGCTCGAAACATTGAATAACGTCAACATAATCGATATTTATCACAGCGTTGTTTATCCAGTGCCTGCTGGTACATAGAAGGTCATTAATTTAGCATTAAAATTTTGGACTTGTAATGCCTAAATCAATGATATTGACTGAGTCGAACTCTAATGATTTCTCGAATAAGATAATTCGAGTCGATTTAACAAATAATACAGCCCCCTCCTTGAGAAACCTGCTCCCTTCAGCATCTCAATCGATGCCGCTGATTTTTAACTTTTTACCTTTACTTTTGTGACATTTAACATTACCTTTTCACCGTGATGCAGCTGCCCGGCCATAGTCTGCCAATCTCTTCACTGACCGGTCCTGCGTTTGTTTCAGTGTATTTTACGTCTTCTACGAGCAGTACCTGACCATGTGGGCGGACGTGCTGCGCTCACTCGCCATCTCAATCGTCACCATCTTCCTCGTCACCTTCTTCCTGATGGGGCTCGACTTACACTCGGCGCTGATCGTGTTGGTGATGATCCTGCTCATCATCACCAACCTGCTCGGCCTGATGTACTGGTGGGATATCTCGCTCAACGCCGTCTCCCTCGTCAACCTGATCATGGTGAGGCTCGGACGCCGCGTCAGGCAAACCTGAGCTGTGTACTGGTGAAACGGCGCCGATGGCGGCCTGTAACTGTAGAGGGATTCAGGTGTGTGTGCGCAATGCGATGGGTTTGATTTAACTGTGGTGTCACAGTATTTCCTAGCATGGAGCGACGGGAGAAAAATAACATTGGACGATCTTGGCGCTGAGTTTAAGCACCAGGTCTTTGATCTCAAACATTTCCGGGTCTAGAAGCTGGCCAACTTGCCGCGGTGTTGAAAGTGATTGATGTGCTCAGAAAAGGCTTTTACGTGCTATTGCCCTGTACAGTGTGATCTACCCCTTACCGCTGCCGCGCTGGCTGCGATGTCACGGCCGCCGACCTGCCCCGCGCTCATGCCCTCAGGCGGTGGGCATCTCGGTGGAGTTCTGCAGCCACATCACGCGCGCCTTCGCCGTCTCACTGAAGCCGAGCCGGGTGGAGCGGGCCAGTGAAGCGCTCACCAACATGGGCTCCTCGGTACGGGGGCGGTTTCGGACAGGCTCCCTCCCGTGCCGCCAGCACGAGCCGAGGCCAGCCGCCCAGCTGCCCAGCCACTTGCTTCGGACCGGCCGCTGTCAAATGGGCGGGCCTGGGCGGCTTCACGGGAACTTTGTAATCTAAGTTCGCCTGATGCCACGCTCGCCAATCTAAGCAACAGACACTAAGTTAGGTCACATTGCTTGTTCTGAAAGAGAACGAGCTGAAGTTCGTGCGCCGAAAAGACATTGATTGATGATATTCAGCTCAGCATCGCGGCTAATCTCATTTAGTGTTGGTGTTACGCCTTTGACGTCGTTACCAATGTCCCATGCGTTGCGGCATTCTGGGTAATGGACGTGTAATGGTGCTCACAAGCTTGCTCATTTTGACACGCTTCCAGGTTCTTAGCGGCATAACGCTCACCAAGTTTGGCGGGATCGTTGTCCTGGGATTCGCCCAATCACAGATCTTCCAGATATTTTACTTCCGGTAAGTGGTTTCAGGTTTCGAGAAGCGGGCGTGCTAGTACGGCGAATAGGTCCAGGAGACGGATTGCGTGCGATAAACACCATTCGCCGTCAAAATGTTCAGCGGTCCGTCAAATATCTTGTCTTCCTCCAGATCCGGCTTTGCTCTCAAAGCGTGTTCTAACGGTGTCAAATGCAGCGTCTGCATTGAGACGCGTGACCATCTGTGGCTAATAATCATCTATCACATCGTTGGTCATGTACATACAAAATTAAATCACATGCAAACAACGCCAACCAAAATTCTAATGCGGTGCGTCATTTCTGCGCTGTGTCTGATTCGCCGCAGCCTCCTCTGACCGCAGGCTCGCTCCGCTGACCGCTGACCTGTTTCGCAGGATGTACCTCGGCGTGGTGCTGTACGGCGCGTCACACGGTCTGATCCTGCTGCCCGTGGTACTCAGCTTTGTCGGTGGGTGTCGGACAGGCCAGCGGTGCTGCTGCGCGTTCAGTGGGTGGATAGGAACCGGGTGGCACTTCTGGGCCGGGGAGACGATGGCGCACACGATATCAGTCTACGGGGTTCCTGTATGCTCTCAGGGTGAGATGCGTTATCAACCCAATGTAGGTCATCCTTTGTTTGACATTACGTTTGATGTCTTCGCTGAAGGTGAATGTGGAGATGAGCGGCCGAGCCTACGAAAGTGACGGAAATATGGTGCCCGAAGCTTAGCTAGTAGTGTTGAACACTCCGCCATCAGTGGCAGGCGACCCGGCCAGCGTCTCAGAAATCCAGCCTATGTGACTCGTCTTTAACAGCTGGCAGCTGGCCAAGAGAGCCAGGCCGAGACAGGGTCGGCCGTGTCACGGCACTGCGTGACACGTCGAAATCCTTCAACAGCTGTCCGTTGAACTGGGGTCGTTCTTCTTGTGTGGTAGAACTACGGTCTTCCTAAGCCAAGCAGCTAGAATCGTCAAGGACTTCAATCACAAACACATCGCTGCTACACATTCAAGCAGATTTGTGAAATGACGCAGAACGCGCATTGGCGAGTGCGGCAAATATGGAGAGTGAGAGCTAGAAGTGGTTGAGGGAGATGTTTATAGAACACCTAGAGAGTAGCGGAATGACGATAGAATGGTTTCTGTGAAATGTGAGCCCAGCTGCATTTTGTATTTTATTATCGGCCGGTGCCAGCAATAACTGTTTTACTGTCTCGCAGGCCCGCCGTTGAATCGGTCCTTGCTGCGCCAGCGCCAGGAGCGCCAGAGCCATCTATCGGAGACAAAGCACGAAGCCGGCTCGTCAGCGCAGCTCGAGGTGAGGGCCGCGGGGCGGGAGTGTGTGGGGGGGGAGGGGGGAGGGGGATATCGGCCATTCCCGTCGCATGGGATGACTGAACGGAGGTACAGTCTGGAGCGTCGGGTGCAGTTACGGAGACAGCATAGATAACACCTCGGTACAGTCGTGTTCATAGTTCCCCAGTCCTGGTCAGAGCGACGGCATCAAGGTTTGCTATTAGGTCCTCGATCCCAGCCCACAGGCCGCTCGGAATACGCCGAAAAATCGTCTGTCGGAGCGAAAAGTCGAGGACAGTTCATACCACACAAGACTAACGCTCTCATAACTATTTGCTTTACTGCTGTTTAAGTGATTATCTTTTTGCAAACCCAAATGAATCTTCAAACTCCCCACCACATGCTCGTGCATATTTTCAACATACCTGTATTTAGCAATAGTGACGACTACGTTGCTCTTTCAGAACTATTTCTAACAAAGTTCGGCGAATGACCGCCCCCGTCCGCAAGCTGCCCACACAAATCGCCGCCCGACTGCCTGCAACAGCATTTGAGAAGCGTCACCGATGTTACCTGCTCCGACCCGAGCCGAGCACGCACACGTGCGGCACCGCTGCCACGCCGCCCCTCTGATGCGCGGTGCGGTGCGGGCCGTGATCTGACCGGATGACGCGCGGCACCGCTGCCACGCCGTCCCTCTGATGTGCGGTGCGGTGCGGGCTGTGGTCTGACCGGATGACGTGCGGCACCGCTGCCACGCCGTCCCCTGATGTGCGGTGCGGGCTGTGGTCTGATCGGATGACGTGCGGCACCGCTGCCTCGCCGCCCCTCTGATGTGCGGTGCGGTGCGGGCTGTGGTCTGGTCGGATGACGTGCGGCACCGCTGCCTCGCCGTTCCCTGATGTGCGGTGCGGGCTGTGGTCTGATCGGATGACGCAATGGTCCAGCTCCGCTGGCCGTGTCCCGCTGCCCTGTCCCGCTGCCGGGAGCATGGGGCGAGTACTGTGCTCTGCAGTACTCCCCTGCGGGGCGCTGGGGCCACCCTGGACATAGTGGTACTGGTCGGACGCCCTATTGTGGTGTTGAGAACATCTTGCCACGCCGGGCGGATCGATTCAACATCCAGGAGAAATTGTAAACAACGGGTATTGCCTCGTAAGAGCGCAGTGAATGTAGCTGCGCGTACACCAGTATATAGAAGAAGGCTGCACAAATACGACTGAGCCATACGATGTCTCCGGGTACGGCGCGGTGCTGGCCGGCCGCCTGCGCACCGGTGTGGTATGAGGTTCAGAGCCAGAGTCGAGAGCGCAGCCCTCGGGGTACAGGCGCAAGGAGGCCCCGTGAGAGGACCGCGGTCAGGCTACAAAGCGGTGTGCAATTATTTTTGTGCCGTGCGGGGTACCCGCATGAACGATCGTTCTTAAACATACACTTGGACGACATCAGCAGCCTTTTGAGCTGAACTTGGGGCAAACTTCCCACTTTGCAACCAAGACTACTAACGAGAAACTACTTTCTACAAAAGAATGTTCATCAAAGATTCCTTATAAATCAGTGCAAAAGAGAATCCGCTTTAAACAGGACAGCCTTGCGTGGGTAACTCAGGGGACAAGGGACCGTTCCGCATTTGAGGATATTGGGGCCAGCATCATACATGATGGAAAAAACTCACTCGCAATTATTGTAGTGCTTTTTCAGTACAAGACCGCTCTAAATAGCAAAATTGCACTAAATATTCCATGTTCCTTATCACGCCATCGTTCCATTACGTCACGGAACAGGAGTGTTGATTCATGTAACCGATCGGGAAGCCGAGCCGCGGCCCGATGACCTAGCCCTCTTGTTCTCAACGATTTTAGCCCACTAGGCTTTGGCGAAAGGCCTCTTATATTGATACTTTTTGTATCACTTAAAGAGGTCTTCAATTGAAGAAGCATAGTAGTCTTGCAGGAACGGATCCAGAGGGAGGGGGCACTGGAGGTACATGCCCTTCTGGTATGAAAGTAAGGGCGGCACTCTAGAAGCCACCTTGGGGCGCCGAAAGCATACTTTTGTGGCGGCCAGGGGCGACGGCACGTATTGATGGCTGTGGAGGACGGGGACAGAGCTAGCCATGAGGCACTTCGGTCGCTCCTGCATTCCGGAGCTTTTCAGTTTAGCCTCTCACACCTTTGCGTGTCTTATGGCCCAACTGTGTAAAGTTTATTGCATCTTTCATCCGCTCAGTTGTTTCGTGTTATCTGGCGGGGAGACCAAACACGGCTTTATATTGCAAGGATAAGGGGTGCTGTAGCGTTGGTGTGTGCATTGCTCCATACGGCAGGCACATGTGTTTCGTTTCGCTGGGGCGGCAAACATCCGACTGCATTAACGGTTCCCGTTACGGGGTTTGGCGGCAGAGCCATTTGGCCGAATTACACAATCTAAGATGTCCTTCGTTGGATTTAGGTCGCAGCGCCTCCCATGTTAAATGTTGCTTTATTTAATACGCGCCCAGGTAGCCGGTACATATCTTTCGCTCGGGTGGGGCACATTTTGGCCCCTTGAGATATCAAAAGCTGAAAGAATTCGATATATTTATCTTACAGGATCAGTTTTCAGTATGTGAACTCACTTGCGTCAAAATTTGATGTTCTTGGGTCATAGCCCTCGAGTAAAAGAGGGTGAAACAAGGTCAAATTTCAGATTGGTGTCCGAAGGGCCTCCAAATACAGCACGAAACGTGATTTGTGATTTAAACTCCTACAGCTTGCTCAACATCGACTGACAGCCAATTAACGTCTGCTATATTTGGATATCATGCCCACGGACGCTAGCTCTAAACGGCTCGACGGTAATGTTTTCCGACCTTGAACGCCGCATGGCCTGTGGGATGGCACGATCTGGCACGATTCTGCTATGGCGTCGTATATGCCTGAACAGCCTTAAAATCGCCTATACGAAATAGCCTACACATCTTTGCCCACGTGTAGCTCAGAAACTACAGGGTTGTAGGATCTCGAGAAGAGCAGGGCTGTGAACTGCACCAAATGATCTATAAAATCCCCATTAAAAACCCATACAAATGTGGATCACTAACTCCGTTAAAGTTGTTCGATTCTCAGCCTCACGTCTGCCATTACTAGTGCCGGTGCCTGAATGTCTGTGTTATGTCATAAAGCGCGATTCGTCACCAAGGATCCACCCTTTTATCCTTTGTCTTGCTTGAGTCCGCATCCCCGCGACTGCCGGCCCACCCGGAGCAGGCTGCATGCGCCAGCTACCAACGGGCCGAACGGCCCCTGAGGGGCTCCCCGTGCGAGCGCCAAGCGCACGCCACGCAGAGGGGGTCACTATGCGGACTTAGTCCCGACCGTTGGGTCCCCGCGTGCATGCAGCCCTGCCTTGCCGCTATCCATTCCGTTTCATCCCATAGCCCTGCAATGGTCATTACGGACTGAAGCGGTCGCCATACAAACGACCAAACGACCAAAGCGTGATCGAGATGTGCAATCGCCAGCTCAGTTTCCCTGTTTCCGTTGGGGCACTTGAAGCTGTCGCAATGCAAACACGAACATCTCAGTGGCCATGCTTTTTCTCGACCATGAGCATGATACGGCTAATGGGGTGGGGCATTCACGCGACGTTTATGCATGCTTCAATGACTTTCAAGTGACGGTGCGAAATAGGCTGCAAAAGTTCGCGTGCGTCAGCCTAAAAAATAAGACAGTTTTGAGTTTTTCGATCCAAGGCCTCCGCACATTGCTGTCTTAGGCAAGGCTCTCTCATAGGCGAGAAAGTATATTAAAAAGGAAATTGGCTCGGTTGTCGTGTTGTAGTGCGGGAGTCAGCCGTACGACGACAACGTTCACGGCTCGGACTGGCGCTCTTAGCCCCGCGCACACCTCAAACCATTCAGAGAACTTCAAACCAGCCCAATGCACTATACAGACGGGGTTCCTGCTGCCCATGGTCGGCGACGGAAAACATACGCCCTTTTAGATCAATTTATTCAATACCAATCTATCACATGCTACCCAGTTACCACACCACTGCGAAGGAGTGAAAAACAAAGGAGGGCTACACGGGCTAATGAATCTGAGACGTGCTGGCGACCGAGCTCGGTTAGACCTTTGCCAGATCACCCGCCTCTCCATGACGAGAGTCGAACTTTGGTGAACTCATGCTCAATGCTTCAGATCTTCGATGCCATGATAAAACAGAGGTTAGCTCTGATATAATAAACACACCACCCAGATGTACTCGCGATATCATGCCATTCAATAAGGCTGCACCAGTTACATGATAATCTGTACAACTTTAGCTGGAACCCACCTCGCGAAGCATGCACTAGCCAGGCGTTAAAATGCGTTAATTTTTTCGTGACCCACGCAGTCGTAGACGGGCTCAGGACACCCAGTTTTCGCCACCTTTTCACACACGTTGCAATAGAAACACAACAACCGACTTCACTATCACGCACGTGTAAATAAACTGCTTTTGACTTTCAACGAAATAACTGCACTGGAATGAGACACTTTCGATGCCGAGCAGCGGAGGTGGCCACCTGGCGGTCCGGGGAAGAAACTGAACTCGCCGACCCGACCGGCCGCGGCGCCACTACTGTGGCTTCTCTTCTGGGGCGGCGGCGGGTGCGGCGCCTTCCGCCTGCTTCTTGGCGGCCTCAGCCTCTTTGAGCGCCTCATCGAACGACTGGGTCGAGTTGCTGCGCGATGACGAAACCTTGCTCTGAAAGGGAGGCCAGCCGGCGCGTCAGTGGGCGCCGAGGCCCGGAGCTCGGGCGGCGCCCATCGATTGATCGCGCCGCCGCCGTCGCCGCCGCCGGATACGTGGCAGAGGCGGCGCACTGATCGATGGTCGCGCGCGCGCGACGCCCGGATGCCAGCCGGCCGCCGCCGTGACCGTTTGTGAAATCGATAGTGGCGCGGGGCACGGGTGCCAAGATGCAGCCGCTGGGGAGGGGGAGGGGGGGGGGGCACGCTTACCCGGCCGGAACGGCCGCGAACCCGCCCATTGATGCAGAAGCACGAGCGACGACACAAAGGATGGAGCAAATAATGTCGTAGCACCGGCGCGTGTCGGGACAGCGTGATAACCTCCGGTCGAGAATAGCATGCACTGTGGGCACGCGAGGAAGTCGCAAGACAAGAGCAATTGCGCGAAGAAGCTGACACGCAATGCAATCACTTCTGAGGCAGAAGCCGTAAATGTGGAACACTTCGTATCGTTAATGCTTGGACGCGTGGCACGCTTAAAGACACTACTCGGTTCTTCCTCCGCGTACTTCTGCGCTCACACATCACCGCCGCATAATCCAAGAATACCACGCGCTAAAATCGTAGAGTTCCCCGCCCCTTCGCGGTCATTTCTCGTGATTGCGGTTGTCCCCGAGCCCACCATAAGCGGCTGGGAAACAGCACGGCACACGTTGTTCTAACGGGACGCGCGGCGGGTCTCAGCAAATCATAGAGAAGCACATACAATCTACCAACATCGAAGCAGGACTTTTTCCAGTGTTCAGCACCAGGACCCAATGTCCTCAGGCGCTGGTGACCCCACGGCGCCCAGCGGCAGCCGGCGTCAGTCAGCCAGTCCCAGGGGATGCAGCCGCGAGGCACAGGCGCGCGGGGCATCTGGTGTTGCGTCCTGAGGTGACAATGCCCGGGGAGCCACTAGGGAGCGCCGCACAGCTGGCAGCAGTGGCCAGCGGTGGCGCCGGAGGGCCGGACGGCGCCGGTAGCGGGATGAGAGCCAGAGACGGCCCGGCGGCGGCTCATGATGCGGGAGGGGAGGGGGGGGGGGGTGACAGAGACAGAGACGGCCCCAACGTTGGCTCACCGAGGCGGCAGGGAAGCGAGGGGAGGGGGGGGGGGGCAGAGGCTGAGACGGCCCGACGGCGGCTCATGATGATGGGGGGGGGGGGGGGAGAGAGGGGCAGGAGGCGGCGGCGGGGGAGAGGTGACAGAGGCAGAGGCGGCCCGACGGCGGCTCACTGGCGGGGGGGGGCCATGAGGCGGAGGCGGGCGGGGGGGGGGGAGGGCAGGAGGCGGCGGCGGCGGCGGCGGACGGAGGGGGTGGGGTGACAGAGGCCGATGCGGCCCGGCGGCGGCTCACTGACGGGGTGGGCAGGAGGTGGCGGCAGGTACTCGTTGATTGGACCGAGGCTCAGCTGCAGCGCCGGCGGCACAGTCACGTGGCTCTGCAACCCCGCCCGGTCGACTGATCAGGGGTGGCGGAGGGAGGCTCTGACGGGACAGGACAGTGCGCGCCTTGGAGCGGGCGCACGCGGCACGGTAATATCCCCCATATGAATCGCACGCATGGACTCAAATGAGCGGGACCAGGAGAGTAAGCTGTCAGACCGGGCAAGCAGGGAAAGATCAAGGAAACACAGCATTCACACCATTCAACTGGGCGCGCCGGGCTTCATTTGACTACGAACCACTGATTCATGTTGTGCTCACAAAATTAACTGTTGCATAATTCACGAGGCAGCAAGTGCAGCATTTCGCGCCCGGCGCCTTTTGTCCCGTGCCGTGGCGCCAGGCAATTCACGTGCACGGCAGCGACCGTGTCGAGCTGCACTGATCGTTACGCCCGCAGCGCCGGCGACCAGACCGCATTCGTGCTGGGCTGACGCACCCCGCGACCGGCGCCGACTGAACACCGGCCTCAGGCGTCCGAGTCAGCCGGCGAGGCAGAGCTGCGGCTACTCGCCGGGGCTGCATGTCGCGCGCCGTTCACAAACACGCCCCGCCGGGAGCAATCAGGCCGCTCTGATCCGACGATAGGGCCGTCCCCCGCCGCGGCCGGTGCGCCAAAGCCGCCTCTGGCCGGCCGCCGCCGCGGCGCGGTGGGTCGATTATCGGCAATTCAAGCCGGCGGGCTCCGGGGAGCGCTTCAAATCACTGAGCAGCCTGACGGCCTCCAGCCCCGCGGGATCGGCGCGACAGATTTCAGCCGATCTCGGCGGCGGCCGGCGTACTCGACTCGTCGTCACCCGTGCGCTGACGCCGACTGCGACAGCGTGGGACGGCACACCTCCAATGCCCGAGAGAGCGGCTGGGCGGAGCTCTGAGCCCGCCGTCTCCTTAGTCGCCGACTGCATATTACGCACAGCGCTCAGACCGGTTCACTGACGCCTTACGGCGAAACGTTCCCGCCTTCGAGAGGCGGCCCGTGGTCTCACCAAAAGCGGGGTCGGGTCACAACACCCAGACGGACACCACGGCCGCGTGTCGGCGCCAGCCCGTGGCTGAGCCGTGCCCCGCCGACCTCGACCTTGACTGACCTTGACCGTCGTGACCATGGTGCCGACCCGCTCCTCGACCGACTTGAAGGTGGCCGACTCGCGGGCCTCGCTGAACTTGGCGCCCAGGCCGGCGAACAGGCCGGACGCCTTCTCGCCGGTGGTCTTCAGCGCCGCCTCCGTCTTCTGGTACCTGGCGGACGGAAGAGCGGCGCGTGAGGTGTTGGCGGCGCGCGGCGCGACCGGGACTGCGAGCGGCGGCGCTCAGCACGGCCGGCTACCGAGCGGGAGGGCTCAGGCTAGCTGCGACGGCCGCCGAGCGGAGGGTCAGCATCAACGCAGGCTGTCGTCAGCGTGAGTACCGGGCTCCAGTGGTCGTGGACACGTATTAGTAGTGCTGGCAGACCATGGGCCCAGGTCAACACCAGTGATCGGAGGTCACATGCTGTCTGTCCGCCCGGCTGCGTGCATGATGACCAATGACACGTCGTCATCGACGTGACAACTCGTGCCAGCTGTACTCGACTGCGCTATACGATAAATCTAGCTGATTTATGCTTCCGGGTAACAAAACAGACAGGACAATCCGCTCGTACGTGCGGCTGCGCATGCACACAACACATCAACCTATGCGGACCATGGCAGCGAGCTCAGCGCGACGGCGAGGTCAAGGTGTGCACCGCGCTCCTGCATGGCCCACGCCGCGTCCGTCGCGCCATTCGTTATTTACACAGCGCCACCGACCGACCTACGGCACGGAGAGGGAGAGGGGGGGGGGGCGGGGGGGGGGGGGGGGCATTGCCGGGACTCTCGGCCGGCCGGCGCCTCTCGGCCGTGTTTGTTCGGGCGGTGGCGGCTATCGAGCAGGCCCGGACCGGTGCTGGCGCGACCCGCCCGTCCCGAGGACGGTGACTGGACGCGCTCTTTAACAGCGCATTAGCTGCGTAGGCAGTTCTGCCTAAGTGGGAGGCTGACGGAGTGACGGGCCGCGATGTGGCTGGGGCCGTGCGGGTCATCTTCCCAGCTCGTACCACCGGGGCAGGGGGCGGGGGGGGGGGGGGCAGACCGCCGGTCGCGGTGGTCCCGGCGGACACGTATCGCACCGCCGCGGCGGTTCATGTGTTTGGACTGTGTGGCGATGGTGGTGGCGCAAGTTACGGCGGCATAAGGATACACGGGAGGTGATTTATGCAACACTATGGCAGCTGGCGGCTGAAATACGGGCGCCGAGGGAGAGTTACTTGACTGCAGCTCTCTAATACTAGGTCGGATATTAAGTCCTGTGCGAGCTCTGGGACGAGGCTGCCACCCAACCTTACATCGATCAGACAGAGATCGATGACAACGAAAACTTTGACACAACTTTCGACGACGACAACATGCACTACACGGTTGGGAAGCTTGATTGTGGGTAAGCGTGATGTTTTCACCTCTTGTTTTTTGTGTGTGTTACCTAACATTCCCCTGCTCGTCTTTTGATTCAAACTACTGTCAATGTCCCAAAGGGAACGTTTTACATTTAAAGTTATTGACGCCAGCACCAAATATGATGAAATCAGCTCACTTCTAACTACTGGTATGCTTTAAAGTGGAAAAGACTGCTCTAGACAACACAATTTTCCCGTTTAGTCAATATGTTTCTCCATACGCCATTGTACCCTGCACAACATTGATTTATAGCCAACTGACGGCCGTTATATTTAGAAATCGTGCTCACGAACGCCAGATATGAACGACACAATTCCATTTTATTTGTCTTGATTGCCACGCGGCCAATCGAATGACAGCATTTTAATGACGCTATTATGGCGTAATGGATGGCGTGAGTATGCCTTGAAATAGTCTCCACGAAATAGTGTCCACATCTTCGCGACCGTGTAGCTCAGAAACTAGAGGGGTCTAGGTCATAAAAAGGGCAGGGCTGTGCGATGCACCGAATGATCTTTAACATGACCATTTCAGTTCCAAGCCCCATACAACCGTGGAATCCTCCCTTGAAATGAAGCACGCGACCCCCTTAAAATCTACCGGGACGGACGCAGTACTGATCTAGTCAGTGCTGCTCGAACTTTGCCGATGGCGGGGCGCAGGGCCAGCGAGTATAGCAGGGAAAACTATTTTCCGCCATCCCCGGAACCGGTGGAACCAAAAGGGCGATTGAAACACTTTTGCATGTCCGATCAAATTCAGGGTAAGACTTAAAATATAACATTTCAGGTAAGGGTTTATGTCATATCAAGCCGCTCTTCCTCAGTTGTCGCCCAATGCATCCCAAAATTGCTTCAGATGCTGAGACATATCCTTTGGAGGTTTGCTGAGCCCAAAATGCATTTCGTACTTAACCTTAAAATGAAAACACCATTGGGTCGATGATCTGTTAGATTCTGTCTTGGACATTGTATAATTTGCCCTGCATTTGAATGTTCGTACGCCAGCAAGATCTCTGATCATGTCTAAAAATCACTTGTATTAAGTTACCTAAGACAAGCGACGATAACGTCTCGGGGTTTCTGGGTTTCTGTGACTTATGGTGACATGGGATGTCAAGGAATCGCGCAGTTTGGATGGTATAACAATAAGAACGGCGATAAAGGCACTACAACGTGCTGCGTTGCTCTGAACGGTAAAAATTAGTTATGTTTCTGTCCCATAGCCACCAGCCGTCGATGTTCATGAATCGTCATAAACTGGATCTAACATTTCAAGACGCTACAGTAGTCTTGCAACATTCAGGCATTCTGGGCCGGTGGTGCTCCTCTTCGCCACGTTTATGTTCGTTAGCACCCCCAGCCCCCCTCCTCCCCAGTGATTGCAGATGGATTAGCTCCAGCCAAAACCGTGTATTTCTCCCAGTAGTTCTTTCCTGTTTTATTAGGGAGATCCCAGTGTAGCCAAAAGAGACGAAGCATACGGCGTCTTTGAATGCGTGGTAATGCGAGGGCTTCAGTAGTGACAAAACGCACGCCACTGAAGCACGCAAGAAAGACGGCGTTCGGGGTAAACCAGCGACAGTGACGGAACAAAAGCGCCGAGAAGATGAGAGCGAACACACCGCCGGTGAGAGTGTGTCCTGCCTTGTCGCTGCACAGGGCAGCAGAACCTTTCATTAATATGGTTGAGAGTTTTGTTTACAGTTCTACAGGAGGCCAAGAGCTCATCCGGATCGTTGCGAGAAAGCGCACGATGCATAGGTCATCTGTGTAGGATAAGCTATCGTAAGAATGATATTTCGTTGGAAAAGAGACCAGTGCTCCTTAAAGCGTGACATCAAGCTAAACTACAGAAAAACGTGGCTGCCCTAATAATTATTCGCATTACTAGAAGTGGCAACGTTTCATCCAAGATGGGTAGGCAACTTTTTTAAATTATCTTCACAATCGCACGCAAGGGATTCCGGCCGCATGGCCACAGCGACCAAAAGCCTTGGACTGTCCCTTGCGTCACACACCGGTCAGCAAATCTCCCTGACGCGCAGATACACGATTCTCGTACTAACTATGATCCGATTCTGACCCAAGTCCATCGGCAAACGTTCCCGCGCGCGTAAAGCTGCGGCCGCTGGCTGAACGGCTGTCAACATAATCGCGTCGGGCGGCATCTGCACTTGACGGGATGCCAGCCAGCAGGCCGTGCGGCGCGCTGATTGGTCCCCGCGGTCCGGCAGTGGCATTGATTGGTCCCGCCGGTTCTGGCGCGTCGCCAGGTTCGGCGGCACAGCATCTCAGCACGACGGGGTCAGCGAGACGGCGACGCCAGGCGGCCTGCTGCCGGGGTCACATGCAACGGCACGACGGAAGGGCGGTCAAGCAGGAAAAGAAAAACGAGAAAAAGAGGGTAACGGGCAGAGAGGAGATTGGGGACCGGTAAGATGAGAGCAAGCCCACAGGGCACGAAAGAGGAACAACGTGCGGGATACGGAAAGAAGGAGAGGAAGGGAATGGGAACCGGAAGAGCACGGCAAGATGAAGAACAGAAAGGCCGACAGGGCCGCGACATCCACGAATGAATCACGCCGGGCAGCGCTTGGCTTACAGAGACATGGGCTTGTCCTCGTCCATCTCCGGCTTGGGCGGCTCGGCCACCCGCACATCCTCGGCTGCCATCTTGCTCGGCCGCTGGGGTGGACGCGAAGCGCGCGGCGGCGGACAGGTGGGCGGGCAGGTGAAGGCGAGACCGCACGCGGCACTCACGACACCCTGAGACGAAGCGGCGTCAGCACGGCGTGCCAGCGTCCGCCGGCCGGTAGGAGCTCTCAGACGCAGGGGGGGGGGGGGGGGGGCGGGCTGGCGGCGGAGCGGGGCTGAGCGGGGCTGAGCTGCTGACGGAAGCCGCCGTGATGAACGTGCAGCGGCCGGGGTCGCCATGGCGACGGCCGGCCGCCGCGCCGGCTGGTCCGAGCCGAGCGTCGGCGGCCGGCCGCCGCGCACCCTGGGCCTCTTTAGCAGCGACAGCTAGCAGAAAGGTCAACTGGCGCAGCTGACGGCCCAGGGCGAGAGGAGCGGAGGCGCGACCACCCCCGACCTTTGACCGTGAGCACCGGACGCCGCGCTGCGCTACTCGTGCCCACTCGTCTGGAGTTCAACAGGCCGAGGCAAGATACCTGCCTCCCACGCGGCCGCCGACACCAGTTCAGTATAGGTCACCGGGTTAAAAGGCCGGACGGAAATGAGCTGCCCGACCAGCGGCGGGACGCTGGCGGGATTACGGCGGCAACCGAACGGCAGATTGGCTCCGGCTCGGCGACTACTCGGCACGGCGACGTTAATAGAATGTGAAGAAAAGACGCTCGAAATGACAAATGCAGCCAGCGCTATCCCACAGAGAAGGGAAAGCACAAAAAAAAAGAACGGCAACGCGGCACCCAAAGGCATGGTGCTTACCAAATGCCTTAGGAGAAAACTTCCTAACGGCACGGCCTGGGCGACAACCTCGGCCGACCACGGGCGGCGTCCTATCACAATGGATGTCCAGAAAATAACGACGCCGTTGGGAGGTAGTCATTTCCGTCGCCATCTCGTCGCGCCTGGAAACACGACCAAGACACGTCCCAGCGCGCTGGCCCGACCGCCGGACCGCGGAGCTGGGGCGCGGGTGGGCGCGGCGCGGCGCGGCGCGGCGCCCGGCGCCAGACGGCGAAGGCGGAGGGGCCGCCGACTCGCCGGCGCGGCGGACCGCCGACCGCGGATCGATGGATGAGCAGAGACGCGCGGCGATGCCGTCAGGCCCGCCGGACGGGCCGCAGCCGGCTCAAAACACGAGCGGCGGGGCGGGACGCGGCGGCCGGGCGGCACGCGCGCGCCGCACAGGACGGCACGCAGCAGCGACGAAAGAATACGCAGGCACAGGTCGACCCTACAGAGCGCAGACGCAGCGAGGCGAGACGTGGGCAATAACTGAGCCGCAGAAGCCAAAGTGGGAAGGCGAGATGTGAGCACAGTCTAGACCGGTGCCAAGGTACCACCGGTACTAGCGCGCCCTACCAAGGCAGGTCGTGACCCACACCAGGCCGAACCAGAAGGAACTCATACCGCGGCGGGACATGGAGCTCGAGGCGGAGCGTCCTCAGCCCCATGCTGCGGGCGCCGGACCACTGCCCGGCGCAGATGCCGTGTACGGAGCCGTTCGTGACGGGCGGCAGGACACACGCAAGGCCATGATTGCCAGTTTCCGACCACGACCAGACAGCGGCGATCACCCGTCTAAATCCGAGCCACGAGATCAATCATGCCCCCGCTGAGTCCCATGGAGACGGCACCGACAAAAAAATGGCGGTCGATCATCGACCGCATTAGCGAGACCATTGTTTCCAGGCAGAAGTCATCCCGGTTCAGTTCCACCACTGAAAAGCCAGAGTTCACTGCGCCCTTGGATCAGAAAGCCCGACCGTAAAGTTTCGGCTCGAGAGAACGGCCCAATAAAGCTATAACCGCTGAAACGCGTCTGATAAAATGGAGTCGGCGTGCGGCGGCGGCCCGTCCGACGCGTTAAGTGATTGCTTCTATCAATCGGCTCGAGGCTCCTCGACCGAGCCAGGTGTGAGCACAGCGCCCAAGATTCTATCAGCGATCTTGACGGGCCGGACTTGTTGCTGTGAACTGAGGCACCTGGGGCAGGTAAGCGATAAGCAACGTCACACACCAGTGCTTACGTCGTCCAGGTGAGGCCGTTTGTGACCGACCAGCAAAGGCAGCGAGTGCCTGGGAAGCGGAGCTTGCCGGGGAACCGTGCCGGCCGGTTGGCTTCAGCACAGTAGGTGGCCTACGTTAAGGGCTGACCTTCCACAGGGTGCGTGCAGCACCACGGCACGAAGCAGCACGAGACGCACGGCGGCAGGTTCCCGTGGGGCCGACGTATGGACGCACAAGGGTTGTGGCCTTTCATGGAATGGATGAACAAATACAATCCGTTTTTCGTGCAATACGAGATTAGACTGAACGCCATGAAATACCCTCATTGCCTTTTTTGGCCAAAGAAATGTTTTCCTCGACTCCAACGCGCGCGCACTATCATCGATCGAATACCGACGGCAACTCAACGTACAATGTGATTCTCCTTCCGCCAGAGAGCCCTAGAAAGGCTCTAAAGTCTAAGGCTCCTAAGCCAGAGAGCCCTAAAAAGATTACACCGGCCGTAAGAAACAAAAACTACTCGCCAGCGACGGCGTGCCAGAATCTATACCCCATCTAGCGATCTGAACAGCTACGACAGGAATACTCAACGACAGAAGGCGAAATCAGCCGTATTCCTGCCAAAAGGGCGGTCTCTTGCGACCTGCAACGGCAGCAGTACCTTCAAACCAAGCTCAGCGGACGACGTTTAAAAGACCTCCAACAGCTAAGCCTGGAATCGAAGCGCGGCGGTCGACGATCCCGTCAAACAAACCGGACTGGGCAAACCTTTCAGACAAACCAGAGCGGTTCAAAGGGACAACGGCGACCCATTCCGACATCCCCCGGTGACGAAACAGGCAAACTCACTGACGTATCCTTCGATACACCAAAATGGCCGTCTCGCCGCCCGCCAGCCGGACGCTCGATGGCTCCCTCCGTCAGCAGCTCCATCCTGCCCAAACACCAGGCACCAAACGGGCTGGCCGGGCCCGACCCAGTCACCGCCTCCGGCTGAGCCGACGACCCAGCGCGCCCCACCAGGCCGCCAGGAGCGACCTCACCTATGAGAGATAGAGATAGATAAAGAGAGAGCGAGAGAAAGAGAGCTCCGCACCGGTCAGGGAAGGGCGGCACCGGCAGGCTCCGCGCGTCGACCGAGAATGGGGTGGCGGCGGCGCGCCCGGCCGCCCATCGACCGGCCGGCGTGACGTCACGGCCGCGGTGCCCGCCCGCGCCCGAGAGCGGCCCGCCGCCGCCTACAGGGCCGTACAACCGGCGACGGGGCGCGCCGCCCGTCGCCGGAGTCAACGGGTGTGCCGCCCGCCGCCGGAGTCACCGAGTGTGCCGCCCGTCGCCGGAGTCACCGGGTGTGCCAGCCGCCGCCGGAGTCACCGAGTGTGCCGCCCGCCGTCGGAGTCACCGGGCGCGCCGCCCGCCGCCGGAGTCAACGGGCGCGCCGCCCGTCGCCGGAGTCAGCGGGCGCACCGCCCGTCGCCTGAGTCACCGGGCACGGCCCGGACGGCCCAGACGTCGTGACTCACGGCCCCCACAGAATCAATACGTCATTCAGTAGAGCGGACGCGCTGCTTAGGGGCCCAGGTTCAGCATTTGCAATGCAGATGTGAGCGTAAGCGCGGGCCGGAGTTTGCTGTTTTTCAGGTGCGGCAAAAACTTTGCGTGTGAGTAGTAGCGCTCAAGGCATTTGACCAAAGTTACTTGCCAGCTTCTACTCTGGTGTCAAAGACATAAGACCGGGTTGGAGCAGGCGTGGCGGTGCATTCGATGCGAAATACCATGCTCAAACAACGTACGTGGAGACGGCGAGCCACCCCCCGTAGATGTGCTGCGGCGCAGTCTACTACACTGCATGCCGAATACGCTGCCATCTAGCGGTAGGCTGGCGCCGCGCATTGCGGTACAATCTAACATTACGTATGCTGAGCATCGCGCCATCTAGCTACAAACGTCGAAACTACGCGTCTAACTTGGTCCACACAGTAATTCCTCTCGAATGAAAACATGCACGTTTATTCGATTTCTGTCATATTGCTTTTACAACGGGAAAGAAGCCCGATAAAAAAATTCCACGACAAATACTATGTAAATGTAAAATTAGCTTTCAGGACATTGATAATCAGACATGCCTCATCCGCATAAGAAAGTTTTAAGCTACGTTTCGCCATGCGAAGCGGCAATCCACCTTTAAAAATGGCATATAAACTCACCCGGCAGCATCAGCAGCCTACCAAAATGGTTTTGAAAACCCATAGGACGACCGATTCACTATGCTGGGCAAACGCGGAAGGCGGGTGCCGAGGCGATCCACGCCAAGCTGGGCCAGGTTAGGTCATAAAGCCAGAGTGGGAATACGTACGCAGCAAAGTAGCCACACATTTTCAGAGACTGTGGCATTCATAAATCGTTCAATAGCACGATAGTCCTTGGGCCTTGCCAATTCACTTGAGATATTTAATCTTACCCCGCACCACTCGAGAACTGAACCCGAGCACAGTTGAAAACGTAAACATTTGAAAGTATAACCCAGCGATACTCCCATGATACCAATGCTTAAAGGTAGAGTGTTTTAGCACTACTCGCGATGCCGGAAAACCAGCATTGGTTTGAGCTGAAAATACTGTGTTGCCGGACACACTTCGTTTTGAATCATACAGAATGCGTAGCTCCAGCTCAGGAAACAAGCCAACATATCTTATTTGGCGCTCATTTCGAGGACAGTATGTCTCAGCCACAACGTTAGTATAGCTCCACGTGTAGAAAATCGCGACACGTCTCCTTACGCGCGCCTTGTTTTTGTTCTTTCCCACACACTGATGGAAACTCCTATTGATGCCAGTGCTCCCTTCTTACGACACAAAGTTTCTAAGCAACTTTGAATCTAACATCGTCCCCAGTTGAAGTCTACACGCGTCAGTGGCACCGGCACTGCCGGCACCAGCACTGCCGGCGCCACTGCCGGCAGTGCCGGCGCTCTGAACGTATTAGCAGCTGTCCCCCCTCCCCCCCCCCCCGTTTCTCTATTGTAAGCGCCAATATCCGCTATTATTCATTTGTTCAAGCTGAAAAACAAATTTTGGAAGTTACGATTTTCTGCTTGTCCTTGAGCTCATGCGGCTATATATCGCTCGGCCAAATCACAATTTCATCTGACAAGCACCGGATGCGCAGCCAGGGTCACGCCGGGCAGGGGCTGGCACGTCACCCTCACGGCAGACGATACGCTGGCCAGATGAGGTCACCACCGTCCGTCCATCTCGCCTTTCACATAGTCCGTAAACGGCCCCCAGGCACGATGACACCATCGGAGCCGAGGACCAGGACGTGGCTTCTCCGAATCAGTCGGCGACCTCTCCGATAATGTCGACGGCTACACTTAGGAACGAATAATTCAGAACTTGCGACGCGAATCTGGATAAGATGAAGACAAATTTCCGCACCAAAATTGAATTTAAAAACGCGCTGATGGCAAATAGCAGTCCTACAGCGTTTGGGGGGGGGGGGGGGGGGGGAGAGAAGGCCATTCGAAGTCATTCATGGTACGCAATAACGAACTTCGCTTTTCATCGCGACCATGTGCGTATTACAAACCCTCTCTCTCGACTGCCACGCGTAAACTTAACTCGGACAAATCGTACATAACCAAGCGTGTGGTCCCAGCGGTTTGCAAAACATTTCACATGGCCGATATAGACGTAAGAATAAAACAGCTTAAGAATCACTCGCAACAGAATGCGCGTTCTTGTCAGCCGTTTCTTTATCCCGCTGACCATTGCTACTGTTTATCAGCACATGGTGGAACGGGTGAAGCGGCGCCCGAAAAGGTTGAGGGCATTACTTTTTACGGTGGATTCCTCCCATACACCACCGCATGGCTCGCATCAATCTTTCACAAAAAGCAGGAACCACAGCCACCTGAGCATCTCTGATTCATACGCATTCGAGCGGCGTATGAGAGATAACGAATCGCCGCCCATCTCGTCCGCATCACACACAGTGGTTCATGGCACGATTGTCTCATGAATCGCCATGACATGCCGCGCGCCTGCTTCTAGAAACGCAACTGCCAAGGCGAGCAGCAGCGCGGCAGGACGCTTTGTCACGTATTTGCGCAGCACACACGTCTGCGAGAACGGTAATATTTGTCCGGACAAACACATCTCTGAGAAATTGTTTTTTCCCAGCATCGAGCGGTCGCGCCGACACGTCGTAATCTGGGCCAGTAAACCTTGCCGCAGACTAAGACAGAATTTTTCCGACCAGCCTTAACGTCGGTGCAAATCAGCGTCACCCATGCCCGCAATTCGCGCAAGCACTGTATTACCGTACCCAAAGCCATGAGCGAACTACTGCGACGTGGTTTACTGCGATGCCGTCAAAGAAAAGCAACGGCAGAAAACTCCACAACCCACGGCCCAAATTTACCGGACAATGGCAGTCAACATGAAACGTCACGGAGCGCTGGGCCCAGTCGAAACGAGAACTGTGTGTGTAGTGACGGTACGACCCACTGCACTGGCTGCGCACCGCCCGTCCAGGCGATTGGCTGTTCTCGCCCGCCAATTGGATACGCCGATCATTTATTGACTCAAACGACCGCAAAGGTCAGCCAATTGTACTCAAACTCCCGGCCCCATTACCAATATCACCGCACCCAAGTACGCTCAATGAATTATATCACAGGTTATAAATATCAATCCCATCCAATCAGCGGGAATGAGCACCACAAAGCAGTTTCTGCGGCAGATGACGAATGGAAAATAGATGGGTTGACAAAAATCAATCGGACACTGGCAACGCCTCTCTTTTCACATGAGCACTGCTTATTGCATGGTATTTAGTGTGAGGTGAGGAATGCCATCAGACTTGCCACACTGCCTCGCGAGGTACCAACGCCGTGTCCAGCGAGGGTCGGAAATAGCGGCCGTGTGTCCTGCGCCCGTGTCTTTGCATACCTCCGGGTACAGCGCTGCAGCAGCACGGCTGGCCAACCGCGGACGCTGCAGATCACATACACACCAGGACAAGACTGGGAGATAAGGACTATGCACAGAAAAAAGGGGAAAACAAAGCGATAATAGAATGAGCGAGGGGAGGGAGGGCTAAACAGAAGAAGGGAAAGAGGGAGAGTGGGAGAGGGAAAGGGAAAGGGGGAAAAGAGAGAGAGAGAGAGAGAGAGAGCGAGAGAGAGAGAGAGAGAGGAGAGATATAGAGATAGACAGAGACACAGCGAGAGAGAGAGAGAGAGAGAGAGAGAAGAGAGAGGAGGGAGAGAGAGAGAAAGAGAGAGAGAGAGAGAGAGAGAGAGAGAGAGAGAGAGAGAGAGAGAGAGAGAGTAGAGAGAGAAGGAGAAAGATAGCGAGAGAGGAGATAGAGAGAGAGAGAGAGAGAGAGAGAGGAGGAAGAAGAGAGGAAGAGAGAGAGAGAGAGAGAGAGAGAGAGATAGAGAGGAGAGAGAGAGAGAGAGAATAGGAAGAGAGAGAGGAGAGATAGAGAAGAGATAGAGAGAGAGAGAGAAGAGCAGAGAGAGAGAGAGAGAGAGAGAGAAGAGAGAGAAAGAGAGAGAGAGAGAGAGAGAGAGAGAGAGAGAGGATAGAGAGAGAAGAGAGAGAGAGAGATAGAGGAGAGAGATAGAGAGCGAGAGAGAGAGAGAAGAAGAGAGCGTAGAGGAGGAGAGAGAGGAGAGAGAGAGAGAGAGAGAGAGAGAGAGAGGAGAGAGAGAGA
>NW_023596746.1:21857587-21864381 GCF_011947565.3 Pollicipes pollicipes | reverse complement strand
AGTAGTCGCCGAGCCGGAGCCAATCTGCCGTTCGGTTGCCGCCGTAATCCCGCCAGCGTCCCGCCGCTGGTCGGGCAGCTCATTTCCGTCCGGCCTTTTAACCCGGTGACCTATACTGAACTGGTGTCGGCGGCCGCGTGGGAGGCAGGTATCTTGCCTCGGCCTGTTGAACTCCAGACGAGTGGGCACGAGTAGCGCAGCGCGGCGTCCGGTGCTCACGGTCAAAGGTCGGGGGTGGTCGCGCCTCCGCTCTCTCGCCTGGGCCGTCAGCTGCGCCAGTTGACCTTTCTGCTAGCTGTCGCTGCTAAAGAGGCCCAGGGTGCGCGGCGGCCGGCCGCCGACGCTCGGCTCGGACCAGCCGGCGCGGCGGCCGGCCGTCGCCATGGCGACCCCGGCCGCTGCACGTTCATCACGGCGGCTTCCGTCAGCAGCTCAGCCCCGCTCAGCCCCGCTCCGCCGCCAGCCCGCCCCCCCCCCCCCCCCTGCGTCTGAGAGCTCCTACCGGCCGGCGGACGCTGGCACGCCGTGCTGACGCCGCTTCGTCTCAGGGTGTCGTGAGTGCCGCGTGCGGTCTCGCCTTCACCTGCCCGCCCACCTGTCCGCCGCCGCGCGCTTCACGTCCACCCCAGCGGCCGAGCAAGATGGCAGCCGAGGATGTGCGGGTGGCCGAGCCGCCCAAGCCGGAGATGGACGAGGACAAGCCCATGTCTCTGTAAGCCAAGCGCTGCCCGGCGTGATTCATTCGTGGATGTCGCGGCCCTGTCGGCCTTTCTGTTCTTCATCTTGCCGTGCTCTTCCGGTTCCCATTCCCTTCCTCTCCTTCTTTCCGTATCCCGCACGTTGTTCCTCTTTCGTGCCCTGTGGGCTTGCTCTCATCTTACCGGTCCCCAATCTCCTCTCTGCCCGTTACCCTCTTTTTCTCGTTTTTCTTTTCCTGCTTGACCGCCCTTCTGTCGTGCCGTTGCATGTGACCCCGGCAGCAGGCCGCCTGGCGTCGCCGTCTCGCTGACCCCGTCGTGCTGAGATGCTGTGCCGCCGAACCTGGCGACGCGCCAGAACCGGCGGGACCAATCAATGCCACTGCCGGACCGCGGGGACCAATCAGCGCGCCGCACGGCCTGCTGGCTGGCATCCCGTCAAGTGCAGATGCCGCCCGACGCGATTATGTTGACAGCCGTTCAGCCAGCGGCCGCAGCTTTACGCGCGCGGGAACGTTTGCCGATGGACTTGGGTCAGAATCGGATCATAGTTAGTACGAGAATCGTGTATCTGCGCGTCAGGGAGATTTGCTGACCGGTGTGTGACGCAGGGGACAGTCCAAGGCTTTTGGTCGCTGTGGCCATGCGGCCGGAATCCCTTGCGTGCGATTGTGAGGATAATTTTAAAAAGTTGCCTACCCATCTTGGATGAAACGTTGCTACTTCCAGTAATGCGAATAATTATTAGGGCAGCCACGTTTTTCTGTAGTTTAGCTTGATGTCACGCTTTAAGGAGCACTGGTCTCTTTTCCAACGAAATGTCATTCTTACGATAGCTCATCCTACACAGATGACCTATGCATCGTGCGCTTTCTCGCAACGATCCGGATGAGCTCTTGGCCTCCTGTAGAACTGTAAACAAAACTCTCAACCATATTAATGAAAGGTTCTGCTGCCCTGTGCAGCGACAAGGCAGGACACACTCTCACCGGCGGTGTGTTCGCTCTCATCTTCTCGGCGCTTTTGTTCCGTCACTGTCGCTGGTTTACCCCGAACGCCGTCTTTCTTGCGTGCTTCAGTGGCGTGCGTTTTGTCACTACTGAAGCCCTCGCATTACCACGCATTCAAAGACGCCGTATGCTTCGTCTCTTTTGGCTACGCTGGGATCTCCCTAATAAAACAGGAAAGAACTACTGGGAGAAATACACGGTTTTGGCTGGAGCTAATCCATCTGCAATCACTGGGGAGGAGGGGGGCTGGGGGTGCTAACGAACATAAACGTGGCGAAGAGGAGCACCACCGGCCCAGAATGCCTGAATGTTGCAAGACTACTGTAGCGTCTTGAAATGTTAGATCCAGTTTATGACGATTCATGAACATCGACGGCTGGTGGCTATGGGACAGAAACATAACTAATTTTTACCGTTCAGAGCAACACAGCACGTTGTAGTGCCTTTATCGCCGTTCTTATTGTTATACCATCCAAACTGCGCGATTCCTTGACATCCCATGTCACCATAAGTCACAGAAACCCAGAAACCCCGAGATGTTATCGTCGCTTGTCTTAGGTAACTTAATACAAGTGATTTTTAGACATGATCAGAGATCTTGCTGGTGTACGAACATTCAAATGCAGGGCAAATTATACAATGTCCAAGACAGAATCTAACAGATCATCGACCCAATGGTGTTTTCATTTTAAGGTTAAGTACGAAATGCATTTTGGGCTCAGCAAACCTCCAAAGGATATGTCTCAGCATCTGAAGCAATTTTGGGATGCATTGGGCGACAACTGAAGAAGAGCGGCTTGATATGACATAAACCCTTACCTGAAATGTTGTATTTTAAGTCTTACCCTGAATTTGATCGGACATGCAAAAGTGTTTCAATCGCCCTTTTGGTTCCACCGGTTCCGGGGATGGCGGAAAATAGTTTTCCCTGCTATACTCGCTGGCCCTGCGCCCCGCCATCGGCAAAGTTCGAGCAGCACTGACTAGATCAGTACTGCGTCCGTCCCGGTAGATTTTAAGGGGGTCGCGTGCTTCATTTCAAGGGAGGATTCCACGGTTGTATGGGGCTTGGAACTGAAATGGTCATGTTAAAGATAATTCGGTGCATCGCACAGCCCTGCCCTTTTTATGACCTAGACCCCTCTAGTTTCTGAGCTACACGGTCGCGAAGATGTGGACACTATTTCGTGGAGACTATTTCAAGGCATACTCACGCCATCCATTACGCCATAATAGCGTCATTAAAATGCTGTCATTCGATTGGCCGCGTGGCAATCAAGACAAATAAAATGGAATTGTGTCGTTCATATCTGGCGTTCGTGAGCACGATTTCTAAATATAACGGCCTTCAGTTGGCTATAAATCAATGTTGTGCAGGGTACAATGGCGTATGGAGAAACATATTGACTAAACGGGGAAATTGTGTTGTCTAGAGCAGTCTTTTCCACTTTAAAGCATACCAATAGTTAGAAGTGAGCTGATTTCATCATATTTGGTGCTGGCTTCAATAATTTTAAATGTAAAACGTTCCCTTTGGGACATTGACAGTAGTTTGAATCAAAAGACGAGCAGGGGAATGTTAGGTAACACACACAAAAAACAAGAGGTGAAAACATCACGCTTACCCACAATCAAGCTTCCCAACCGTGTAGTGCATGTTGTCGTCGTCGAAAGTTGTGCCAAAGTTTTCGTTGTCATCGATCTCTGTCTGATCGATGTAAGGTTGGGTGGCAGCCTCGTCCCAGAGCTCGCACAGGACTTAATATCCGACCTAGTATTAGAGAGCTGCAGTCAAGTAACTCTCCCTCGGCGCCCGTATTTCAGCCGCCAGCTGCCATAGTGTTGCATAAATCACCTCCCGTGTATCCTTATGCCGCCGTAACTTGCGCCACCACCATCGCCACACAGTCCAAACACATAAACCGCCGCGGCGGTGCGATACGTGTCCGCCGGGACCACCGCGACCGGCGGTCTGCCCCCCCCCCCCCGCCCCCTGCCCCGGTGGTACGAGCTGGGAAGATGACCCGCACGGCCCCAGCCACATCGCGGCCCGTCACTCCGTCAGCCTCCCACTCGGGCAGAACTGCCCGCGTAGCTGCCGAGCTGTTAAAGAGCGCGTCCAGTCACCGTCCTCGGGATGGGCGGGCCGCGCCAGCACCGGTCCCGGCCTGCTCGATAGCCGCCACCGCCCGAACAGACACGGCCGAGAGGCGCCGGCCGGCCGAGAGTCCCGGCAATGCCCCCCCCCCCGCCCCCGCCCCCTCTCCTCTCTCCGTGCCGTAGGTCGGTCGGTGGCGGCTGTGTAAATAACGAATGGCGCGACGGACGCGGCGTGGGCCATGCAGGAGCGCGGTGCACACCTTGACCTCGCCGTCGCGCTGAGCTCGCTGCCATGGTCCGCGTAGTTTGACGTGTTGTGTGCATGCGCATCCGCACGTACGAGCGGATTGTCCTGTCTGTTTTGTTACCCGGAAGCATAAGTCAGCTAGATTTATCGTATAGCGCAGTTGAGTACAGCTGGCACGAGTTGTCACGTCGATGACGACGTGTCATTGGTCATCATGCACGCAGCCGGGCGGACAGACATCATGTGACCTCCGATCACTGGTGTTGACCTGGGCCCATGGTCTGCCAGCACTACTAATACGTGTCCACGACCACTGGAGCCCGGTACTCACGCTGACGACAGCCTGCGTTGATGCTGACCCTCCGCTCGGCGGCCGTCGCAGCTAGCCTGAGCCCTCCCGCTCGGTAGCCGGCCGTGCTGAGCGCCGCCGCTCGCAGTCCCGGTCGCGCCGCGCGCCGCCAACACCTCACGCGCCGCTCTTCCGTCCGCCAGGTACCAGAAGACGGAGGCGGCGCTGAAGACCACCGGCGAGAAGGCGTCCGGCCTGTTCGCCGGCCTGGGCGCCAAGTTCAGCGAGGCCCGCGAGTCGGCCACCTTCAAGTCGGTCGAGGAGCGGGTCGGCACCATGGTCACGACGGTCAAGGTCAGTCAAGATCGAGGTCGGCGGGGCACGGCTCAGCCACGGGCTGGCGCCGACACGCGGCCGTGGTGTCCGTCTGGGTGTTGTGACCCGACCCCGCTTTTGGTGAGACCACGGGCCGCCTCTCGAAGGCGGGAACGTTTCGCCGTAAGGCGTCAGTGAACCGGTCTGAGCGCTGTGCGTAATACGCAGTCGGCGACTAAGGAGACGGCGGGCTCAGAGCTCCGCCCAGCCGCTCTCTCGGGCATTAGAGGTGTGCCGTCCCACGCTGTCGCAGTCGGCGTCAGCGCACGGGTGACGACGAGTCGAGTACGCCGGCCGCCGCCGAGATCGGCTGAAATATGTCGCGCCGATCCCGCGGGGCTGGAGGCCGTCAGGCTGCTCAGTGATTTGAAGCGCTCCCCGGAGCCCGCCGGCGTGAATTGCCGATAATCGACCCACCGCGCCGCGGCGGCGGCCGGCCAGAGGCGGCTTTGGCGCACCGGCCGCGGCGGGGGACGGCCCTATCGTCGGATCAGAGCGGCCTGATTGCTCCCGGCGGGGCGTGTTTGTGAACGGCGCGCGACATGCAGCCCCGGCGAGTAGCCGCAGCTCTGCCTCGCCGGCTGACTCGGACGCCTGAGGCCGGTGTTCAGTCGGCGCCGGTCGCGGCGTGCGTCAGCCCAGCACGAATGCGGTCTGGTCGCCGGCGCTGCGGGCGTAACGATCAGTGCAGCTCGACACGGTCGCTGCCGTGCACGTGAATTGCCTGGCGCCACGGCACGGGACAAAAGGCGCCGGGTGCGAAATGCTGCACTTGCTGCCTCGTGAATTATGCAACAGTTAATTTTGTGAGCACAACATGAACCAGTGGCTCGTAGTCAAATGAAGCCCGGCGCACCCAGTTGAATGGTGTGAATGCTGTGTTTCCTTGATCTTTCCCTGCTTGCCCGGTCTGACAGCTTACTCTCCTGGTCCCGCTCATTTGAGTCCACGCGTGCGATTCATGTGGGAGATATTACCGTGTCGCGTGCGCCCGCTCCAAGGCGCGCACTGTCCTGTCCCGTCAGAGCCTCCCTCCGCCACCCCTGATCAGTCGACCGGCGGGGTTGCAGAGCCACGTGACTGTGCCGCCGGCGCTGCAGCTGAGCCTCGGTCCAATCAACGAGTACCTGCCGCCACCTCCTGCCCACCCCGTCAGTGAGCCGCCGCCGGGCCGCATCGGCCTCTGTCACCCCACCCCCTCCGTCCGCCGCCGCCGCCGCCGCCTCCTGCCCTCCCCCCCCCCCCCGCCTCCGCCTCCTGCCCCCCCCCCCCCCCGCCAGTGAGCCGCCGTCGGGCCGCCTCTGCCTCTGTCACCTCTCCCCCCGCCGCCGCCCCTCCTCCCCCTCCCCCCCCCCCCTCATCATGAGCCGCCGTCGGGCCGTCTCAGCCTCTGCCCCCCCCCCCTCCCCCCCGCTTCCCTGCCGCCTCGGTGAGCCAACGTTGGGCCGTCTCTGTCTCTGTCACCCCCCCCCCCCCCCCCCCCTCCCTCCCGCATCATGAGCCGCCGCCGGGCCGTCTCTGGCTCTCATCCCGCTACCGGCGCCGTCCGGCCCTCCGGTGCCACCGCTGGCCACTGCTGCCAGCTGTGCGGCGCTCCCTAGTGGCTCCCCGGGCATTGTCACCTCAGGACGCAACACCAGATGCCCCGCGCGCCTGTGCCTCGCGGCTGCATCCCCTGGGACTGGCTGACTGACGCCGGCTGCCGCTGGGCGCCGTGGGGTCACCAGCGCCTGAGGACATTGGGTCCTGGTGCTGAACACTGGAAAAAGTCCTGCTTCGATGTTGGTAGATTGTATGTGCTTCTCTATGATTTGCTGAGACCCGCCGCGCGTCCCGTTAGAACAACGTGTGCCGTGCTGTTTCCCAGCCGCTTATGGTGGGCTCGGGGACAACCGCAATCACGAGAAATGACCGCGAAGGGGCGGGGAACTCTACGATTTTAGCGCGTGGTATTCTTGGATTATGCGGCGGTGATGTGTGAGCGCAGAAGTACGCGGAGGAAGAACCGAGTAGTGTCTTTAAGCGTGCCACGCGTCCAAGCATTAACGATACGAAGTGTTCCACATTTACGGCTT
>NW_023596746.1:21828129-21856807 GCF_011947565.3 Pollicipes pollicipes | reverse complement strand
CTCTCTCTCTCTCTCTTCTCTCTCTCCTTTCCCCTTTCCTTCCCACTCTCCCTCTTTCCCTTCTTCTGTTTAGCCCTCCCTCCCCTCGCTCATTCTATTATCGCTTTGTTTTCCCCTTTTTTCTGTGCATAGTCCTTATCTCTCAGTCTTGTCCTGGTGTGTATGTGATCTGCAGCGTCCGCGGTTGGCCAGCCGTGCTGCTGCAGCGCTGTACCCGGAGGTATGCAAAGACACGGGCGCAGGACACACGGCCGCTATTTCCGACCCTCGCTGGACACGGCGTTGGTACCTCGCGAGGCAGTGTGGCAAGTCTGATGGCATTCCTCACCTCACGCTAAATACCATGCAATAAGCAGTGATCATGTGAAAAGAGAGGCGTTGCCAGTGTCCGATTGATTTTTGTCAACCCATCTATTTTCCATTCGTCATCTGCCGCAGAAACTGCTTTGTGGTGCTCATTCCCGCTGATTGGATGGGATTGATATTTATAACCTGTGATATAATTCATTGAGCGTACTTGGGTGCGGTGATATTGGTAATGGGGCCGGGAGTTTGAGTACAATTGGCTGACCTTTGCGGTCGTTTGAGTCAATAAATGATCGGCGTATCCAATTGGCGGGCGAGAACAGCCAATCGCCTGGGCGGGCGGTGCGCAGCCGGTGGAGTGGGTCGTACCGTCACTACACACACAGTTCTCGTTTCGACTGGGCCCAGCGCTCCGTGACGTTTCATGTTGACTGCCATTGTCCGGTAAATTTGGGCCGTGGGGTGTGGAGTTTTCTGCCGTTGCTTTTCTTTGACGGCATCGCAGTAAACCACGTCGCAGTAGTTCCCTCGTGGCTTTGGGTGCGGTAATACAGTGCTTGCGCAAATTGCGGGCATGGGTGACGCTGATTTGCACCGACGTTAAGGCTGGTCGGAAAAATTCTGTCTTAGTCTGCGGCATGGTTTACTGGCCTAGATTACGACGTGTCGGCGTGACCGCTCGATGCGGGGAAAAAACAATTTCTCAGAGATGTGTTTGTCCGGACAAATATTACCGTTCTCGCGGACGTGTGTGCTGCGCAAATACGTGACAAAGCATCCTGCCGCGCTGCTGCTCGCCTTGGCAGTTGCGTTTCTAGAAGCAGGCGCGCGGCATGGCATGGCGATTCATGAGACAATCGTGCCATGAACCACTGTGTGTGATGCGGACGAGATGGGCGGCGATTCGTTATCTCTCATACGCCGCTCGAATGCGTATGAATCAGAGATGCTGAGGTGGCTGTGGTTCCTGCTTTTTGTGAAAGATTGATGCGAGCCATGCGGTGGTGTATGGGAGGAATCCACCGTAAAAAGTAATGCCCTCAACCTTTTCGGGCGCCGCTTCACCCGTTCCACCATGTGCTGATAAACAGTAACAATGGTCAGCGGGATAAAGAAACGGCTGACAAGAACGCGCATTCTGTTGCGAGTGATTCTTAAGCTGTTTTATTCTTACGTCTATATCGGCCATGTGAAATGTTTTGCAAACCGCTGGGACCACACGCTTGGTTATGTACGATTTGTCCGAGTTAAGTTTACGCGTGGCAGTCGAGAGAGAGGGTTGTAATACGCACATGGTCGCGATGAAAAGCGAAGTTCGTTATTGCGTACCATGAATGACTTCGAATGGCCTTCTCTCCCCCCCCCCCCCCCCCAAACGCTGTAGCACTGCTATTTGCCATCAGCGCGTTTTAAATTCAATTTTGGTGCGGAAATTTGTCTTCATCTTATCCAGATTCGCGTCGCAAGTTCTGAATTATTCGTTCCTATGTGTAGCCGTCGACATTATCGGAGAGGTCGCCGACTGATTCGGAGAAGCCACGTCCTGGTCCTCGGCTCCGATGGTGTCATCGTGCCTGGGGGCCGTTTACGGACTATGTGAAAGGCGAGATGGACGGACGGTGGTGACCTCATCTGGCCAGCGTATCGTCTGCCGTGAGGGTGACGTGCCAGCCCCTGCCCGGCGTGACCCTGGCTGCGCATCCGGTGCTTGTCAGATGAAATTGTGATTTGGCCGAGCGATATATAGCCGCATGAGCTCAAGGACAAGCAGAAAATCGTAACTTCCAAAATTTGTTTTTCAGCTTGAACAAATGAATAATAGCGGATATTGGCGCTTACAATAGAGAAACGGGGGGGGGGGAGGGGGGACAGCTGCTAATACGCTCAGAGCGCCGGCACAGCCGGCAGTGGCGCCGGCAGTGCTGGTGCCGGCAGTGCCGGTGCCACTGACGTGTGTAGACTTTAACTGGGGACGATGTTAGATTCAAAGTTGCTTAGAAACTTTGTGTCGTAAGAAGGGAGCACTGGCATCAATAGGAGTTTCCATCAGTGTGTGGAAAGAACAAAAACAAGGCGCGCGTAAGGAGACGTGTCGCGATTTTCTACACGTGGAGCTATACTAACGTTGTGGCTGAGACATACTGTCCTCGAAATGAGCGCCAAATAAGATATGTTGGCTTGTTTCCTGAGCTGGAGCTACGCATTCTGTATGATTCAAAACGAAGTGTGTCCGGCAACACAGTATTTTCAGCTCAAACCAATGCTGGTTTTCCGGCATCGCGAGTAGTGCTAAAACACTCCACCTTTAAGCATTGGTATCATGGGAGTATCGCTGGGTTATACTTTCAAATGTTTACGTTTTCAACTGTGCTCGGGTTCAGTTCTCGAGTGGTGCGGGTTAAGATTAAATATCTCAAGTGAATTGGCAAGGCCCAAGGACTATCGTGTTATTGAACGATTTATGAATGCCACAGTCTCTGAAAATGTGTGGCTACTTTGCTGCGTACGTATTCCCACTCTGGCTTTATGACCTGACCTGGCCCAGCTTGGCGTGGATCGCCTCGGCACCCGCCTTCCGCGTTTTCCCAGCATAGTGAATCGGTCGCCCTATGGGTTTTCAAAACCATTTTGGTAGGCCGCTGATGCTGCCGGGCGAGTTTATATGCCATTTTTAAAGGTGGATTGCCGCTTCGCATGGCGAAACGTAGCTTAAAACTTTCTTATGCGGATGAGGCCCGTCTGATTATCAATGTCCTGAAAGCTAATTTTACATTTACATAGTATTTGTCGTGGAATTGTTTTATCGGGCTTCTTTCTCGTTGTAAAAACAATATGATAGAAATCGAATAAACGTGCATGTTTTCATTCGAGAGGAATTACTGTGTGGACCAAGTTAGACGCGTAGTTTCGACGTTTGTAGCTAGATGGCGCGATGCTCAGCATACGTAATGTTAGATTGTACCGCAATGCGCGGCGCCAGCCTACCGCTAGATGGCAGCGTATTCGGCATGCAGTGTAGTAGACTGCGCCGCAGCACATCTACGGGGGTGGCTCGCCGTCTCCACGTACGTTGTTTGAGCATGGTATTTCGCATCGAATGCACCGCCACGCCTGCTCCAACCCGGTCTTATGTCTTTGACACCAGAGTAGAAGCTGGCAAGTAACTTTGGTCAAATGCCTTGAGCGCTACTACTCACACGCAAAGTTTTTGCCGCACCTGAAAAACAGCAAACTCCGGCCCGCGCTTACGCTCACATCTGCATTGCAAATGCTGAACCTGGGCCCCTAAGCAGCGCGTCCGCTCTACTGAATGACGTATTGATTCTGTGGGGGCCGTGAGTCACGACGTCTGGCCCGTCCGGGCCGTGCCCGGTGACTCAGGCGACGGGCGGTGCGCCCGTTGACTCCGGCGACGGGCGGCGCGCCCGTTGACTCCGGCGGCGGGCGGCGGGCGGCACACCCGGTGACTCCGGCGGCGGGCGGCACACCCGTTGACTCCGGCGGCGGGCGGCACACCCGGTGACTCCGGCGACGGGCGGCACACTCGGTGACTCCGGCGGCGGGCGGCACACCCGTTGACTCCGGCGACGGGCGGCGCGCCCCGTCGCCGGTTGTACGGCCCTGTAGGCGGCGGCGGGCCGCTCTCGGGCGCGGGCGGGCACGCGGCCGTGACGTCACGCCGGCCGGTCGATGGGCGGCCGGGCGCGCCGCCACACCCCATTCTCGGTCGACGCGCGGAGCCTGCCGGTGCCGCCCTTCCCTGACCGGTGCGGAGCTCTCTTTCTCTCGCTCTCTCTTTATCTATCTCTATCTCATAGGTGAGGTCGCTCCTGGCGGCCTGGTGGGGCGCGCTGGGTCGTCGGCTCAGCCGGAGGCGGTGACTGGGTCGGGCCCGGCCAGCCCGTTTGGTGCCTGGTGTTTGGGCAGGATGGAGCTGCTGACGGAGGGAGCCATCGAGCGTCCGGCTGGCGGGCGGGCGAGACGGCCATTTTGGTGTATCGAAGGATACGTCAGTGAGTTTGCCTGTTTCGTCACCGGGGGATGTCGGAATGGGTCGCCGTTGTCCCTTTGAACCGCTCTGGTTTGTCTGAAAGGTTTGCCCAGTCCGGTTTGTTTGACGGGATCGTCGACCGCCGCGCTTCGATTCCAGGCTAAGCTGTTGGACGTCTTTTAAACGTCGTCCGCTGAGCTTGGTTTGAAGGTACTGCTGCCGTTGCAGGTCGCAAGAGACCGCCATTTTTGGCAGGAATACGGCTGATTTCGCCTTCTGTCGTTGAGTATTCCTGTCGTAGCTGTTCAGATCGCTAGATGGGGTATAGATTCTGGCACGCCGTCGCTGGCGGGTAGTTTTTGTTTCTTACGGCCGGTGTAATCTTTTTAGGGCTCTCTGGCTTAGGAGCCTTAGACTTTAGAGCCTTTCTAGGGCTCTCTGGCGGGAGGAGAATCACATTGTACGTTGAGTTGCCGTCGGTGTTCGATCGATGATAGTGCGCGCGCGTTGGAGTCGAGGAAAACATTTCTTTGGCCAAAAAAGGCAATGAGGGTATTTCATGGCGTTCAGTCTAATCTCGTATTGCACGAAAAACGGATTGTATTTGTTCATCCATTCCATGAAAGGCCACAACCCGTGTGCGTCCATACGTCGGCCCCACGGGAACCTGCCGCCGTGCGTCTCGTGCTGCTTCGTGCCGTGGTGCTGCACGCACCCTGTGGAAGGTCAGCCCTTGACGTAGGCCACCTACTGTGCTGAAGCCAACCGGCCGGCACGGTTCCCCGGCAAGCTCCGCTTCCCAGGCACTCGCTGCCTTTGCTGGTCAGTCACAAACGGCCTCACCTGGACGACGTAAGCACTGGTGTGTGACGTTGCTTATCGCTTACCTGCCCCAGGTGCCTCAGTTCACAGCAACAAGTCCGGCCCGTCAAGATCGCTGATAGAATCTTGGGCGCTGTGCTCACACCTGGCTCGGTCGAGGAGCCTCGAGCCGATTGATAGAAGCAATCACTTAACGCGTCGGACGGGCCGCCGCCGCACGCCGACTCCATTTCATCAGACGCGTTTCAGCGGTTATAGCTTTATTGGGCCGTTCTCTCGAGCCGAAACTTTACGGTCGGGCTTTCTGATCCAAGGGCGCAGTGAACTCTGGCTTTTCAGTGGTGGAACTGAACCGGGATGACTTCTGCCTGGAAACAATGGTCTCGCTAATGCGGTCGATGATCGACCGCCATTTTTTGTCGGTGTCGTCTCCATGGGACTCAGCGGGGGCATGATTGATCTCGTGGCTCGGATTTAGACGGGTGATCGCCGCTGTCTGGTCGTGGTCGGAAACTGGCAATCATGGCCTTGCGTGTGTCCTGCCGCCCGTCACGAACGGCTCCGTACACGGCATCTGCGCCGGGCAGTGGTCCGGCGCCCGCAGCATGGGGCTGAGGACGCTCCGCCTCGAGCTCCATGTCCCGCCGCGGTATGAGTTCCTTCTGGTTCGGCCTGGTGTGGGTCACGACCTGCCTTGGTAGGGCGCGCTAGTACCGGTGGTACCTTGGCACCGGTCTAGACTGTGCTCACATCTCGCCTTCCCACTTTGGCTTCTGCGGCTCAGTTATTGCCCACGTCTCGCCTCGCTGCGTCTGCGCTCTGTAGGGTCGACCTGTGCCTGCGTATTCTTTCGTCGCTGCTGCGTGCCGTCCTGTGCGGCGCGCGCGTGCCGCCCGGCCGCCGCGTCCCGCCCCGCCGCTCGTGTTTTGAGCCGGCTGCGGCCCGTCCGGCGGGCCTGACGGCATCGCCGCGCGTCTCTGCTCATCCATCGATCCGCGGTCGGCGGTCCGCCGCGCCGGCGAGTCGGCGGCCCCTCCGCCTTCGCCGTCTGGCGCCGGGCGCCGCGCCGCGCCGCGCCGCGCCCACCCGCGCCCCAGCTCCGCGGTCCGGCGGTCGGGCCAGCGCGCTGGGACGTGTCTTGGTCGTGTTTCCAGGCGCGACGAGATGGCGACGGAAATGACGACCTCCCAACGGCGTCGTTATTTTCTGGACATCCATTGTGATAGGACGCCGCCCGTGGTCGGCCGAGGTCGTCGCCCAGGCCGTGCCGTTAGGAAGTTTTCTCCTAAGGCATTTGGTAAGCACCATGTCTTTGGGTGCCGCGTTGCCGTTCTTTTTTTTGTGCTTTCCCTTCTCTCAGTGGGATAGCGCTGGCTGCATTTGTCATTTCGAGCGTCTTTTCTTCACATTCTATTAACGTCGCCGTGCCAAGTAGTCGCCGAGCCGGAGCCAATCTGCCGTTCGGTTGCCGCCGTAATCCCGCCAGCGTCCCGCCGCTGGTCGGGCAGCTCATTTCCGTCCGGCCTTTTAACCCGGTGACCTATACTGAACTGGTGTCGGCGGCCGCGTGGGAGGCAGGTATCTTGCCTCGGCCTGTTGAACTCCAGACGAGTGGGCACGAGTAGCGCAGCGCGGCGTCCGGTGCTCACGGTCAAAGGTCGGGGGTGGTCGCGCCTCCGCTCTTCTCGCTCTGGGCCGTCAGCTGCGCCAGTTGACCTTTCTGCTAGCTGTCGCTGCTAAAGAGGCCCAGGGTGCGCGGCGGCCGGCCGCCGACGCTCGGCTCGGACCAGCCGGCGCGGCGGCCGGCCGTCGCCATGGCGACCCCGGCCGCTGCACGTTCATCACGGCGGCTTCCGTCAGCAGCTCAGCCCCGCTCAGCCCGCTCCCGCTCCGCCAGCCCCCCCCCCCCCCCCCCCCCTGCGTCTGAGAGCTCCGACCGGCCGGCGGACGCTGGCACGCCGTGCTGACGCCGCTACGTCTCAGGGTGTCGTGAGTGCCGCGTGCGGTCTCGCCTTCACCTGCCCGCCCACCTGTCCGCCGCCGCGCGCTTCGCGTCCACCCCAGCGGCCGAGCAAGATGGCAGCCGAGGATGTGCGGGTGGCCGAGCCGCCCAAGCCGGAGATGGACGAGGACAAGCCCATGTCTCTGTAAGCCAAGCGCTGCCCGGCGTGATTCATTCGTGGATGTCGCGGCCCTGTCGGCCTTTCTGTTCTTCATCTTGCCGCGCTCTTCCGGTTCCCATTCCCTTCCTCTCCTTCTTTCCGTATCCCGCACGTTGTTCCTCTTTCGTGCCCTGTGGGCTTGCTCTCATCTTACCGGTCCCCAATCTCCTCTCTGCCCGTTACCCTCTTTTTCTCGTTTTTCTTTTCCTGCTTGACCGCCCTTCTGTCGTGCCGTTGCATGTGACCCCGGCAGCAGGCCGCCTGGCGTCGCCGTCTCGCTGACCCCGTCGTGCTGAGATGCTGTGCCGCCGAACCTGGCGACGCGCCAGAACCGGCGGGACCAATCAATGCCACTGCCGGACCGCGGGGACCAATCAGCGCGCCGCACGGCCTGCTGGCTGGCATCCCGTCAAGTGCAGATGCCGCCCGACGCGATTATGTTGACAGCCGTTCAGCCAGCGGCCGCAGCTTTACGCGCGCGGGAACGTTTGCCGATGGACTTGGGTCAGAATCGGATCATAGTTAGTACGAGAATCGTGTATCTGCGCGTCAGGGAGATTTGCTGACCGGTGTGTGACGCAGGGGACAGTCCAAGGCTTTTGGTCGCTGTGGCCATGCGGCCGGAATCCCTTGCGTGCGATTGTGAGGATAATTTTAAAAAGTTGCCTACCCATCTTGGATGAAACGTTGCTACTTCCAGTAATGCGAATAATTATTAGGGCAGCCACGTTTTTCTGTAGTTTAGCTTGATGTCACGCTTTAAGGAGCACTGGTCTCTTTTCCAACGAAATGTCATTCTTACGATAGCTCATCCTACACAGATGACCTATGCATCGTGCGCTTTCTCGCAACGATCCGGATGAGCTCTTGGCCTCCTGTAGAACTGTAAACAAAACTCTCAACCATATTAATGAAAGGTTCTGCTGCCCTGTGCAGCGACAAGGCAGGACACACTCTCACCGGCGGTGTGTTCGCTCTCATCTTCTCGGCGCTTTTGTTCCGTCACTGTCGCTGGTTTACCCCGAACGCCGTCTTTCTTGCGTGCTTCAGTGGCGTGCGTTTTGTCACTACTGAAGCCCTCGCATTACCACGCATTCAAAGACGCCGTATGCTTCGTCTCTTTTGGCTACGCTGGGATCTCCCTAATAAAACAGGAAAGAACTACTGGGAGAAATACACGGTTTTGGCTGGAGCTAATCCATCTGCAATCACTGGGGAGGAGGGGGGCTGGGGGTGCTAACGAACATAAACGTGGCGAAGAGGAGCACCACCGGCCCAGAATGCCTGAATGTTGCAAGACTACTGTAGCGTCTTGAAATGTTAGATCCAGTTTATGACGATTCATGAACATCGACGGCTGGTGGCTATGGGACAGAAACATAACTAATTTTTACCGTTCAGAGCAACGCAGCACGTTGTAGTGCCTTTATCGCCGTTCTTATTGTTATACCATCCAAACTGCGCGATTCCTTGACATCCCATGTCACCATAAGTCACAGAAACCCAGAAACCCCGAGACGTTATCGTCGCTTGTCTTAGGTAACTTAATACAAGTGATTTTTAGACATGATCAGAGATCTTGCTGGCGTACGAACATTCAAATGCAGGGCAAATTATACAATGTCCAAGACAGAATCTAACAGATCATCGACCCAATGGTGTTTTCATTTTAAGGTTAAGTACGAAATGCATTTTGGGCTCAGCAAACCTCCAAAGGATATGTCTCAGCATCTGAAGCAATTTTGGGATGCATTGGGCGACAACTGAAGAAGAGCGGCTTGATATGACATAAACCCTTACCTGAAATGTTGTATTTTAAGTCTTACCCTGAATTTGATCGGACATGCAAAAGTGTTTCAATCGCCCTTTTGGTTCCACCGGTTCCGGGGATGGCGGAAAATAGTTTTCCCTGCTATACTCGCTGGCCCTGCGCCCCGCCATCGGCAAAGTTCGAGCAGCACTGACTAGATCAGTACTGCGTCCGTCCCGGTAGATTTTAAGGGGGTCGCGTGCTTCATTTCAAGGGAGGATTCCACGGTTGTATGGGGCTTGGAACTGAAATGGTCATGTTAAAGATCATTCGGTGCATCGCACAGCCCTGCCCTTTTTATGACCTAGACCCCTCTAGTTTCTGAGCTACACGGTCGCGAAGATGTGGACACTATTTCGTGGAGACTATTTCAAGGCATACTCACGCCATCCATTACGCCATAATAGCGTCATTAAAATGCTGTCATTCGATTGGCCGCGTGGCAATCAAGACAAATAAAATGGAATTGTGTCGTTCATATCTGGCGTTCGTGAGCACGATTTCTAAATATAACGGCCTTCAGTTGGCTATAAATCAATGTTGTGCAGGGTACAATGGCGTATGGAGAAACATATTGACTAAACGGGGAAATTGTGTTGTCTAGAGCAGTCTTTTCCACTTTAAAGCATACCAATAGTTAGAAGTGAGCTGATTTCATCATATTTGGTGCTGGCTTCAATAATTTTAAATGTAAAACGTTCCCTTTGGGACATTGACAGTAGTTTGAATCAAAAGACGAGCAGGGGAATGTTAGGTAACACACACAAAAAACAAGAGGTGAAAACATCACACTTACCCACAATCAAGCTTCCCAACCGTGTAGTGCATGTTGTCGTCGTCGAAAGTTGTGTCAAAGTTTTCGTTGTCATCGATCTCTGTCTGATCGATGTAAGGTTGGGTGGCAGCCTCGTCCCAGAGCTCGCACAGGACTTAATATCCGACCTAGTATTAGAGAGCTGCAGTCAAGTAACTCTCCCTCGGCGCCCGTATTTCAGCCGCCAGCTGCCATAGTGTTGCATAAATCACCTCCCGTGTATCCTTATGCCGCCGTAACTTGCGCCACCACCATCGCCACACAGTCCAAACACATAAACCGCCGCGGCGGTGCGATACGTGTCCGCCGGGACCACCGCGACCGGCGGTCTGCCCCCCCCCCCCCCGCCCCCTGCCCCCCGGTGGTACGAGCTGGGAAGATGACCCGCACGGCCCCAGCCACATCGCGGCCCGTCACTCCGTCAGCCGTCCCACTCGGGCAGAACTGCCCGCGTATGCTGCCGAGCTGTTAAAGAGCGCGTCCAGTCACCGTCCTCGGGATGGGCGGGCCGCGCCAGCATCAGGTCACTCCGGCTGCTCGATAGCCGCCAACCCAGCGCCCGAACAGACACGGCCGAGAGGCTCCGGCCGGCCGAGAGTCCCGGCAATGCCCCCCCCACCCCGCCCCCCGCCCCCTCTCCTCTCTCCGTGCCGTAGGTCGGTCGGTGGCGGCTGTGTAAATAACGAATGGCGCGACGGACGCGGCGTGGGCCATGCAGGAGCGCGGTGCACACCTTGACCTCGCCGTCGCGCTGAGCTCGCTGCCATGGTCCGCGTAGTTTGACGTGTTGTGTGCATGCGCATCCGCACGTACGAGCGGATTGTCCTGTCTGTTTTGTTACCCGGAAGCATAAGTCAGCTAGATTTATCGTATAGCGCAGTTGAGTACAGCTGGCACGAGTTGTCACGTCGATGACGACGTGTCATTGGTCATCATGCACGCAGCCGGGCGGACAGACATCATGTGACCTCCGATCACTGGTGTTGACCTGGGCCCATGGTCTGCCAGCACTACTAATACGTGTCCACGACCACTGGAGCCCGGTACTCACGCTGACGACAGCCTGCGTTGATGCTGACCCTCCGCTCGGCGGCCGTCGCAGCTAGCCTGAGCCCTCCCGCTCGGTAGCCGGCCGTGCTGAGCGCCGCCGCTCGCAGTCCCGGTCGCGCCGCGCGCCGCCAACACCTCACGCGCCGCTCTTCCGTCCGCCAGGTACCAGAAGACGGAGGCGGCGCTGAAGACCACCGGCGAGAAGGCGTCCGGCCTGTTCGCCGGCCTGGGCGCCAAGTTCAGCGAGGCCCGCGAGTCGGCCACCTTCAAGTCGGTCGAGGAGCGGGTCGGCACCATGGTCACGACGGTCAAGGTCAGTCAAGATCGAGGTCGGCGGGGCACGGCTCAGCCACGGGCTGGCGCCGACACGCGGCCGTGGTGTCCGTCTGGGTGTTGTGACCCGACCCCGCTTTTGGTGAGACCACGGGCCGCCTCTCGAAGGCGGGAACGTTTCGCCGTAAGGCGTCAGTGAACCGGTCTGAGCGCTGTGCGTAATACGCAGTCGGCGACTAAGGAGACGGCGGGCTCAGAGCTCCGCCCAGCCGCTCTCTCGGGCATTAGAGGTGTGCCGTCCCACGCTGTCGCAGTCGGCGTCAGCGCACGGGTGACGACGAGTCGAGTACGCCGGCCGCCGCCGAGATCGGCTGAAATATGTCGCGCCGATCCCGCGGGGCTGGAGGCCGTCAGGCTGCTCAGTGATTTGAAGCGCTCCCCGGAGCCCGCCGGCGTGAATTGCCGATAATCGACCCACCGCGCCGCGGCGGCGGCCGGCCAGAGGCGGCTTTGGCGCACCGGCCGCGGCGGGGGACGGCCCTATCGTCGGATCAGAGCGGCCTGATTGCTCCCGGCGGGGCGTGTTTGTGAACGGCGCGCGACATGCAGCCCCGGCGAGTAGCCGCAGCTCTGCCTCGCCGGCTGACTCGGACGCCTGAGGCCGGTGTTCAGTCGGCGCCGGTCGCGGCGTGCGTCAGCCCAGCACGAATGCGGTCTGGTCGCCGGCGCTGCGGGCGTAACGATCAGTGCAGCTCGACACGGTCGCTGCCGTGCACGTGAATTGCCTGGCGCCACGGCACGGGACAAAAGGCGCCGGGTGCGAAATGCTGCACTTGCTGCCTCGTGAATTATGCAACAGTTAATTTTGTGAGCACAACATGAACCAGTGGCTCGTAGTCAAATGAAGCCCGGCGCACCCAGTTGAATGGTGTGAATGCTGTGTTTCCTTGATCTTTCCCTGCTTGCCCGGTCTGACAGCTTACTCTCCTGGTCCCGCTCATTTGAGTCCACGCGTGCGATTCATGTGGGAGATATTACCGTGTCGCGTGCGCCCGCTCCAAGGCGCGCACTGTCCTGTCCCGTCAGAGCCTCCCTCCGCCACCCCTGATCAGTCGACCGGGCGGGGTTGCAGAGCCACGTGACTGTGCCGCCGGCGCTGCAGCTGAGCCTCGGTCCAATCAACGAGTACCTGCCGCCACCTCCTGCCCCCACCCCGTCAGTGAGCCGCCGCCGGGCCGCATCGGCCTCTGTCACCCCACCCCCTCCCGTCCGCCGCCGCCGCCGCCGCCTCCTGCCCTCCCCCCCCCCCCCCGCCCGCCTCCGCCTCCTGCCCCCCCCCCCCGCCAGTGAGCCGCCGTCGGGCCGCCTCTGCCTCTGTCACCTCTCCCCCGCCGCCGCCTCCTGCCCCTCCCCCCCCCCCCATCATCATGAGCCGCCGTCGGGCCGTCTCAGCCTCTGCCCCCCCCCCCCCCCCCTCCCCCGCTTCCCTGCCGCCTCGGTGAGCCCAACGTTGGGCCGTCTCTGTCTCTGTCACCCCCCCCCCCCCTCCCCCCTCCCCGCATCATGAGCCGCCGCCGGGCCGTCTCTGGCTCTCATCCCGCTACCGGCGCCGTCCGGCCCTCCGGTGCCACCGCTGGCCACTGCTGCCAGCTGTGCGGCGCTCCCTAGTGGCTCCCCGGGCATTGTCACCTCAGGACGCAACACCAGATGCCCCGCGCGCCTGTGCCTCGCGGCTGCATCCCCTGGGACTGGCTGACTGACGCCGGCTGCCGCTGGGCGCCGTGGGGTCACCAGCGCCTGAGGACATTGGGTCCTGGTGCTGAACACTGGAAAAAGTCCTGCTTCGATGTTGGTAGATTGTATGTGCTTCTCTATGATTTGCTGAGACCCGCCGCGCGTCCCGTTAGAACAACGTGTGCCGTGCTGTTTCCCAGCCGCTTATGGTGGGCTCGGGGACAACCGCAATCACGAGAAATGACCGCGAAGGGGCGGGGAACTCTACGATTTTAGCGCGTGGTATTCTTGGATTATGCGGCGGTGATGTGTGAGCGCAGAAGTACGCGGAGGAAGAACCGAGTAGTGTCTTTAAGCGTGCCACGCGTCCAAGCATTAACGATACGAAGTGTTCCACATTTACGGCTTTTGCCTCAGAAGTGATTGCATCGCGTGTCAGCTTCTTCGCGCAATTGCTCTTGTCTTGCGACTTCCTCGCGTGCCCACAGTGCATGCTATTCTCGACCGGAGGTTATCACGCTGTCCCGACACGCGCCGGTGCTACGACATTATTTGCTCCATCCTTTGTGTCGTCGCTCGTGCTTCTGCATCAATGGGCGGGGTTCGCGGCCGTTCCGGCCGGGTAAGCGTGCCCCCCCCCCCCCTCCCCCTCCCCAGCGGCTGCATCTTGGCACCCGTGCCCCGCGCCACTATCGATTTCACAAACGGTCACGGCGGCGGCCGGCTGGCATCCGGGCGTCGCGCGCGCGCGACCATCGATCAGTGCGCCGCCTCTGCCACGTATCCGGCGGCGGCGACGGCGGCGGCGCGATCAATCGATGGGCGCCGCCCGAGCTCCGGGCCTCGGCGCCCACTGACGCGCCGGCTGGCCTCCCTTTCAGAGCAAGGTTTCGTCATCGCGCAGCAACTCGACCCAGTCGTTCGATGAGGCGCTCAAAGAGGCCGAGGCCGCCAAGAAGCAGGCGGAAGGCGCCGCGCCCGCCGCCGCCCCAGAAGAGAAGCCACAGTAGTGGCGCCGCGGCCGGTCGGGTCGGCGAGTTCAGTTTCTTCCCCGGACCGCCAGGTGGCCACCTCCGCTGCTCGGCATCGAAAGTGTCTCATTCCAGTGCAGTTATTTCGTTGAAAGTCAAAAGCAGTTTATTTACACGTGCGTGATAGTGAAGTCGGTTGTTGTGTTTCTATTGCAACGTGTGTGAAAAGGTGGCGAAAACTGGGTGTCCTGAGCCCGTCTACGACTGCGTGGGTCACGAAAAAATTAACGCATTTTAACGCCTGGCTAGTGCATGCTTCGCGAGGGTGGGTTCCAGCTAAAGTTGTACAGATTATCATGTAACTGGTGCAGCCTTATTGAATGGCATGATATCGCGAGTACATCTGGGGTGGTGTGTTTATTATATCAGAGCTAACCTCTGTTTTATCATGGCATCGAAGATCTGAAGCATTGAGCATGAGTTCACCAAAGTTCGACTCTCGTCATGGAGAGGCGGGTGATCTGGCAAAGGTCTAACCGAGCTCGGTCGCCAGCACGTCTCAGATTCATTAGCCCGTGTAGCCCTCCTTTGTTTTTCACTCCTTCGCAGTGGTGTGGTAACTGGGTAGCATGTGATAGATTGGTATTGAATAAATTGATCTAAAAGGGCGTATGTTTTCCGTCGCCGACCATGGGCAGCAGGAACCCCGTCTGTATAGTGCATTGGGCTGGTTTGAAGTTCTCTGAATGGTTTGAGGTGTGCGCGGGGCTAAGAGCGCCAGTCCGAGCCGTGAACGTTGTCGTCGTACGGCTGACTCCCGCACTACAACACGACAACCGAGCCAATTTCCTTTTTAATATACTTTCTCGCCTATGAGAGAGCCTTGCCTAAGACAGCAATGTGCGGAGGCCTTGGATCGAAAAACTCAAAACTGTCTTATTTTTTAGGCTGACGCACGCGAACTTTTGCAGCCTATTTCGCACCGTCACTTGAAAGTCATTGAAGCATGCATAAACGTCGCGTGAATGCCCCACCCCATTAGCCGTATCATGCTCATGGTCGAGAAAAAGCATGGCCACTGAGATGTTCGTGTTTGCATTGCGACAGCTTCAAGTGCCCCAACGGAAACAGGGAAACTGAGCTGGCGATTGCACATCTCGATCACGCTTTGGTCGTTTGGTCGTTTGTATGGCGACCGCTTCGGTCCGTAATGACCATTGCAGGGCTATGGGATGAAACGGAATGGATAGCGGCAAGGCAGGGCTGCATGCACGCGGGGACCCAACGGTCGGGACTAAGTCCGCATAGTGACCCCCTCTGCGTGGCGTGCGCTTGGCGCTCGCACGGGGAGCCCCCCAGGGGCCGTTCGGCCCGTTGGTAACTGGCGCATGCAGCCTGCTCCGGGTGGGCCGGCAGTCGCGGGGATGCGGACTAAAGCAAGACAAAGGATAAAAGGGTGGATCCTTGGTGACGAATCGCGCTTTATGACATAACACAGACATTCAGGCACCGGCACTAGTAATGGCAGACGTGAGGCTGAGAATCGAACAACTTTAACGGAGTTAGTGATCCACATTTGTATGGGTTTTTAATGGGGATTTTATAGATCATTTGGTGCAGTTCACAGCCCTGCTCTTCTCGAGACCCTACAACCCTGTAGTTTCTGAGCCACACGCGCGCAAAGATGTGTAGGCTATTTCGTATAGGCGATTTTAAGGCTGTTCAGGCATATACGACGCCATAGCAGAATCGTGTCAGATCGTGCCATCCCACAGGCCATGCGGCGTTCAAGGTCGGAAAACATTACCGTCGAGCCGTTTAGAGCTAGCGTCCGTGGGCATGATATCCAAATATAGCAGACGTTAATTGGCTGTCAGTCGATGTTGAGCAAGCTGTGGGAGTTTAAATCACAAATCACGTTTCGTGCTGTATTTGGAGGCCCTTCGGACACCAATCTGAAGTTTGACCTTGTTTCACCCTGTTTTACTCGAGGGTTATGACCCAAGAATATCAAATTTTGACGCAAGTGAGTTCACATACTGAAAACTGATCCTGTAAGATAAATATATCAAATTCTTTCAGCTTTTGATATCTCAAGGGGCCAAAATGCGCCCCACCCGAGCGAAAGATATGTACCGGCTACCTGGGCGCGTATTAAATAAAGCAACATTTAACATGGGAGGCGCTGCGACCTAAATCCAACGAAGGACATCTTAGATTGTGTAATTCGGCCAAATGGCTCTGCCGCCAAACCCCGTAACGGGAACCGTTAATGTAGTCGGATGTTTGCCGCCCCAGCGAAACGAAACACATGTGTTTCGTTTCGCTGGGGCGAAACGTATGGTGCCTGCCGTATGGAGCAGTGCACACACCAACGCTACAGCACCCCTTATCCTTGCAATATAAAGCCGTGTTTGGTCTCCCCGCCAGATAACACGAAACAACTGAGCGGATGAAAGATGCAATAAACTTTACACAGTTGGGCCATAAGACACGCAAAGGTGTGAGAGGCTAAACTGAAAAGCTCCGGAATGCAGGAGCGACCGAAGTGCCTTATGGCTAGCTCTGTCCCCGTCCTCCACAGCCATCAATACGTGCCGTCGCCCCTGGCCGCCACAAAAGTATGCTTTCGGCGCCCCAAGGTGGCTTCTAGAGTGCCGCCCTTACTTTCATACCAGAAGGGCATGTACCTCCAGTGCCCCCTCCCTCTGGATCCGTTCCTGCAAGACTACTATGCTTCTTCAATTGAAGACCTCTTTAAATGATACAAAAAGTATCAATATAAAAGGCCTTTCGCCAAAGCCTAGTGGGCTAAAATCGTTGAGAACAAGAGGGTTAGGTCATCGGGCCGCGGCTCGGCTTCCCGATCGGTTACATGAATCAACACCCCTGTTCCGTGACGTAATGGAACGATGGCGTGATAAGGAACATGGAATATTTAGTGCAATTTTGCTATTTAGAGCGGTCTTGTACTGAAAAAGCACTACAATAATTGCGAGTGAGTTTTTTCCATCATGTATGATGCTGGCCCCAATATCCTCAAATGCGGAACGGTCCCTTGTCCCTTGAGTTACCCACGCAAGGCTGTCCTGTTTAAAGCGGATTCTCTTTTGCACTGATTTATAAGGAATCTTTGATGAACATTCTTTTGTAGAAAGTAGTTTCTCGTTAGTAGTCTTGGTTGCAAAGTGGGAAGTTTGCCCCAAGTTCAGCTCAAAAGGCCGCTGATGTCGTCCAAGTGTATGTTTAAGAACGATCGTTCATGCGGGTACCCCGCACGGCACAAAAATAATTGCACACCGCTTTGTAGCCTGACCGCGGTCCTCTCACAGGGCCTCCTTGCGCCTGTACCCCGAGGGCTGCGCTCTCGACTCTGGCTCTGAACCTCATACCACACCGGTGCGCAGGCGGCCGGCCAGCACCGCGCCGTACCCGGAGACATCGTATGGCTCAGTCGTATTTGTGCAGCCTTCTTCTATATACTGGTGTACGCGCAGCTACATTCACTGCGCTCTTACGAGGCAATACCCGTTGTTTACAATTTCTCCTGGATGTTGAATCGATCCGCCCGGCGTGGCAAGATGTTCTCAACACCACAATAGGGCGTCCGACCAGTACCACTATGTCCAGGGTGGCCCCAGCGCCCCGCAGGGGAGGACTGCAGAGCACAGTACTCGCCCCATGCTCCCGGCAGCGGGACAGGACAGCGGGACACGGCCAGCGGAGCTGGACCATTGCGTCATCCGATCAGACCACAGCCCGCACCGCACATCAGGGAACGGCGAGGCAGCGGTGCCGCACGTCATCCGATCAGACCACAGCCCGCACCGCACCGCACATCAGAGGGGCGGCGAGGCAGCGGTGCCGCACGTCATCCGATCAGACCACAGCCCGCACCGCACATCAGGGGACGGCGTGGCAGCGGTGCCGCACGTCATCCGGTCAGACCACAGCCCGCACCGCACCGCACATCAGAGGGACGGCGTGGCAGCGGTGCCGCACGTCATCCGGTCAGATCACGGCCCGCACCGCACCGCGCATCAGAGGGGCGGCGTGGCAGCGGTGCCGCACGTGTGCGTGCTCGGCTCGGGTCGGAGCAGGTAACATCGGTGACGCTTCTCAAATGCTGTTGCAGGCAGTCGGGCGGCGATTTGTGTGGGGCAGCTTGCGGACGGGGGCGGTCATTCGCCGAACTTTGTTAGAAATAGTTCTGAAAGAGGCAACGTAGTCGTCACTATTGCTAAATACAGGTATGTTGAAAATATGCACGAGCATGTGGTGGGGAGTTTGAAGATTCATTTGGGTTTGCAAAAAGATAATCACTTAAACAGCAGTAAAGCAAATAGTTATGAGAGCGTTAGTCTTGTGTGGTATGAACTGTCCTCGACTTTTCGCTCCGACAGACGATTTTTCGGCGTATTCCGAGCGGCCTGTGGGCTGGGATCGAGGACCTAATAGCAAACCTTGATGCCGTCGCTCTGACCAGGACTGGGGAACTATGAACACGACTGTACCGAGGTGTTATCTATGCTGTCTCCGTAACTGCACCCGACGCTCCAGACTGTACCTCCGTTCAGTCATCCCATGCGACGGGAATGGCCGATATCCCCCCTCCCCCCTCCCCCCACACACTCCTGCCCCGCGGCCCTCACCTCGAGCTGCGCTGACGAGCCGGCTTCGTGCTTTGTCTCCGATAGATGGCTCTGGCGCTCCTGGCGCTGGCGCAGCAAGGACCGATTCAACGGCGGGCCTGCGAGACAGTAAAACAGTTATTGCCGGCACCGGCCGATAATAAAATACAAAATGCAGCTGGGCTCACATCTCACAGTAACCATTCTATCGTCATTCCGCTACCATCCTCTCTAGGTGTTCTATAAACATCTCCCTCAACCACTTCTAGCTCTCACTCTCCATATTTGCCGCGCTCGCCAATGCGCGTTCTGCGTCATTTCACAAATCTGCTTGAATGTGTAGCAGCGATGTGTTTGTGATTGAAGTCCTTGACGATTCTAGCTGCTTGGCTTAGGAAGACCGTAGTTCTACCACACAAGAAGAACGACCCCAGTTCAACGGACAGCTGTTGAATGATTTCGACGTGTCACGCAGTGCCGTGACACGGCCGACCCTGTCTCGGCCTGGCTCTCTTGGCCAGCTGCCAGCTGTTAAAGACGAGTCACATAGGCTGGATTTCTGAGACGCTGGCCGGGTCGCCTGCCACTGATGGCGGAGTGTTCAACACTACTAGCTAAGCTTCGGGCACCATATTTCCGTCACTTTCGTAGGCTCGGCCGCTCATCTCCACATTCACCTTCAGCGAAGACATCAAACGTAATGTCAAACAAAGGATGACCTACATTGGGTTGATAACGCATCTCACCCCGAGAGCATACAGGAACCCCGTAGACTGATGTCGTGTGCGCCATCGTCTCCTCGGCCCAGAAGTGCCACCCGGTTCCTATCCACCCACTGAACGCGCAGCAGCACCGCTGGCCTGTCCGACACCCACCGACAAAGCTGAGTACCACGGGCAGCAGGATCAGACCGTGTGACGCGCCGTACAGCACCACGCCGAGGTACATCCTGCGAAACAGGTCAGCGGTCAGCGGAGCGAGCCTGCGGTCAGAGGAGGCTGCGGCGAATCAGACGCAGCGCAGAAATGACGCACCGCATTAGAATTTTGGTTGGCGTTGTTTGCATTTGATTTAATTTTGTATGTACATGACCAACGATGTGATAGATGATTATTAGCCACAGATGGTCACGCGTCTCAATGCAGACGCTGCATTTGACACCGTTAGAACACGCTTTGAGAGCAAAGCCGGATCTGGAGGAAGACAAGATATTTGACGGACCGCTGAACATTTTGACGGCGAATGGTGTTTATCGCACGCAATCCGTCTCCTGGACCTATTCGCCGTACTAGCACGCCCGCTTCTCGAAACCTGAAACCACTTACCGGAAGTAAAATATCTGGAAGATCTGTGATTGGGCGAATCCCAGGACAACGATCCCGCCAAACTTGGTGAGCGTTATGCCGCTAAGAACCTGGAAGCGTGTCAAAATGAGCAAGCTTGTGAGCACCATTACACGTCCATTACCCAGAATGCCGCAACGCATGGGACATTGGTAACGACGTCAAAGGCGTAACACCAACACTAAATGAGATTAGCCGCGATGCTGAGCTGAATATCATCAATCAATGTCTTTTCGGCGCACGAACTTCAGCTCGTTCTCTTTCAGAACAAGCAATGTGACCTAACTTAGTGTCTGTTGCTTAGATTGGCGAGCGTGGCATCAGGCGAACTTAGATTACAAAGTTCCCGTGAAGCCGCCCAGGCCCGCCCATTTGACAGCGGCCGGTCCGAAGCAAGTGGCTGGGCAGCTGGGCGGCTGGCCTCGGCTCGTGCTGGCGGCACGGGAGGGAGCCTGTCCGAAGTCGCCCCCGTACCGAGGAGCCCATGTTGGTGAGCGCTTCACTGGCCCGCTCCACCCGGCTCGGCTTCAGTGAGACGGCGAAGGCGCGCGTGATGTGGCTGCAGAACTCCACCGAGATGCCCACCGCCTGAGGGCATGAGCGCGGGGCAGGTCGGCGGCCGTGACATCGCAGCCAGCGCGGCAGCGGTACGGGGTACATCACACTGTGCAGGGCAATAGCACGTAAAAGCCTTTTCTGAGCATATCAATCACTTTCAACACCGCGGCAAGTTGGCCAGCTTCTAGACCCGGAAATGTTTGAGATCAAAGACCTGGTGCTTAAACTCAGCGCCAAGATCGTCCAATGTTATTTTTCTCCCGTCGCTCCATGCTAGGAAATACTGTGACACCACAGTTAAATCAAACCCATCGCATTGCGCACACACACCTGAATCCCTCTACAGTTACAGGCCGCCATCGGCGCCGTTTCACCAGTACACAGCTCAGGTTTGCCTGACGCGGCGTCCGAGCCTCACCATGATCAGGTTGACGAGGGAGACGGCGTTGAGCGAGATATCCCACCAGTACATCAGGCCGAGCAGGTTGGTGATGATGAGCAGGATCATCACCAACACGATCAGCGCCGAGTGTAAGTCGAGCCCCATCAGGAAGAAGGTGACGAGGAAGATGGTGACGATTGAGATGGCGAGTGAGCGCAGCACGTCCGCCCACATGGTCAGGTACTGCTCGTAGAAGACGTAAAATACACTGAAACAAACGCAGGACCGGTCAGTGAAGAGATTGGCAGACTATGGCCGGGCAGCTGCATCACGGTGAAAAGGTAATGTTGAATGTCACAAAAGTAAAGGTAAAAAATTAAAAATCAGCGGCATCGATTGAGATGCTGAAGGGAGCAGGTTTCTCAAGGAGGGGGCTGTATTATTTGTTAAATCGACTCGAATTATCTTATTCGAGAAATCATTAGAGTTCGACTCAGTCAATATCATTGATTTAGGCATTACAAGTCCAAAATTTTAATGCTAAATTAATGACCTTCTATGTACCAGCAGGCACTGGATAAACAACGCTGTGATAAATATCGATTATGTTGACGTTACTCAATGTTTCGAGCTTGTTAATCCTCAAGAAGTTTAGAGTTCAACAAAACTGAGGATTTCAAATTGCTCGTAAGGATGGGCACATGTCGAAATATTCAGTATTTACAATACAATTTTTGGTCAGCATTGTAGCTTTGTTCATATGGAATGGTTCACATTTGAAGATATTGAAGCAAGCATCAGATATGCTGAAACGAGCCCACTTATACCTATTGGTATGCCTTTTAAGCGGAAACGACTACTTTAGACAACACAGTTCTCTGTTTACATGGATAAGAGTAGCAATAGCCTTATTCCTCGGAGAAAAACCATGAAGATAAAGATATAGATTGGCTGATATTTGCATTCTCCTACTTTTATCCGAGGAATCAGGCTATTACTACTGTCTTATCTATGTGAATAATGTTCCTCTTGAATACACTGCAAAACCTATAGTTTTCTGTCAAGTAAATATGTTTTTTCCAGGCGCCATGGTTTGATTATGTCATCGTACCTTGCACAACATTGATTGAGAGCCGATGCACGGCCGCTTTATCTGGAAATCGCGCTCACGAACGCAAGATTTGAACGCCTCGGCAATTCTATTTTTGGGCCGTGATCACCGCATGGCTATAGAAAGACAAAATTTGAATGATGTTGTTGTCACGTCATGAGTGCCAAGGTGACCTTGAAATGTTTTCCTCGATATACCTTTCTCCATTTTCTCCATTTTTTTCTCCATTTCTCCATTTCTCCTCAGAAACTAGAGCGGCTTACAAATGGCAGAATTGTGAACAGCACCGAATTTCTTCAAGATGGCTATTTCAACTCAAAACCCAATATAAACGTGGAACACTCCCTTCAACTCCTCCCGGCATATTGAAGGTCGTTAACTTAACATAAAGGCTTTGGACTCATTATGTCGAAACATTATGAGCTGAAGGCCTTTCTTTTTATATGGAATTGATAGGGACGTTGATAATGCCACGGGACAGGATAGGACAGGCTGACATATTTGCGGTCGCCAATAAACCGGAATGGGTTTAAGGATCGATGGCCATCTGACATCCCAAAAAAGTGTACCTCTTCTACGAGCGGTGAGTGGATTGGATGCAATTGATGGCTTGGACCGAAATCCGCGCAATGCGCAGAAATACATCACAGCGCCCCATCGCAATGTATTGTGAAAGCCCCAAACTGCTCCTGCCTCTGTGGGCTTTAGTCAGTCTTCATGCACACGGAACACCCGCTCTAATGGGATCACCACTTGTTTCACCTGAACTGTATGCAACTCAGGGATGCGCGCTCCCTCTCCAGGGCTGGAAAGGAAGGATTCGTCGTTCGGTGTTCCATACCTCAACGTGGCACCACACGCTTCTTGTAACATAGCAGGATCACCGGGCTTACATGACTTCCAGCATCAAGGTTTGAAATTATCGCTATTTATGGAGTGAAAGAATTTTCTTCGACTATGGGAAATCCCCGGCAAACTAAAGCCTTCTAAAAACTAAAGATGAGCCTTCAGACGGCCTCTCTCAGTGAAGAAAAATCCTGGTAATGAGAAAAGCATACTTATTGTGCGATTGAAGAAAACGATGCCAAGTGCCTGGGGCTCATACATTGCTGACGGCCCTGGCTGCTGGGCCTGAGTGTTGCATGCAGACGTTCAATAATGGCGGCTCGCGGACCGCACAAACGGCGCCTCCCGCGCTAAGCTCGGCTGAGAACACGGGATTTCTCCGGCGTTCAGACTCAAACTCGTAACCATATTACAATTTAAACTCGTAACCAATTACCGTAAACGCCGTTATACAGACGCACGCCACGAAAGCAAAGGCAAAGGCTGTTGTGGCTGCTGAGGACGAAGTGGTGTTTCGAGGCTGAAGATCCCCGCGCTTCGAAAACGTTGAGAAAATCCGCTCTGGTAGCGTTACTAAGTGCAGTAGATAAGCATATGAAGTGTAATCACGGCCACCACACCTGTGTCGCATTTATAGTACGCACCCGCTTGTAACCCTCATCCTGATTCGCCGCTTTTCAAAACACAGGCTGATGGGAGGGTCAATGCGACCCCCTGTCGGTTCCAAATTAAGGAAGATATTCCTTCGCGGAAAGCACCAGCGGATTGGTCTTAACGGAATCTTGCGATTGGTAATAGTTTGAATGTTGTGAGTTGAACGATTGACTCCATTTTTCCAGGCCATAGGCCAAATTTTCCCGAATTCCAACTTTTCCACTTTAAATTTTCATATGTACAAAACCAAGCCCTGCAGGATCACAAAATCCTACAGGGGCGTCCCGTTCAGTTCTGAGTACAATGATTTTAAGTTTCGTGTGCTTTAAGCGTACCTTTATGGTGTATGGCTCCTTAAACATCACAATGTCAGCCCGTTCCGCCCGTTCCACGGGATCGTCGGTTACTACCCGGGACCCGCAGCGGCCGTAGATCGCCGTGCAGTCATCATAAAATCGCTGCTGCCCCGACACGGGAAAGGCTAGGGACACCCTTTTGGTGTCAAACGCGAGCAACGAATGTTCCATAGGTTACCGAAAATATGGGCGCCATTCCACGACATGTCGAAGACGCATTCTCAGAACACCTTTGGGGAGCGGAGGGGGGCGGGGGGGGGGGCGCACTGCCGCACCCCCGCTATCAGGGCGAGGGTTAAACACTATCATGCTCATCCCCATAATCAGCGCAACCAGTCACGGAGTGCAGAGTGTCCTGTCAGCCCAGCCACAAGCCGTAGCAGGGCTCTGCTGCTGGCACGTCCCTGCGTAGCCGCCCTAGTCAGTCGGCCCTCCGTCTCACCTGTAGGGAAACACCTGCTGCTGGTTGGTGCCGCCTGACGCTTCGTTCAGCGCCCGGGTCATGTCGTCGGTGATGTTGCGCGCCCACTCTAGCGCGCTGTAGAAGTCCACGGACGTTTTCAGGATGGTGTGGTAGGCCATGAAGTAGGACGCACCCACGTTGGTCTTGTTGTCCGCATCCTTGACGACATTCACCGCCTGCCGAAGACAAGGAAGAATACGTCGGTGAAGGTTTCGTTAGCCTGAGGTCTAATCTGTTTCAGATCATCTCGGTTCAGTTACCCGTCGTGAGGAAATCACCGCAGCAAATGCTATCAACCGACCACGACGTTTCGTTTCTGGTGCTGCAAGCCCATTACACACGCCTGGGTTTTCCACCGCCGCTGTACTCAACATGCATCGCAGACAGTGGTTTTTTGCTGGTTCATCACAACGCCACGACAAATCTCTGCACGGGTGTTTACGCAACTCAGACGGGGCCGAGGTCACGGAGCAGTTGCTTACGTCTCCGTATGCGGCGTGCCCACCCTTGGGACAGGTCTCTCCCGGGTTGTCGTTGAGGAAAAATGAGATGTATGCTTGGAACGACTCCTGGTCAGGCCGACGAAGGTTGTCCGTAAAACCCATTTGGCATTTCTGGCAGTCCTTGTCAAGCTCTGTGGAAAAGTGTTAGTTTCACCCATATGCTGATTTCTGAATGCTGATTTTATTCGAACTTTTCGAATGGCATCAAATTTGATTAATTCTTACTGCTGGCGAACAGGAAGGATGGATCATATATCACGAGAAAAGGAAAGAAATTACATTTCTGAAGGTGAGACTTTTATGAGCCGTTATGCATAAACTGACACTACACATATGCTAAAGTATGGGGGTGCGTGGTTTGGAAAACAGTGGCAGACCAAGTGAGTTTCCACACGATATGCGCATGGTCGAGCACAGCACCTTAATAATCGCCAGCGGTAATGGTATAACCACTTCATGGAGTCAAACGTTGTCCGCTCTCAATGCAAAAGGCGCGCTGAGCCCGAGAGAGAAAAATAGACTGTCCCATCCATATCTAGGCAGATTTAACAGCCGACGCATACACAAACAGCTCCAGCCCTGCACTCCATTGCCTACCAAATAACGTGGTTAGATGACCCCAAAAGATTACCAGTAGTTAGTCCATTAGGGATGACAAGGAAACACGCCACTCGGACCCTGGAACGTACTATTTCCCCTCATGGAGGGACAGAAGCCGTCGTCGGTCTTGTTACGATAGCAACAGCTGGGACCGGAGCCGGGCTTGCCGTGCTCATAACCGAAGGTGCACCAGTCGAAGAAGTCGTCCACCCAGTTGCTCGCTGGACTGGCTACGTATGTCCTGCGCATGGCCCAAGCGCACGCGGTCAGGGTACTAGAGCATTTTTCAGTAGGTTCCTCTAAAGGGGAAAGTTCTGGAAGGGAAATAATAGGTCAGAAGTATTTGTATGCCAGCATACCACAGGCGTGTTTATGAGTTTGCAACAAGCCAAACAGACCGCTACACGTAAGAACACTATGTTACTTTGAGTATATTCATGTGTGTATGCCTATGATGAGGCATTACGCAATTCATACGGCGATGGATGTTTTAGGAGGTTTGTGAATTGCGTCAAAGAAGTCATCAACTATCATATCGTCTTATATCCCGAAACCTGGAAACGATATCACGTAAATCATGTTAGTTTTAGACATCCCTTGACAAAGCATGCATCGCGAATTGATAATCCTTAATCAAATGTTGACGCAATCTACCTATCTGGATAGTCCTGTGTCCGCCAGTGGTACACATCATTAGTGGTATTAGTGGTACAGATCAGCATCAGTGGAACATACCAAAGACATCATTCGATATTCAATATGCATTCCCGAATAAAGCTTGCAGCCTGTCGTTTCGTCTACGCCGATTAAACACATCGCGCCATGTAATTCGTTTTGCCCATGGTTTTCCCTTTCTGAATGAGCCGCTGATAGTGTTCAAGGATGTGTTGGCGCAAAGAGGCCTACGCGACCCTGTCATTTTGTCATTTTGAGCCTTCTGACAAGATCGGTCGGGTCGATTTAACTCTGGGGAGGTGTTGTGGGGGGGGGGGGGGACAAAATACCACTTGCAACGAACTGACGTGAAATTCCGAATGAATAAATAAACACGGATGAAAGAAGAAAAAGTAAAAGTAGAGCTTAAACGAATGCCCTACTAGCGTCAAACGCTTAGAGCATCCTCAGGCATGTCAGTGGGTGTAAAGGTAAGCAACAAGATGTTGCCATTCATTGCTATTCAACACGGCACTGCCCCCCCCCCCCTCCCGCCCCCTCTGCCATCGGCTGGAGACTGCAGCTGACCTGGCCGGCTGCTGGGCGGCTAGCGCGATTTGCGTGCCGATGGAGTTGCCGTCGCAGTTGACGGTCGAGCAGATGCGGTTCAGCACCCGCTCGTCGCTGTAGTTGAGACCATCGCGCACCACGAAGTAGACGGGCGGCCCAACACTGAGGTAGTCCTGCTGGTACTGCACACAGCGAGGATGGGATGCTGGTCAGGGGTGCTACTGGTACTGCCCATGGCGAGGACGGGGGATGCTGGTCAGGGATGCTGCTGGTACTGCACAAGGCGAGGACGGAGGACGCTGGTCGGGGGTGCTGCTGGTACTGCACACGGCGAGGACGGGGGATGCTGGTCAGGGATGCTGCTGGTACTGCACACGGCGAGGACGGAGGACGCTGGTCAGGGATGCTGCTGGTACTGCACACGGCGAGGACGGAGGACGCTGGTCAGGGATGCTGCTGGTACTGCACACGGCGAGGACGGAGGACGCTGGTCAGGGGTGCTGCTGGTACTGCACACGGCGAGGACGGGACGCTGGTCAGGGATGCTGCTGGTACTGCACATGGCGAGGACGGAGGACGCTGGTCAGGGATGCTGCTGGTACTGCACATGGCGAGGACGGAGGACGCTGGTCAGGGATGCTGCTGGTACTGCACACGGCGAGGACGGAGGACGCTGGTCAGGGGTGCTGCTGGTACTGCACACGGCGAGGACGGGACGCTGGTCAGGGATGCTGCTGGTACTGCACATGGCGAGGATGGGGGACACTGGTCAGGGATGCTGCTGGTACTGCACACGGCGAGGACGGGACGCTGGTCAGGGATGCTGCTGGTACTGCACATGGCGAGGACGGGACGCTGGTCAGGGATGCTGCTGGTACTGCATATGGCGAGGATGGGGGACGCTGGTCAGGGATGCTGCCGGTACTGCACATGGCGAGGACGGGGGACACTGGTCAGGGATACTGCAGACCAAGCTACGGGAAGCGAATGTTTGAGGCGAGGTCGCTCCGCTGTGAAAATTTGACTCACATGTAACGTTAACGGCAAGTGCTGTTACAGTCCATTTGTTTTAAAACTCTGTTGTACCACTCGACTCTCCATATGGGTGTGACCTTAAATGACTGCTATACGACAATGAGGTATCTTTCACCTTAACCCAGACGATCAATGTGTGGCAAGATACACCGAACAGATTCCACCACCGCAAGCTGTCCTAACCCACGACAGAGTCACGCCGACAACATTGGCACATTGAGAGCCAATCCGGCGCTCCGGACCCGCCCTCCCTCGCAGGTAGTCCGCACCCCATGCCGGCGGCCACACCTTGAACATCTTGAGCATGTAGGAGTCCTGAGGCATGGAGAGCTCCTGGTCCAGCCCGACGTCGACGTAGGGCACCACGGCGATGCTGGAGCAGAGCCAGCCGAAGAAGGCGATGATGACGGTTCCGCGCACCGCCGGCCGCATCAGCATTGGCGCGTACAGGTTCTTGAACAGCCGGTACAGGATGCCCTCCTGGCGCTCGCCGCTCTTCTTGGAGCCGCGCACACAGCACAGGATGTCAAACCGGTTGGCCTGAGGGAAGCGAGCGCGGGAGTTAGCGGCAGAAGGCCGTCGGCAGGCAGGAGACGCCGCAGGACGGCCGGCGGCAGCACGGGCGGCGCAGTCAGACACGGACGTGACCACGTTGTTTGGGGGTGTGAGTGGTTCCATTAGGATTCCCTCACAGGAACTAATCGCCACCTTAGTAGCGACGTTTCATATCGTGCCATAATTCGTTACATGCATGATAATGTCTAACGAGCGGCAGAAACCTCAAGCTGATGGTTTGCTCTCGCGTGTCTGCTTGGTCATGCACATACAAGCTACAGCAGGTGCGCAGCCCCAGCGCCGCCCTGCTCGACTGTCTCCGTGGTAACCGGGGTCGCGTCCGCAAGGCGGAGGGGTGCGGCGGCGGGGCGCGGTGCGGCGAGACGCGACGGCCTCGCCATCCGCGGGCGTGCACGCACGTCTTGTCGGCGGGCGTCCATCGTGAGCAGCGACACGAAGCACGTGATCTGCAGCAGGAAGTCGA
>NW_023596746.1:21773129-21823129 GCF_011947565.3 Pollicipes pollicipes | reverse complement strand
GAAGTACTCCGCCACCGACTGGATGGTGCAGTACGAGTTGTCCGGGTACATGGGTCGGAAACAGATGTCCTCCAGGTGCACTGTCTCGTTCTGGTACTTGCCGGTGACCTGGTCGTAACACGGCAAGCGCGGTGAGAACGGAGAACACACCCATTTACGGACGCATGTCTGCAGTGTGGCTTCGGGGTTTACAGCTCACAACAAACCCTGATGCTCAGATCCAGTGTGGGATCCGCACGGACGGATGGGCCGGAACCAAGCGCCGATGAATGGTTTGTCTCGCAAAGTACAATATTTTGTCGTAACTTCACAACAGACGTAGTCCTTTTTTGACAAAAACCTGACTTACAAACAAAGGCTGGCCATAAAGATATGCGAAAGCATGCAGTACCTACTGTTTTTAAACATGCGATACCTTTTATTGTTTTTTTTCATACGCAGAGTAAGCTTGCATCCAAAAGAGCAGATGTCACGAAAAATGTAATGAGTTGTATCGTTGTATCGATACAACTGCAAGGCTTAGATAGTTGTATCGTTGCATCAAGCAAGTTGTATTGTTCAAGACGATGGTTTCGCACTTGTAAGCCATTTCTCAAGTCCGCTTACGCTTGGGTACGAGTTGCGATATGTCTGCAGATGCTGGTCCTCACATTATTGGTGATGTAAATCTGCAGCTCCATGGCGGCCAGCAGTAGCTCCTTATGGAAGGCAGGTCCGTACTCAACCAAACCGGTGCTGGATGAGTGGTTAAACTGCAGCAAGACGACGGCATTGTCACGCCACTCCGCTGCTAACACGCCACTCATACGCCATACGTCACTCCACTCCGCTGGCGAGATCACCAGAGTGGTGGGCGTTCGCGTGCTCTTAACGAGGGAAGAAAGGCCAATATGCTGTACGCTTGTGAAGTGTGCAGAAGAACCTTGAAGCAAGGACTTATTTCTCTGGTCTTGATCAACATGCACAATTGCAGCGATGATGACAACTTTTCAACACCTATTTCGAACGTTAGACACCGTACCAGACTGCAGACATGTATGGCACCAGACATGTGCCAGACGTATATGGTAGACACCTACATGCACGATGCCCTGCGCGTGACTTGTGCCACGATCATGGCAGTCACATCTACATTCACGCCGCGGTCCCGGAATCACACTTGCAGTCACGGCAGTGTCTCGACATCATGCGGATGGAGCCCACATGCGCCTCGAAGACACACGAGGCCATCGCTTCCAGCATGATCTGTTCTACCCTTCGCCATCCCCTCCACTCACCGGCTCCAGGTCCTTGGCACGGATGATGAGCATCTCGGTGCGGTAGAAGGGCCCGAAGTGCTCGTCGTAGTAGTCCTTCTCGAGGCGAGACCGGCTGGTGGGCGCCGCCCAGAGCTCGATCGGATCGGTGGTGATGTTGAGCGTCAGCACACACGCCGACAGCGCCATGGTCGTGACTAGGCCGATCAGTAGCGTCGGCACCGGGTGACTGGCACAGACTGACGGCAGACACAGAATATGTAATCTGGCACAGACTGACGGCAGACACAGAGTATGTAATCTGGCACAGACTGACGGCAGACACGGCATACGTGAGCTGGCACAGTCTGACAGCAGATACAGAACACGCGAGCTGGCACAGTCTGACAGCTGACGCAGAGGATGTGAGCTGGCACAGTCTGACAGCCGACACAGAGCACGTGAGCTGGAACAGTCTGACGGCAGATACATAACACGTGAGCTGGCACAGTCTGACAGCTGACACAGAGCATGTGAGCTGGCGCAGTCTGATGGCAGGCACCGAGAACATGGGCTGGCACAGTCTGACAGCTGACACAGAGCATGTGAGCTGGCGCAGTCTGAAAGCAGGTACTGAGCAAGTGAGCTGGCACAGTCTGGCAGCAGACACCGAGTCCGTAAACCCACACAGCCTGACGGCAGACACATGGTATGTAAGTTAACACAGTTTAAGGCGGCACATGGCACATTTGAGATTTCAGTCTGTTAGCGATAGGACAGCCAGTAAACATAGCTTTCGTATAGCTGCTTTTTCAAATTGTGCCCTTTCCTGGCAATAATTTCCCAAAAATGTAGTTGCTTAGGGGGATGAACATTATGTACATGGGGCCAATCCTGTAGTCGTGGCCTATCTGGACGTAATCGTGGCCTATCTAAACATTACATGACTAAGACTCATTACCGGACATTGAAATAAACTGCACATGACTGTTGTCCCCCTCCAATGGCTTGCAATAATCCCCAGCGAGATGAGCTTCGTACGTCACGACCCCGCACCGTACTGAGCACCACCTGGTGGCTCACGCACATGTGCCCAGTGTTCTGAAGAAGCTGACCAAGCTGCGGTCCATGACAGCGCCCCAACGCTCCAGACAGGACGGCTCGCTGACCAGCTGCTCGGAGGAGGCGGCGGCGGCGGCGGCGGTGGCTGGAGTCACCGGAGCTGCTGAGACGGCAGCCGGTCAGGATGGTGGCGTCCGGGCTGGCAGCGCCCGCCGCCGGTTGCCGGCTCGAATGGACAATGCTCGTCTTACACTGGACGTCTTTGAGGTTACGAAGGACCTTTGCTCCAGCATAGGGGCACCAGATGTTTCCTGGACACGCGCCATGTGACAACATGTGGTGGGGGAGTTGGCGTCTGGTACAGATGTCAGATCGAGGGCTTTGCGACAAACGACACAGATGTTCCGTCGTATAGGAGACAAAGTAAGACAAAGCCATTTCGTCACTTAAGACAAAGCGTCGTCTTCGCAAACTTCATGGCATGACGCAAAACGCCAATAGCGAGCTTCACGTTACACTAAACGTCGGCTTTCGGGCCTGAGCGCATGAAAGGAACGACGACCATCACCCTTCACGATACGACCGAAAACAAAACCTGCGAGCCCCACAAACTTGGCCTCGCACAGAACGCTACTCTACAGAACGTGGGAAGTCAGCCCGCTATCCCCAAGACCTCATACAGAACGTTTGCCCTCGATCCTCGCGACCTGACAGGGCACATCGTCCCACTGGCTCCGTGACGCGGTGGGATGTCGACATCAATGCCGACGGAATGTCAACGTCGATGTCGACGAGCGTCGCGTAAGCTTCACCTGACGCGGGAGGTCGACATCGCGGCTCGCCGGCGAGTACCTCACCGGTGGTTCTGCACCGCCAGATGGAGCACGCGACGATGAATATCAGGGCCAGGGCTACGAAGACGATCAGCATCACCGCCTCCGAGCCGTACATCGTCACCTCGAAGCTGACCATCCAGTCGCCGGCCGGCGGCGGTATAGGTGGCGCCACCGGACAGGCGCGCGGGCAGTCCGTGCAGGCGCAGGAGTCCACGGGCTTCTGCGGAGCGGTGTGCCAGGGTTGCGCAGGCACTGACGGTGTAACACATGGGGAGAGGATATGCGAAGAGGGAGATGATAAGAGCAGTGACAGAGGAGTGCAGCATGACAGATGCAACTGACAGATGAAACGGTGGTTGACGCAGAGTGATAGAGATGCTTTTTTAAACCGATTCAGCAAATGTTGTCATGGAATCTTGGGCTTCCGTCCAGGATACCTTTTTCGCACTCCTTTTATCAACTTACTTCGTGATCAGTTACATAACGTCAGCGAAATGAGCAGCTTGGCGACTACCCTTGGAGAAATTCGCATAATATTATTAGTTTGTATCGTGAAAATAGTAATGGAATAACTACAGAATACATTGTAACATGAGAATGAGATGTCAGCTGGGCGACAGCATCACATCGAAAAGCAACACGGCCTGCTTTTCATTTCCGTTAAAAGCTCGTGATGGCAAACACTACGACAAAGCTAGCGGGCTGTAACTGCATGCTTCTTACCCCTGTGTTTGAAGTTGTGTTCGTGTCACAGGTTTGCGCTTCCATCTTTAGATAATGGTAGGGGGCCACGTCATCTGAATCCGTCCCGATCTTGTACGTGATGATAAATGGTGCGTAGATATTGTCTCCCAAGGCTTCGTAGAACCTGTCGCATAGAGCATGAGCATCGGTACGTGACGTCAATATTCTTTAGCGTTTTCCGCGGTCATTTAAAAAAATGCACAAATTCAAACACTCCGTGGAAACGTTCACACTTGCATATCTGTTGCTCACTTCACTAACACAGTGATGCTTGAGTGGATATGGTAAAATCTTTCAACAAGCATCCGAGCTCGAGTGTACGCCCCGATGCCCTACGCCCCCCCCCCCCCCTAAAAAACACAATGCGCAAAGATTTTACGGTGCGCTTTTTCGTCACATATGTTGCATCAAACAATTTTCATTGCTGTAGTGTGAGGTCCTGAACGTTGAGAGGCTGGACCCCGCCATACGATGCATAAATCACAGTACCAAGCGCTTCTGCCGTGAGCATCAGCCAATGCCTATAATTTTATCATGACGTCATATCTGACCTTTCTGGTGTACACCGGTACCATCCCCACTCCCCGCACAAGTTGGCAATGGCTGGTGCGTTCGTTTGCGGGTACAGGACCTTGGAGCAGCTGTCAAATGTGCCGGTGGTGTAGCTTTCGTCGATGTAGTAGTCCACGTTCGTCAGGTATTCCACACCTGAGAGAAGACGGCGGAGCGCAGTGTGAGGGAGATAAAAGAACGCAATAGAAAATGAGAACACAACAGGATGTGCTCAGTGCGTTGAGTGTGTTCAATGAGTTCAGTGTGACTGACTTCGCCTAGGATTCCTGTGAGTCCAGCTGCGCACTCGCAACTGAGATAGACCAGCTGTTGGTCTCCGGCGGGACTCTGCAATATCGGGACTGGAAAGACTGGGAGCTCTGTTGTGAACAGGAACACGGGCGCTGCTCCGGACGTGCACCACTGGGCGGTGTCCGACATCGCAGACAATCTGCCCCGCTACCTGGTCTTGGAACTCAGTGCTTGCTCAGCTGGGCTGGGCGACGTCAGCGCACCTGTGCCACCGGACGCAGCACGCCGAGTCTCAACAAACGCGATACGTTGAGCCCGTGTCTGGTTCTGCTTTGCTCGGGATTAGCCAGAAACCTACACTGCGTAGTCATCCCAGAGAATGCACACAGAGCGTCACTCAGTTTGCTGTATCCTCGGGTACAGAGGGGAATCTAAAGCCAGCCGGGAGGTCACGATCGTCAAGATGGGCTGCGGCTCCGGACGCTGCTCACGGTGCGGCGCCACACTGTGACGCCACACTGTGACGTCACACCGTCACAACCACACCGCTGCCGGCGTGGTTGAACCCACGTAGCGAGTCGAGTCACTGCGCTCTCACAAATCCATTCACATGTGACCCTCGAGCGCCGTGACGCGTCACCAAAGCGGCGTGACGCGCCGCCAGTCGGGCGGGTCGCACGGCGTGACGGCCCCGTGTCGCGGCGGCCTCACCGTCCGCCGTGAAGGCCGTGGCCGTCACGTTCATGAACGAAGACTGCTCCGCCGAGCACGACATCTCGCAGATGGACTTGCGGAGGTTGTAGTAGCAGATTGGGCAGCGGGAGAACTGGGAGGCGGCCAGCTGTAGGGAGTCGGCCATCTCCTTGATGTTCTTCTCATCGCAGCACAACGTCGGTGGCAAGGTCAGGTCTGCGGAAAGTCACAAGCCGCCTTCCTTGGCCATCATGATGTAGGCGCTTGAAGGCCCTGCCATGTGCTGAGCCGTTATGCATTGTCTAGCTTGGTCAGTGCCTGGCTTTCACGCGTACCCACCATGAGCTGTGACAAAAAGCAGATAACGGCACCACGTGGCTGGCGATTCTACGTTAGGGAATGCCTGTTGTGCTTTCTTATTAAATTGCAACATTATACATGGATTACTTTATGGACAGACCTGGTAGAAAGAGCCGCAAAAATCTGTTTATAGGTCTGTGCAGATCTATAGAGATCCGTCATTCAGCGCTACAGGCGCGATATGAGATGCCACTTCGTTAGGGGGGGGGGGGGCACTTCGGCGGCTCGAGCTCCCAACATTTGGAACAATTAAGCACCAGGCTTACGGCGATGTATGAAAGGAAACAATTCAAAGCGCCTCTGGGCCCTCCAAGTCCTAGACAAATCCGCCCTTTCCAGGCCGCATACAACCCCGTCTTTACAATTCATCGGTAACGCATATGTTGATGAGCCGCTACAACGCCAAGCTCGGAGCTAATGTGGAGACGTCGCACCAGAGCTCAGTCATGCGCTCACTCTCTTTCTCGAACAAGAACGGACAGACGTCCAGGAGTATGTCGATCGACGCCTGGTCGTTCAGCTGCTTCGCTGGTCCGGTGTACGGACAGTTTGAGTGAGCGCCGAACAGGGTGGCCGGTCCGCAGATGCCGTACCAGAGGCAGTGGCCACCTTCCGACGCCGCGCAGCCCTGCCGGTCGGGCAGGGGCAGAGCGGTGAGGCGTTACTGTGTTCAGGTCGACGTGCGGCGGCAGCGTTAGAACAGCTGGAAGATAAACGGTAACAGAGGGAGGGTGCGCACGTGGCATGCCGGCCGAAAGTGAATGATTGGTTCGTTTGGCGCCGTTCCAGTCCGCTAAAGGTTCTCACATTGCGTAGACGTCGTTCCAGTGCGAATATATTGTTTAACTTTGTCTCTATGCACGCAAGCCCACCGCTGCCAATGGTGCTCAACAGCAGCGCCTCAGACTGATGTTTGGTCGCGGCTTGCCTGGGCGCGCATGCGCATGCTAACCCTGCCCATACGACACAGCACGCAACTTGTGGAAAAAGTATCGCGGTGTGTGTCAAAACAAACTAACTGCTCCTTCTTTTTAAGCGATTTTCTTGGCTCCGAGCACCCTAAGCAATGCGAACAGGTAAAGCGAACTCTATCCAAATTTGCTCCCGCGCGTGGGGAATGCGGTTCGGTAGGTAAGTCAGCAGGTGACTAACACGGTCACCAACCGATACCGAAATTGACCCAAATCTTCCATTTTACTATGCAAAGATATTCGCTCTCAAACTTTTGCCACATCAACCTTTTCCATCAAACACCCCCGTGCTAACGATTAGCACTAAAACATACGAAATGCAACAATGACACACAGACAATGATAATGATCACAAACCGACCACGAGTTGAGATGCTGCGTGATTTGGGTGAAATTACGTAAGACGTTACTGACCTCAGGGTTGCGATATTAACGGCATACAGCGAGTGTTTAGCCAAAAGTACGCAACTACGGGCATTTATTCCTTCCAATGACAGAAAACATGTTAGACCGCTGAGATCCCTCAAAATCACCATTCTTCCATTCATGTCGTGAAACTCGCCACGCTGTTTTCACGAGACGTTAATTCATGCAACCGCCCCAGGCTGTCCCATGCTGAGGAGTTTCATAGAGACCTCGGCGCTGTTTGACTCAGAAAGGCCCTGCCTGCTCCTGCTCCAAACTCTGTCTGCTGCATTGAATGCCAAGGTCAGCTCAAGCTTGCCCAACCGCAGCAGAGCAAGGTCGGCAGATAACGGCCGCGGCGTAGTGATAGTGAGCGCCGATCGGACCTCGTGGCCTATTGGGAGCCTTTGTGCGAGGAGCAAACCGCCTTAGCAACACCAGGATATTTGTCTCTCAGGCTAAGCGCGTCGCGTTTTATCAGGCAGCTTGCGTTGAAGGACCGGATTACATTCTGCCATCCCGGGCGCCAGCGCTGCGCGGTGTTCAAGCTTCCTGCAGACGACGTCGCACGCCAGAGATAAAGTGACGCGGACTCATTCACGCTCTCTGACGTCACCTATCGGCCAATCAAATCGGGACTATCGCGCCAACAGCGTCGCAGCAGCAACCTCGCGGCTGGCGTTCAGCCCCCTCGCTGTCGCTTGTTGTTGTGCCAGTAGCCTGGGCTAAAGCCAAGCATGGCATGACCTGTCTGTCATTCTTGTCGTATGCATTGCGGCCACCCTTTTCTGACCGCAGCGACTCTCCTGTAAGAATACACTTTTGGAGATATGCCCACAACTCGACTTCAGTGAAGATGCCGTACCTTTGGCTGATGTCAGACGAGCGTTGTTCTCGTATAACAGCACATCAACGTGAAGGGTGCCGTTTAACGTGCATCGATTTATGCGTGCCCGGTAGGTCCAATCTTCCACAGGACGTTAGTTATGCTCAGTGTCCTAGCATACCTAACTGTACAACATGGATGGTAGCCACATATATCTCCAGACTCGAGGTTGAAAGGAACAAACAATATTCGGCACACGGAGTTTTACAAAAGTGATCGAAACTTAAAGGGGATGCTTAACCTTTGCACAACATTTTGAACTTGGAAGGCTGGATTGTAGTACCCTTAAGAATCTAACCTGATACATTCTTCAGCTTCAACAGACAGTATTTCCCGACATGCGCGCCGCAGCATTAGTCCAGTATTTATCGCGGTCCTCCGCTTCGCGCATGAAGTCATGAACGGCGAAGGCCTGCGAGGAAAAGCGCAATCCACTAAAAGCAATATTGCGAAATTAGTGTTGAAAACAGATCATCAACACCCTAACCTTCGCCACAAAACACCTCAGCGGTAGAGGGTCGATGCGACACCCCTGAGGTGTTTTGAGGATAACTTTCCGGCATGGTGTCCCTCCCCCCCTTCCCCATCAGTCCACATTGTGAAAAGGTGAATCAGGGCGAAGGTTCATGCTTGGCTCTGTTTAGGAAGATCCTTCATGTGATGTACCCCATCAACGCTGTAATCCAGCAACGGTTGTGTGTCTACCAAGCTTGTGAAACTTTGCCGAGATATATACTATATACAACATTAAGTTTACGCGTGACTTGACTGCGGTCTGTGGTTCACGTACGCCGGGATGTAACGGAGTTGTTTTTTGCAGAAATGCTGTTACCCGCGAGCCGTCTGACAAACTCAGATGGCACATCTGGCATAGAGAGCTTAGTTAAGTAGCATTTTCCCATTGAAAGGCATGCAAAACATGCCCTTAAATGCAAACCCGGAAGGTGCAAAGATGTAAGTGCACTGAACTCGTCGGCGAGCCTGATTGGTGAAACGCGATGATGGAAAACATGATGAGTTATTGCTTTATATGGTCAAAAAAGGTTTGGAGGGCATGGGTTTTTGGCATCATAAGCTTGGAGTTCCTATGTTAAGCATAATCCACTTTCATTATTCCAGGAATCCGTCGTTAAACGACGCTATCGTGGTTATACCCGAATGTGGAGAAAACTTAATGCTTCGAGGCTAAGCTTGTGACCACCAGAATTGGACCGATTATTTTCAGCACGATAAATATAAATTCAAGGCTTTTCCTCATTATCGCTTTCCTTTAACAGCGCTGTAATTTGCCGAATTGATAGCCTAGTTTGATGCCAATGTTAAGAGAGATGGAAAGTCACCGAGGTGGTAGCCATATTGTTGCCTACTATCAACAACACCGGCCACAAGCGAAGCTCGCAAAACGCGCCACATGTGTCCAATCTAATCCGTCCAGGCTATCTGTGTGGAAGGCTGATGCTTCTGATATGATATGTCGGTTTGAGATTGTGGCACCAGCCATAAGCCGACATGCAGCAGTGCTAAGCTTGGACACCACCATCCGCCTGTGCGTAGCAGCAATAACCCATGCGCAAACGGCCTTCAAAAGCGGGGCATTACAAAGCTTGCGCAGAGGAGCATGACCAACGTGAACGTCAGCATCCACCGTCCGTCGTCGATCACCGGCTCCGTCGACCTCGTGCTGCCATGGGTACGCGCATCGGCTCATGACTGGCACGTGCCGGGCGTACGGCACCACCAGTGGGACGCTCCTCCGGCACGTGCCGGGCATACGGCACCACCAGTGGGACGCTCCTCTGGCACGTGCCGGGCGTACGGCACCACCAGTGGGACGCTCCTCTGGCACGTGCCGGGCGTACGGCACCACCAGTGGGACGCTCCTCTGGCACGTGCCGGGCGTACGGTACCACCAGTGGGACGCTCCTCTGGCACGTGCCGGGCGTACGGCACCACCAGTGGGACGCTCCTCTGGCACGTGCCGGGCGTACGGCACCACCAGTGGGACGCTCCTCTGGCACGTGCCGGGCGTACGGCACCACCAGTGGGACGCTCCTTTGGCACGTGCCGGGCGTACGGCGCCCCCAGTAGGACGCTCCTCTGGTGGGACGCTCCTCTGGCACGTGCCGGGCGTACAGCGCCCCCAGTGGGACGCTCCTCCGGATACGACAGCGTGGCGGCGTCACGCTGGGACGAGGTCATTCCGGTCATAAGCCGCGAAGGCTCGAAAGTCTGACGCGAGGAACGACGCGGAAAGGATTCATCGTGGCCGAAGCGTATCAGGCAAAACACTTCGGTCGTTGGCACAGGGCGGTCAGGGTATGTAAAAATGAAAACGCCGGCTTATCCACCTCGGCTTGACAAGAGTTGCCACCTTCAGGTCGTCGGAACAGAGTGTCGTTGGTTGTCCATGCATGCTCGCCTTGCCGCCGGGGGAATAAGGCTCGAAATTTACTTTGGTTTTCTCGTATGGTTTGGTAGATCTGGCTTTCCCAGTACAATGGTTGTGAGACGCCACAGCTCATGGTACATGGAGAGGTGGCAATTCATGATCATGGCCGTTAAATGTGTGATGTAAATGGAGTCAGCCATGAGAATCATAATTATAAACAACCAGAGCACAGATAAGCTCACGGTAACTTGTGAGGCTTTATTAAGCTGCGCGTTGTCATGTGCAGAAACTCTGGTGCAAATATTTCGATATCGTAAGCCTGCCATGCAAGATATCACTTCAATTCACTTCCAGACATCATGGGTGCAAGGCAGAGTCCGCTGCAAGTGGTCACATTCCTCCTTTGCACTCATGAGTAAAGGCCCACGAGATTAAGGGATGGGACTGAAATTAGCTTTCCCTGAATATAAAAAATTGCGCTTTTAAAATTTGTTCGGTGTTTCGGGGTAAATTTGTCAGATACTCAACAGGCCGAGACGAAGGCGAAGACGTTGGCGAAGGGGGCGGGGGCAGTCTGTCTATTGGAATGCAAGCTTCACCCATGGCCTTTGTTCATTACGGCGTCCGCCCACGGCAGTGCTAGAATATTTTTAAGCGTAGATACTCATGTGATAATCGCTGTAAGACATCCAAGAAATGGCGCCGACGGCGTGGTGTGCATCCTGCATCCACATCCAACGGAAGAAAATGTTTTTTCGGTATATAGTCAACAATCACACTATGATCCCTGTCAGCTTCCATGACACGATGCTGCTGCGTCAAACAAATGTGCTTAACTAGTGAAGCCTCGCAGCGGAAGGCCTATCCCAAAGACTGCCAATCGCCAATCAGCCTCCATCGACGCGGGCTGCGCGGAAGCACGCCCGACAGCCCGACCGATACGTAACGTGAGCCGCGTAACCTCACGGCCACATGGTCCCACACCTTATCAGCCGGGCGGCGATCACCACGGGGTGTTTTGGCGAGGCGTTATCGCGCCCTCGACGCCGCTCCGAAGTCGAGTCTCGAGTGCTGATACCGAGCGGCGGCGTCGCGCGGCTGCCAGGACGGACCCTCACGCAACCGACCTTCGCACCACCAGCAAGGTGAAACGGGCGGCGATCAGCTGTATCGCGCTTTGCCAGGTGAGCTGAAGTGGCGTTGTCACCTGACTACACACGGCTCTGCTGCAGCGCGGCGAGACCGGGCGCGGCAGGCGACCCAACGGGCGGCGGTGGCGGTGACGCTGCACGGCCGCAGTGCTGCGCAGAGGAGAATTATCCCGGCGGAGGTGCGACAATCGGTTGCCAGGCAACGGGACCCGCCGATTCGCTCGGAGACGTAGATAACACCAACTGGATGCCACGTGCGGCTATTGACGGGCGGGGCGATAACGGGATTCGTGATATGTTAACATTATATGTATATATATATATATATATATATATATATATATATATATATATAAACAAATGACATCGTGTAAATGATGAAAACTAAGCCGATGGAGCCAGCACCCTTGGCCATTAATACCAATGGCAAATATGTTTGACAAATGAGCTCAAAAACGCGCCAATAAAGGGAACTTTACAGGTGGAAGTCCGCTGGCAGGTGAGAGTGGGGCGAGTTGCATCACGCCCAAGTAGTATCACGGTGATTCACTCTTAATCTACGCAAATAATGACAACCTTGAGTCACTCAGCTGACGTACAGCAGCATCGTTTGGCTCTCACTGTATTTCCGGCTGCTTGCATGTGCGCCTCTTGGGGTGAGCACGACAAATGCGTGTTTGTTTATTGCTGAAAACTCAGGCAATCCGTGTAAATTCGTGCTGAAGGTCTCACGACATAACCAGGCCAACCTGAATGATATCAGTGATGGGAAAGTACATGTGCTGCACATACGGCCATACAATTGGCGTCTGCTGGCTAAGGATTTTGAGGTGGTACGAGCTTTCTTTCAAGATGGCAGACGGCACATGTTGTGTTAGGTGTGCGTGTGGTATGCTGCATCAGTGATACAATGCATCGAAAAAATGTAATTGACTGATTTACTGTCAGTGATGTCATTGACTGGCGCACTGTCAATGATTAACGGATATCACCGCCATGGCTTTTGTTATCTAGACAATAAATCAATAGCCACAGTACCGATGTATGTAATTCATACCTGAGCAGCCAGAGCCGAGGATGTGGTGACTGAAACAAACACTGGCTGATTTAAAAAGGTCTGAAATAGGTCATGTCGCAATCAAAGAAATTTTGACATCGCAGAGACGAGTACTTTTTGTTCACATATCGTAACGCATTCGGCTTGCTTGCAATGCAGACTACTTGCCGCGAAAAAATCAATGTTACTTTCCCTACCGTTGGATAAAGTTAACCCCAGGAGAAGCTGGTTGTAGCATTTGAGATGGGTGTATTCAGATGTCATTTACCAAAAAACGAAGAGGTACTCTCTAAAATTTTGCCGCTATAAATGTAGCCTAAGATTGTATATAGCTATAAGCAGATAAATAATATTAGTCCTATCAACATAAGTTATGGCATTGGGGTGTGAAAGTGATTCAACTTCCCCTTCTCTCTCCCTACTCTTCCCTATAGGCTTTGCACACAAATCAACGTTTAACTTCGCTCGGCTATTGGCTGCTTCGGGAGTCTGGCCCGACCTACGTGATTGGATCGCTGCTATTATGCTGCGGCTTGACAACAATTGGCAGTGATGGCCAAAAATTGCAACAAAAAATAGGCAAATTTGGTGGATATTGGTCGCGATGAATATACCATGCGCATGTATACTTTTCATGACCGATCTCTCTCGGTTTATGTCATAGGATTCTGTATTCGAGAGGAATTTCAAAAAAGGATGACATCCGTTATATTTCAACCGATCACTGGCGCGCCTATTGATCGAACAGTTTTGACAAGCTCTCGGGTGGGGTCAGTTTGACCACGAAGGGTTTTTGTCACAATTACTTTCGAATGGCACGATAAAGCCACGTCAAACTTTGCTATCTGTAGGCAATCAAATAGCAAATGTTTTGGCACAAAAAAATAGATTTACCTTGTAAGGTCAATGACCTGTGGCTTGCCAAGGCCAGACCCGCTCTCCATGCCCAAAATCCAGTCAGGGCTCAGCTCAGTAATGGGGCCTCTTTCACGTGACTTTGTTGTGAGATATGTGTACCTGCATGACCTCCAGTTTGAGTAATAAGTTCAAGCCAAAATTTTAAGCGGAAAACTGGGTTCTTGCTGCCCCTGTCCCTGCTGGCAGTGAGAGGGAGGGGCAGCTGTCCCCCTGTCCTTCCGCTTAGTCACCCTTGATTCCGTGGGACATACTTCAGCACCAAACAGCGCCTGCCATGTAGCAGTAAAACAGTAAAATAACAGTAAAATATGCTACGCGATCTGACGCAAAAACTCCGGCCTTCCGATTACAAAAACAACTTAAACCTTCAACAAGCACTGTCAAAGCCAATGACGTTCCATGCGCGTCCATACCACCCTGTCGGCTATACTGTGCCGCATTGCTTCGCGGCGTGGCGGGTCGGGCCGTAGCAGGCGACTTTGGTCAAGAGGCGCGGCTACCGCTCTGGAAGCCGTATCCCATTGCTATCGCTATCCTGACATTTGTCTGCTCTGACCGCGAACTGTGGAAAAGTGCACCACACTTAGCTGTATGATTGCTGATATTGCTAACTTATCATTGTTTGATGTACGTGATGGCAAGTTTTGCTATATTATGTCTATAGTTTCTCCTTTGCTTTTGTTTCCTATACTGCGTTTAGTATCTCCACAGCCATACGCACATTTTCACGCCATGGGAGCGTGCAACCTTCCACCGTTAACGTGTATCACCTGTCGCACAACGTATATTCTACAGTATAACCGCGACAGCATGAGTCGCAGACTGGGCTTCAGTCGCATGCCGTCCACTCACCGCCAGAAGACATAGCGCCCCCACGAAGAGGAGTCCTTGCGGTAGATGCATGGTCTGTCCAAGTTTGACGTCCTCCTGGAATTAATGCAACATAGGTTAGCGCGTTAAACCGGAAGAAGCTGGTCGGTGGTGGTTCGGGTGTGCGCACCCCATGACCACAGCCAATGAGGCACCCCTTAACTAAATTATCCTTATAGCCGTTTGAGTGTCATATGTTTCTCTCAGTCTCAGCAATGCTTTATCAAATTTGTTAGAGTTGTGCGGCAAATGGAAAAATTATTTATGTCTTTTAGTGAACTTTGTGGTTAGTTTAATGTCCGCATCGTAGACGAGACAGACACGGGAGGACGCAAGACACCCAAGGAGTTAGGTGTAAAACTCCACACATGTCTCCAAGACAGAATGATACGGGTTCTCTTGGTATCTTAGCGAGTTAGATGCGTAATATAATGGTCCCTGCATGCACCAAAGCCATACCACCAATGGCTCCGAAACCCTTGTTATTCTAGGCGCCACAACGGACTAAGTATTCATATCACGTCATTATGACAATGGGCCAGGACATAAACACGTTTTAAATGTTTTTGGTGTTTATGTATGTTTTGGTGCCATTTTTGTCAAATATAAAACAGGTTCGATCTGTTCGAAAGTTACTGGGGTTCCGACCGGACCGGCCCCAAGGGCGATAACTCCCGTCGTCATGGGTCATACCAATGGTCACCGAGTCAATTTGACACAATAATTTGTCATTTGTATACAGCTTTGCTCTAATCACTCGTGTGTAGAGACCGGTCGCCCAGAAGTCGCACAGTTTAAGATGCCGTAGCCGCCATCAGCGGGCCAGCGTCACTCAGGTGCTTCAAAATTCGAAAATTGAAAGTGTTGTTAACTCTGACACACCGAATACTCCGGGACTTGTGAGACGCTCGGTCCACAGGCAAAGAGTATACATTTGCGTTAAAGCCTTGTTTGACTTGAATAGCAATATTTGATCAGACCCATTTTCCTAATATGCTTATGGTGAAAGTGTCTGCCGCCCATATCCTGTAAATTGTTTTAAGCAAGCCGTCTTGTTCGAATAGCCTCCTAGGTTCGAGTCACGGAGTTTTGTGGAGCAAATACCAGATCTTTTGGTGTCATTCGACCCGATCAAACCTCACCATGGTGCGACATATTACGGATAAATTGAGTTTCAAGACATATTCCAACCAGAACATCCTACATAAGTTGCAAATTCTCCAACGCGATATGATAAATAAATGGGATGTGGCATGATTCAAGTTTAAAATTATGTGATCCCCGAGTAAAACAGGTTGTTGGGATAGGGCGATGCGATCATAGCTGCCTTGTGAATATTGTCGAGCCACTGGGAAAAAAGGCCAGTCATCTGTAATGACCATTTCCAAAGCGCATTGCATCCATCACCACACGCAAGAGTCTGACAACAGGGGCTCATGTCCAATATCAAAATTTTTGACTTGAAGTTTCTTAGGTGAATGGGACGTGTATTGACGCCACGCACTTGAACTCAGACACTTCAACAGACCATGCCACTAAAGCAATCACCGGCGTTTACCTTTCGTGACGTGCACCCCAGCGGTGCGCGGGGGAGCGGTCTGGCCGTCGCTAAGACCGCAGCAGGTCAGTCGGCCCGGCGCGCCTCGTGCCAACTGCGCCACGATCGCCGGCGGCCTGCCTCCGCGTCGGCTGACACCCTAGTGGCCGAGGCGGCCGCTGCTTCCGAGCCTCCCGCTGCGCGGAATCAGATAAGCGGTTGGCACACGCAGGGAACGTGCCTCGTTACATCCGGGGGCGAGGAGAATGAACCGTAGATTGCGTGTTACCTGACGAAGTGGACCGAATGCATCCGTCCTACGCCAGCTGACTTAACGTGTGACTCAGACTGGTACACCAGATGTAACAGCGCAGAGTGGTTCTGCACGTTTTAGTTTCCTCTGCTTACGGTAATATACCTGCGGAGTGCACTGATCCATGTGCTGTGTATTTTACGCGGACATTAATTTGTGCATGGCTGATTAGGGTATGGTTCTAGTGAGCCGCTCGCAAAGTTGGCGCAGTACGTGTGCTTGAATTTAGTTTCATATAAATCATATGTCATGTGAACTATACCAGTTTCGTTCACCTGCCAAACGTCCCGAAAGGCAGAGGACGGGCTTAGCCCTGATTTTTCCTTCACGTACCTCGAGGGAACAGTGGATTGGGGTAATGACCAGACCCCACCCAGCGTGATCAGATACTTTTATCTTTACGGCCGTAAAGCTGAGTTTGCTCATCTCAGTCGGAGGTAGCTCGCCTGCTAGCCAAGCTTTTCTCCACTCGCCGAAAACCCTAGTCAGACACAATGACCACACCATATATACTCGAACCGGAAACACTGGTGTGAATCGTAAGTGGTGTTTAAGAACAACACTTCCTTGATTTGCTCGTCATGAGCACAAATATGGAACATTTTTGGAAAGCACGTTAAGTTACGAAACATATCTGGACGTTGGAGAATTTGGGGTTTTATAGCAATGCTAGATTTGTCATCACGGATATCCAAGTTCAAGGTCTTGGTTCAAATTACAGCAGACGTACGTCTTCAAAAACGTCAGGCACCACGCAATATCCCTAGCTCAAAACGTCATGTAAAATATGGAACACTCACTTTAAGACCGCTGCGCCGGCCACTCACGCACTAAGACCTACGTCATAGCCATGGGAACTTTTCGCATGGCCAGCGAATTATGCTTTAGCGCAAATGAGCCTTTTGAAACGGAACTGTCTGTGATGGTCATGACTCGTTGTTTTTTTTTTCAGTGCATCTCAAGAACGCTCGGTGGTATTGCTTTTTACTGGCCGAGCATATTCAATGTCTTCCGTGTCTCCCCGTCTGGAGTAATAATTTCGCGCCATAACAAAATATCTTCTTTATCCATTACCACACCGGATGACTTTGAAGAACAGTTATGATTAATTTTGCTACTATGACTCTATTTACACACAATACCATGATATGTTTGAGCAATAATTTTTTTTCAACAGTTTCAGTGTAACTCAGTTTTAATCTAAATTTAGGTATGGTCTGAGCCGGTGTCGATCGGGGGACGGAAGTCAATTCCCGTTAATGTTTCTGGGCTTAGCCAAAAACGTAGCGGAGCGACACACAATTTTAAGAACCTTTCATGTATTCATTTTGTGCGCGGAGGAAACTTTCCAATTTTCAAGCAGGCCACTGCACTGGCCGATGTCAGTCCGAGAGAAAATTGTTGAATATAACAAACTGTACGACAGATAGGTTGTTAATTACGTAAGTACGAGCAAAAAGTAATTGTTTTTTGCGATGTAATTTCGTGACCTAGCCTTTGTCAATGGTATGACCTACAATGAAGTTTAACATTGCGGACAATAAGTGAAAAATATTCAATGAAATGCAGGGATGTAGCCAAATATGGGGCAAGGTATGGTCCCTAGGCCAATATGTTTACACTACGCTCTGGGCGATTTCGCACGAATTGGGCTCAAATTTGCTGGATTTTGGGTAAATTTGACATTTTGCTCCGTAAGGAAAATACTGGTTAAATGTCTCAAGAGATGACATGGGAAGTTTCACGGGCATTGGGTCGTTTTATTTCAATGGTGCGCTGGAAACTATTTAAGGGGGTCACAAATGTCCCCACTCGCACCAGTCAGGCCCGGGCTAAAAACCCGTACCTACTGCACATGAAAGCATTCAATTCAACATGTGCCTTGTTTCAAGTCTATACCGCTTTAACATATCGCTGATGTCATACGTAAAAATCCCCTTTCATCATTTTTCCCTCTTTTCAAGTTCATAGTATTATTATTCCTGGTGGTGCGGTGGCTGCGCATACAAACATTACCGAGGCGCCCAGGGGAAGCGCCACCAGACGGGCAAGTGGGTAACCGGCCATTTGCCATTTTCCAAAGGGGCAATAAGCACCCTCCCTGTCCGTTCTCCGCAATGTGGGGCACAGCCACAGGTGTAGTTTTCCATTCCGTTGGGGAGCGGAATTAAGCTCCCCCAAAGCAAGCTCTAGCCCTAGCTTTGGGAGTAATGTGGGCGCCAAATCTGTGAGATACCTGTTTATCGGCATATTAAAGGCGTTGGGTGATTTTTCACCGTTCAACCCGCCCACACATTTTGCGATACTAAACCCTTGGGCACAACGCGCGGTAATCCACCACTGAATTCGTTCAACTTCTGCGTCTCCCTAGGACCCTGTCAGCGAGTCCAGCCACGGCTGAACGCAGGCTCGGCGCACGGCACCGGCTGAAGGCCTGCTTAACTTTATAGTGACACGGAGAAGGATCACGCGGCATTGGTAAGGTCGCAGGGTCCTCCTCCGCGTCACTAGTAAGGCACGAAAATTGTTTCCGCCCGGGTATAGGGAATCCAGCTCATGCTGCAGTCGCTTTTGTGAGTACGAGTGGTACGTACTCACAGAACATTTACGTCACAGTACGTCAAAGAATATTTTGCTGCGCTATGGACTGTACCATAAATGGTAATGATGCAGATCTGGAAGGAGCACATAAATGTTGTGATCCTCAATCACTGTGCCATTGGGATACTTTTATGTGGATGTAACACAGGGGGAAGCAATTTCCTGTTAATTTTTCCCTATGAAAGAAAAAAAAACTCTTGGAATTAGGCAGCCACTTCACAGCGTAGCTCTGGAGAAGAATGCATAAATGGCATCTTGCAAAGCCTTTATCACCATCCATAACACATTTACACATTGCTATCGTCCACTGGCCTGGTACTCACTGCACTGAGAAGAAGCCACGGTGCTGTTATATTTCCACCAGCTTGGAGCAAGCGGTGTCCCCCCAAGTTTTGGGGAAAGATGCCGATAGTCGTATATATTCTTGCTTTAAAGTACACGCCCACAGGGCAAATGCTAACGTTTCAGAAAGTTGTGGGTAGCGTTGCCTGTCCCGCTCCCCAGTTCCCGCGCCCCAGTGCCTTACGGTGGTGCAGCGCAAAGCACATACAATATTTGCATTGCAACACTTATGTAGGAGGACGCTATTTAATTAAACGTATGATTTATCACCCTTTTTTGTTATTTAAGTGGCGTTGCGGTAGTTTCGCAACCTTGTCCCCATATCAAAAATTGTTGGCGCCGCCACTACTTTCATATTGTATCCGCGTTGTTCCTACTCAGTTATAGCCTTATTGTCGTGTCCGTATCATATAGTCCAAGGTACAGAATGTCCAAAGGTACAGAATGCCTAAAGTACATAATTTCCAAGGTATAGAATGTCTAAAGTTCATAATGTCCAAGGTTCACAATATCCAAGGTGAGAAATAAGTTCCAAAATGGCGTGGAGTAGGAGGGGTCCATTTCATAATGCCCAATGTACAGAATGTCCAAGGTACAGAATGTCGAATTATATACCCCAGTCGTTCCCAGATTTCTCTTGACGAAATATCTCAAGACAAACCTGGCAGTTTTAGCTAACTGTGATTTGCCATTCACGCTGCCAGAATGCTGCCAACTCGGATAGTGATAGCTCGTACTAAACGTGAGTGCATCTCGCATGCATTAATGGTGCATTTTATTTTAACGTTTTTTATCTCCGAGTGATAAAAATGTCACATAGGGGACATTCATGGGGAGGCTAAAGCAAATGATGCCATGGATCGCAATGATGCCATCGATCCGGAACTGGGAGGGCGCAAACGAACAAATAACAAGACATGGTGTCAGAAGTGGGATAATCGTCACGCCTCACTGTTGCTCTGAAGGCTTGTTTCAAGGAAATATTGTCATCGTAGACCAATTATTTCCCTCTGACAGGTGCCGGGTAGTCCGCGCCAGTTTCGCCTTGAACCAACTGCGATGTATTCCTTCAGGAAGCCCCCTGAGTCGAATCTGGCTGGTCCGGCCCTTGCTAGTGCTTGGCGCACGTGGAAGCAGGACCGGCAATTCTTCTACAATGCCAATGAGCTCGATAGAACGCCAGAAAAAAAAGGAAAATTGGAATTGTCTTCAACTGCGCTGGCCTCTCCGCCCAAGAGCGGTATTCCCATTTTGATTGGGAGGAGGAAGAAGATGCCTATGATCTGGAGAAGATCATTGATCAGTGTGACAAGTTTTGTATCTTAAGAGCGAACCCAATTGTGGAAAGGTACAACTTTCATAAGAGGGCCCACCAACCAGCGAGACTGGCCTGCAGTATGTCTTAGCCCTCTGCACCCCGGCTGACACATGCAAGTTTGCCCCAAACCTGGATGAAATGATCAGGGACAGACTGTGTATGGGTCTCAGTGAGACATTAACTATGATGCAGCTCCCGAAGCACCCTGATCTAACCCTGCAAAAAGCAATTGAGATTGCAACATTGGAAGAGTTAGCCCAAAAGGACCAACAGCTGTTGCGTGAAAGGGAACCTGAGGTGTGCGCTGTGTGCGCCATCAGTGGAGCCAGACCCAGGTGTCCCACCAACCAGGCACGGGCAAACAGGCCATGGGGCAAAGCAACTGAGCCAAACTGCAAGAACAAAAAGCCATGTGGTCACTGTGGCTTTACCACCCACACTGGAGGTCGGTGCTCAGCGAATGGGAAAGCATGCAAGAAGTGTCCACGGCTATGCCACTTCTCAGTAGTGTGCCGCAGCCGCATAGTACAAGAAGTAGTGACTGGAGACAATGAATCTGAAACCCAAGTGAGTGAACAAACACCAACATATTTCTTGGGAGCAGTGAAATCCCAGACAAATGATGAAAAGTCCTGGCTCATTCCTCCGACCATCAACAAAAGCTCCATAACTTTCAAAATTAACATTGGGGATGAGGTGTCAGTGATAACTGAAGATGTGCGGGGCTCAATGAAGAACCCACCAACCCTGACCAAGCGGCAAACTCGCCTGACCAACCCTGGAGGAGAGCCGCAGTGTGTGGGTGAGTTCAGGGCCACCACCCTGCACAAGGGCCAGACCTACTCATTTAAAGTGGTGGTCGTGAAGGGCTAAATGGCCAACAACCTCCTGGCCGGAGATGCTGCTGTCAGGATGGACCTGGTGGCCAGACTGAGTGAAGTCACAACTGCCATAGGTGTAGGCCTGATGAAAACCACACCATGCTCCACAACCGGGGTCAGCCCTGCTGAGGCGCGGATGTCCTGAAAACTTCGGACGTGACTGCATGTGCTGTAAACACAGCTCCAGCCACGAGTGGTCAGCCACGCTAAGGTCAAGCAATGCGACTACCGTTCAAAGGAGCTACAGAAGTATGCTTACGACCGGCGTCACGGAGCGCGTGATCTGCCACCTCTTTGAGATGGCAACCAAGTCCTGCTGAAGACAGACCAAGAGAAGAGATAGTCACGTTCGGGTACCGTCACTGCCTCGGACCCAGGTTCCAGAACCTACTGGGTGACAACGCCAGCGGGAACGTTCCAGAGGAACAGGAAACACATCGCTTACGATGCACCGACGCAGCTAGCATTAATTCCAGACATCCTGGAAAACGGCGCCACGCCGCTGGGTCCTTCGAGACCTCCCAACCGCGACGACATTATCGTGACGTCACTCGGACCAGATTTGTCGCCCGGTCCCAACACCGTTCTGGCAGATCGTGGCGACCGTCCGGCTTTCCCCGACGTTCACAGTGCACCCGTCATTAACCGGCGCGCCTCGCTGACTACCTTTGTTAATGGGGGGGGGGGGGGGGAAGGAGATGTCATGTGATGTCTCATGTTAAATGTATGGCGTCCTCAATTTAGGAGCCAGTTCCCCACATCGCTATTGTACCTTGTACGCCACCGTGTACCTTGGCGCGATTCCGTTGGACTCCGACGGGACAGTTCAAATACAGACGCCAACTGTGGAGCGTCGTGTGTGTGATCCGGAGCTGGGAAGGCGCGAACGAACAGATAACGAGACAGAGGGGAGGCAGTTTTATTTCCTTGCAGTCAACCCCCCCCCCCCCATGGAAATTATGCGCACCGAAGACGCACTCAGGGGGTGTGGGAGATCAATCTGAACCCCTCCACGATTTTTTTTAGTGACTTCCGAACGGCGCAGTGAAGCCGCGCGAAGTTTTGCATAGCTGTAGACAACTGAAGAGCAGATAGTGTGGTATAAGAAATTAAGATGTACCTTGCAAAGTCGCTGACCTACGGCAGGCCAAATCCAGGCCATGGATTTAGCGAAAACAATTTAGGAGGAATCGTTCAAACTGATACAATAGCAAGGTGTTAGACGAAGCCATACATTTCTAAGATGGTTTCTTAGCAACATAACAATTGAATTAACAAATTCCATTGATCTAGAGTCAAGTATCAAGGTCAGACCAAGATCAAAACGAACCTGTTTTATCACTATAAAACTTGCCGTATTAGTCAGTTATTGATGCTCATTTTTTGATTTGTAGATAACAGGAACCGCATCATGCATACCTCACAAACTTTTTAAAGGTCAGAATAGGTCACTGACATACAACTGCCCGGGTCGACATCTTGCTTTTTGAAAACATACTGCCTGGCGTTACCCTTAACGCCCATTCAAATGCAAAGTCAAAGCAATTTTGGTCACCACAACCTTAGAAAGTTCAAACAAGGTCACTGACCTGAAATGACCTTGTGACCTTTTGCCTAGAAGAGGTATCAGGGTTCTGGGAGCACTTGGACACTACCCCGGAGTTTGACCTTGTTTGGCCTTATTTGACCCAAAACCTAGGAACTTAAAAACCCGACACAAGTGAGTTCACGTGCAGGCCAATATATCATGTGAATTTAGCGTTTCTAACTCTTTTAGATTCTGGGATCTCAGGGAGATCACGCTAACCCCACCCGAGCGACGAAAGAGCATTCAACCGACCATCCGGGCGCATGTTACGAAAGTTTAGAGGCTCGACTTCAGCCCACCATCTCCACCACCAACGCCTCCCGCAAGACACTCTACCATTTGCTCAGAGGATCCGCATTCCATAGTCACCTCTCAGCTCCAAGGCAGTACAGGGTAGCCAGTAGCCATCTAGTTCTTGCGGCCTATAAATATCACATTCAACGAGTTAGATAGAGATCGGCATCTAGCGCTGGAAAAGGGGAAGGAGACGAAAGGCATAAGCTGGATTTTCCATCTCGATCATTTCCATTACTCATTTCCATACTCGAGCATTATGATTTTGTCCTGCGGAAGACCAGTGAGCCGATGAACGACTTGTCACGTCTTGCTCGTGTGCGCGCGTGCTCGCAGTCATTCAATATTTGACCTTATCAAAACCTAGTCTCCCTACAGAATATTGTGCGCCTTTGTCGCTGCATGTCGTTCTATCGTTCAGGGGCATGATTTGCAGTGCCACAGTCTCAGCGAGGTTGTGAGTTACAGTCGCTCGTTGACCATCTGCTGCATTTAAGCCGTACTCCGCAGTTTTTGACATTTTGACCGGCCAATCAGCAGGCAAATGGGCCCGGTCACGGAAGTTAGCGGAGTGGCGGTGCAGCGTTGTCGTTGGATGGACGTCGATGCGTGTGACGCTTCTTCCCCGGGCTCGCGCACGGCCGTGCAGCATAGGATGCCGACCGGCACTGCTAGAATGGTGCCAGCGCCGCATGACGGCGTCTGCAGTCCTCCCCAGTTTGGATCCATGAGCACCCATAAGCCGCTGAGCCAACTCAGTCCACGCACGCTGCACCCCGGCGCATTCCTCCTCCCGCTCAAGTGACGCTGTTCCCGACAGTCCCGGCGACGCAGGGTCGGCTGCCCCTGTCAGACCACTTGGAGCGGTGCTGGACGCTCCTGACAGGGCAAGAGACGCAAACCACACCATCTGCCAGTGCCGGAACCTGCGCGGACACATTTAGCCACTTTCAATCAGCTAGAATGGCATTTGAGAAACATTGTGTGACCAACACTGCAAACGCATAAGTTTTTGATGACTCCGATTGATCGAATTTATCCATCATTTATATATATATATATATATATATATATATATATATATATAGCCATGAGAGCCAGTAAAAAATGTGAACTCTACCAAGTTCAGGGCGGTCAAAATCCCACCACAATTAAGTGTTTATGGTTTGGAGATGCGAAACTGGCATACACGCCAGTGCGATAGAAAACGGGACCGTAAGTTTGCCTTGTGATTTATCTGAAACGGGCAAAACATACTGATTCACAAATACACAACAACAACATAGGCGGATCCTGGGGGGGGGGGGCCCGGGCCCATGGCCCCCCAAAAACTCTGAGAGTGTGTTTTGGCCCCCCCCCCAAACATTCCCAGAACTTCATAAAAGTTTCGTCTGCTTACCGTCTGTTTTAACTTTGATGGTGCGGTACCAAACATTTCTTTCCGTTCTGGAAAAACAAATTCGTGAAGAAAAGTTGGCAGCGGTTTGAATATGAAAACAAAACGCATGTTGACACGGCTTAGTCATACTCGGCGCGTTTGCATCGTGTTTGATAAGTGCACTGGACCTTGGATCCCACACCAGCCAGCTGGCGACGAACGGTTGCCCCCCCCCCCCCCCTCCCAAAACTCCAGGCTAGATCCGTCCTGAACAGCAAGAAATGTCGGAGACCTGCAGCATGACGATCATTGGTCTATCCTACGTCAGCAGCATCGTCGACAATGGCAAAGTGAGAGGAATAACTATTGGCAACAGAATAATACGAAGCACACCAAAGGTGCACACAGCAGCTTTCACACATCTAACACAACACAAAGACCCTGTCATTGAGTTCAGTTTTTGCCAAGGGGAATGATAATCTGAAAATGGAGGCATCAAAATAATAGTCAGTGATAGCCTCGGTAAGATTGCTAAAAGGAGGGGTGAGTGCGTGGGGGCAGGGGCGGATCTAGCCTGGAGTTGTTTTTTTCGGGGGGGGGGGGGGCAACCGTTCGTCGCCAGCTGGCTGGTGTGGAATCCGAGGTCCAGTGCATGGTGCCTCTCGCGAGTACCTAGTAGGCACGCCATTCAAGCACCGAAATGCTTTTGAATCTTAAACAGAAGTTAAAACAAAACAGTTAAAACAGTGAAGCTGAAACAGATGGTAAGTAGACGAAACTTTTATGAAGTTCTGCGAATGTTTTGGGGGAGTCAAAACATACCCTCAGTCTTTTTGGGTGTGTGTGGCCCCGTGCCCCCCCCCCCTCAGGATCCGTCTATGCGTGTGGGGGGGGGGGGGGAGGGAGGCAGCGAAGGCGAGACAGCGAGCGGGCAGGTAGAAAAGGTTCCTTGCGCCTCTAAAAGGTCTTGTGGACTCTCGGTTTTGCCATGGGAAGCTATAGCGCAAGTGCAACAACTCGACACATTTCCAGTCCACTGAAAAAGATGGCTGCAAAGGTTCGAAAATTGCTCTACGAGCAGAAGAAGCTGCAACAGAAGCTGCAGAGGCGCGGCAGGCGACTCAAATGCCTCAAAAGTACTATGGATGCCCTCAAAGAAAGCCGGATCGTCGATGCCGAGCTTCTCGGGGTGATCCGATCTCGATTTGAAAACCCAATGGTGTCAGCGCTTTTCACCAACGAAGTTGTCAATGGTGGCAGGAAGAAGTGAAGTGGCCAGAGGTATTCAGAAGAAATCAAGAAGCTCTGTCTCACCTTCCACTACAATTCCCCGAGAGCATATAGGTTCCTCTCAAAGAACTTCTCTCTGCCGGGTGCAACATCGCTACGAGAGTGGACGAGAAGCGTCAGCTGTGAGGTGGGCGCCCTCCACGAGGTGCTACAGACGCTGTGCTGTGAAGTGACAGCCAAGAAAATCGACCCCAACTGCTGCTTGATGGTTGGTGAGAGGGTGATCCGGAAGGCGAAGGTGTACTGGCAACCCAAAGACAAGTTCGTTGGTCATGTTGATCTGGGTGCAGGGGACGTGGAGGACACGAGACTGGCAACAAATGCCCTAGTGTTCATGGGCGTTGGTCTCAAAGGTGTGTGGCGCCATCCTGTCGCCTACTTTCTCATAGACCACATTTCAAGTGAGACTCAGACAGAACTAGCCAAGACTGTCCTGTGTGCTTTGAGCGATGCAGGACTGAAGGTGCGAGCGTTCGTGGCCGATGGACTCCAAGCCAACCTGTCCATGTTCGGCACTTGGCCGTTCAGAACCTGCAGCTAAAACAACTTCAGCTTCCCATTGTTCCTAACTACTTCCTGCATCCTGCAACCAACCAGAAGGTGTATGTTCTGCTGGATGTGGTGCACATGCTGAAACTGCTGCGAAACCTCCTTGTTGAATGCAAGAGCCTTCAACTGGATGGTGAAGAGGTGTCCTGGAAGTATATTTAGGTAAGAGGATGCCAAATTTAGTAGTAATAGTAATAATAAATGATTTAGTAGTAATTCAGTCCCAGTAACACCAAGTATAATGCTAAAAGACTACTTTTTACTTAAGTATCACTCTGTTTTTCTGCATACATATATCCGATCATCTGTGCAGTTGGCGTGTAGATGCATGGGTAGAGACTTGAGAGACTTAACTTAATCTGAGAGCACGGCGATACTCTTACACTAATGACTGAACCTGTTCAGCTCCTTTTCAGTACTCTGCAGCCAAGGTAAAATAACGATTGTGGATGCCTTCACAGGCGCTGTACGACCTGCAGCACAGCGAGGGTATCCGGGCGGCCAACAAGCTCTCTCGCCTACACGTCCAGTACGAAAAGAACAAAATGAAAGTTAAGCCTGCTGCCCAGCTGTTCAGCAGCTCGGTGGGCAAAGCTCTGCTGTACCTAGAAGAGTCGGGCCACCATGAGTTCATCGGAGCGGGGGCAACGGCGCGCTTCATCCTGCTGGTTGATCAGGCATTCGACTACCTCAACAACAGCAACCCCTACGGGAAGGGCTTCAAGACTCCTGTAACTGCCAACAACTTGATGTGAGTTAAATAAAGTAGCATTAAGAACAGCCTGATAAATCGAAAGGGTGTGTGTTTTCTTTCCCCTAAGGAAATATATTACGATTGCCAAATGCCAGCTATCACTTACACAGCATCAACAATCATGCTAGTGAAATGTTCTTTGAGAATGGCGTTGGCATATGGCGTGATGTGCTTTTGTTTGTGATCGCCCGTTATCTCCATAGGCAGATCAAGCGATAGGAGCAAAATGTCCATAAGTGAAATGTGGGGCAAAAATATGTCTTATCTCCCTGCCGCTGGCCACTTATGTCTTATGCTCCCCACCCCCACCCCATCACCCCTTCCAACCACCAGGCGAAATTGGCCATTCAGATATGTATGGGCAATCCCCACCCCGGTCGTCGATCAAGAACGCGTGAACTGCCCGCTCCCCCACAAACAAAATGTAACGACTGGGCGACATCTGGTTATCACCAATTCATTTTGAACATCATGTTGTAAGGGCGGTTTGTGGCCCAGTAATTGCCTCAGTAAAGGCTATAGATGTTGCTGTTATTCCTTTTTGAGTGTGCTGACTGATAATCATTTCCGCAAGGCTCCGATGTGAGTTTCTGGCCGACTTCAGTTCCGTGCTGTTCCGGCTGCATACAGCATCAGACGAACCGGTACTGTAGACGCGACGCTTCACCCCGGTCCTGGGTCTCTGTCTCGCGACGCAGACCGTCATGGACATCAGTGAGGCCCTGCTGGAGGAGGGGTTCGTCTATGTACTGCCATACAAGGTGTCCCAAGACCATCTAGAGCTGCTGTTTGGCCGGATCCGACGTATGGGCGGCTTCAACAACAACCCAAACGTGGCCCAACTGCAACATGCCATGCGCAGACTCATACTGCACAGCTTCATATCGCCATCTGCCACCGGGAGCTGCACGTCACGGGATGAAGGTGACGACGGCCTGCTCCAGATCCGTCGTCCAAAACGGCAGCGGCCGACGCTCAGCGAGAGTGACCCGATGCCGGCGGTCGTGCAGCATCTCCTCACGACGGAGGACACCGGCTCGGGGTTCGTTGACAACTGTGTTGGCTACATCTCCGGCTATGTGTGCCGCAAGCTGGTGGAAACGAGCGCGATCGGGTGTGGTGAGTGCATTGGTGCACTTCTGTGCAACGAGGACAACCCTCCGTCGCATGAAGTGATGGGTCTCGTAAAAGTGCGGGGCAACGGCGGGCTGCTCATCCCGTCAGCGTCGACGTACGCGATCGTCACGACAGCTGAGCGGTATTTGACCGCTTTGCATAAGTGTCGTAAGATGGACCGAGCGAAATTGTCACTGAGTATCAAGTGCAGTGTCCTGGCGCAGTTAATGACTGAACGCAGCCACGAACTGTTCCCTGGTGTGCAAGACCATATGTTCGAGCCGCGAGCGGATGAGTGCCATGCTGTGGTAATGGTAAAGCAGATCGTGGCCAGGTATCTGCGTGTCCGTCTCCATGCCTATGGACAGAATGCTACAGTGAGTGGAATGCTCCGCACCCATGTGAGGCACAACCTGTACAAGCAGGTGCTCTTTGCACACCAGTAGTGAAATACATCAGTAAATACCTGTACTGGCGACCGCAAGTAGATTTACTAGTTACATAGTTTTGGGGCTGTAAGGTGCGTGGGCATGCAAGTCCTGTGCATTAGCATTGTTAGTAGTACGGTGTACATACTCTGAACAACAGAATATACTATGCATAGTTTTGGGGCTGTAATATGTGTCGACGTGTAAGTCTTGTGCATTAACGTTGTCAATAGTACGGTGTACATATTCTGAACAACACGATACACTATGCGCATATCTTGGTGCCTACACAGCTCGCAGGAGTACCGAGCCGACGGTGCTGGACGTAGCTTATATTCTTGTAACGTACCAAATCGAGACATGAGCTCTGGTCTTATCTGAGTGTAGATGGGGACAGACCTATTCTCTCACGCAGGTGAACAGCATGCATGCAGTGCACACAAAGGAATAACCATACCCTGAACTTCAGCAACCCACCGGGGCAGTTGCTTCGCCCACAAACAAAGACGTAAGAATGTCCTCCGTCTCCCAACAGGCTGATGCAAATGATGAAACTGGCGTCTGCCGAAGTGCCGCCTGCGAAAAGATTCGCGCTTTCCAACGACTTTGGGTCGTCGATCCGACCTGGGAGAACCCAGCTGTCGAATACATTTAAAACTGGATACAGCTGGCTAACATTCATGGCAATTATCTTTCTCGGCTTTGCTTCTGACTATCTCAAGCCGAAGCCACGAGCCAGGAGAGGGTGATACGACTGGCCCGGCCCCTCTGCCCGCTGGAACGTTGCAGAGGAACACATCCAGATGAGGGCTAAAACAACTGTTTCCAACGTTATCATGTGGTGTATGGCAGTTGTTCAGGGCGCCTACGCGCCAGGCAAGTGGGAGTTGCGCGAGAGAGTTGGCCTTGGGTGGTGGCGCGTGGCGGGGGCGCGGCGTGTTCGGACGCCTCGGACGTTATATTATTGTTATTGTTGTTATTACCGAAGTATTGGGCAAATACTCACGGTAGCACCTGACTTAGTGTTTGGTCGGGCTGTGAGAGCGGACGATACTACATATCGTTATTGCATCTTTTCTGTCTTAGAAGGACCATCTTTTTTCTTCTGGGACCAGATATTACCCTGCCTACCCCTCCCCCACTTTTGCTACGACGCAAAATTGCTAAATCAGTATGCCTAGATCAAGCTGTCAAGCCGCTACCCATGCCCTTGGAGCAACCTTTGCTGTGCCGTATTGGGTAAAATTGATGTCTTAAACAGCCCCAGAATTGTCAAGGCCTTCGCTCCCATCATTTCCCAATCACGCCTCCGAAGGTCGGCCATCCGCCATAGGATTACCATTGCGAAGCTAACTCTTCCCCCTCTCCGCGTGATGGCGCTAGCGTCGCAAGACGGGAACAACCGGCCGGTCGCGGCGCCAATGGGAGTAGGCTGTCTAGACTTGTACAGGTCAATGGTTCACACATTTCCGCGGTGTCGCCACACATGCGCAAGACTCGATAAAACAAGGCAATGCTATATGGAGATCACACGATGGTGGGAGCAATGACGTCACCATCCAGCTTCATAACGCACTACGTCACTTGGACTGGTCAGTGCGGCGACATTTGACCAGTTCGGATCAGGAGCGCAATACCGAAATTTTGAACGTCACGATATGTCGATGTTTTGCGTGCTTTCACAATCCCGCATCGGGCATCACTGCCCGTTGCTCCTCACCTCGTGCAAAGCTGTCCAATGAGCACTGAGCAGGCCGGCCGTAAACCCAGCACGTAGGCGCCCCGGGGCAGGCGAATCGGCTGGACAGGTCAGAAGTCAGGGTTTGGGGTCATATGACAACATACCAGCTAACAACCAATGGTAGTGGAGGCCACCAGGAACCAGAATGCTGGTAGAATGCATTTGTTTTTACATCCTACACACCGAACTGGATTAACTTTGGAGTGCTTAGACTGGGAACCATGCAACCGGGTACAACGCAAAGCACTATAATCGCCGTTGACACACTATTGATCCCCTTCCAGTGTGATACCTTCAGCTGGAAGGCATCAGCTATTATGACTTTGGCAGTGCGCATCCGCCCTCCAAAACGGAGGGCGGTTACGCAGCGGGCTTATACACCCTCCAAAACAGAGGGCACCGGTCTTATACACCCTCCAAAAATCTTTCAGATGGTTGTTCGTGTCAAGCACACGCGGATGGCGGCCTTGGAGGGAAGCAAGCGCAAAAATGCAGAATCCCGTGCAAAAAGCCGGCTCTGTGCGTGATAGACATCAAACGATCACGAAATCCATCAACTCACTCTGAACCAGTCCTATTCTGATCACGAATTATCGGCCGCCGGGTCCGCATCTCCAGTGGATCGATGGTTAGCGTGCTGGTCTCGCACGCGGGAAGCCTGGGTTCAAATCTCGACGACGGCCGCTGTTAAATGGGTGGCTTCATGGTCTATCGACGTGGCGTGATGATGTGAACTCGCTTCACTTCTAAGCGGAATGAATTATAACTTGGGACTTTCATATCGGACAGCACCGTAGTTTCTGATGCCAGGGGAGGGAGTCCGCGCCCTACAAAGATGTTGAGGATCCCGCGAGGGTTGACCGTAAATCTAAATGAGTGTGACACACTCAATAGTCGGTGGAAATGGCGCATACGACGGCGCCGGCACGTAGAATTATGTTCGGCAATGGCGCCTAAAAATTCATCGGCGCGTATTCGACTGCTGCTCAAAGGCGAAAGCACCAAAGCCAATAGGGACGGAACCTGAGCGGTCATGGGTGCCGCAGGAGACCAACAAACTGACTCCCGTCAACAAGTAAAGGGTCCTCAGAGCAAGCAAAAAGAACTGAAGGCCATCGTGGTGGGCCCATAAACGATCGGTAGTGCCTTGACAGGCCGACATATGACCGGTCATAGCACAGGACCCTCCGAGCAAAGGGGAATTATTCAACACTATAACTTAATACCCCTGTGCAATCAAGAGCGTACGGGCAGATTAACAACACGAGTCTCGATAGGAGTGAAAAATCAGCCGCAAATCAGAACAAAGGGAGACGCCCTCGATCAAAGTAAAGGGCCCCTGAGTATCGAGTGTCTCCGTGCCTTACCTTATTAGAGCCCTAGGAACAGCACAAGGCCCTTCAAGCAAGTAGAAAGAACCTGAAATTTATATGAGCAACTGGGTGTACTCTGGCACATGCGGCCCCGGAAAAAGTGTAAAAGCATTTCGGACAAATGGGAAGAATCCGCGGAGGAAAACCCGATTGATCAACGGTGCTCAGGCATGGAGGCAGATAGCATTCCAACAGCACATTGGGCCCTACGACAAAATGGGAAGAGATCACGGGGAACGTGGAAAGCTCCTAAGCGATCAGATTGACGCCGGAAGTGGACTTATAGGGACAGGCAGCCAGCAGCGTAATGCCTCTAGACAGCGTAAGGCGCCACAAAATTTTCCCCAAGCAACATTTTCTAAGTCAGCGAAGAATGATCTTCGTTTACTTATGAACTATTTACTTTTGCTAGCAATGGTTCTTGGTCATCTGTAGGCCCAAAGTCATCCAATTTTGTTGTGCTTTTGTTGTAAGAAAACTGCGTCCGTCCGGCCGGTTATGGGCCCCTTCGGAACCTTTAGGTTCCCTCGGCATGGTCCTGTGACTTCCCCTCCCCCCCCCCCCCCCCCCCCCCCACCCTCTGCATGCGCTACCAGCCCGAGCAGGTTAATGAATGGGGCCCGCTAACTACATAGGGTCATCCATTCAAATAAGAAGTACTCACGACGCAATGTGTAGGGCTCTGAACGATCGAGCGCGCCAGAACAGGTTAACATATATGGCCCCCGTCAAGAGTTTGGGGCCCTCCGTTCAAATAGGAAGTATTCAAGACCCAATGTACAGGGCCCCCGGATGATCGAGTGTGCCCGAGCAGGTTAACAGACAAGGCTCCCAAAAAGAGCGTAGGATTCTCCATTCAAATAGGAAGTATTCAAGACCGACTGCAGAGGACCCTCGAATGATCTAGTGTTTCAGAGCAAGTAGACATATAGGCCCGGTGAAAAGTGTAGAGTCCTCCATTCAAATAAAAAAAATACCCAAGACCCAAGGTAGAGGGCCCCCGAATGATCGAGTGTGCCCGAGCAGGTAAACAAATAGGGCTCCCAACAAGAGCGTAAGGCCCTCCATTCGAATGGGAAACACTGAAGATCCTAAATGAATGGCCCCATAATGATGGAATGCGCCCGAGTAGCGTATTAGAAGGAGCCCGACAAGAGCGCAGGGCTCGTCATCCAAATAAGAAGTACCCAAAACCCGGCGCGGAGGGCCCACGAAAGATGGAGTATACCCGAGCAGATTATCAGGTGACCCAGAGAGGAGGGTAGGACCCTAAGTTCAAACACCAAGACCCAATATATAGGGCCCCCGAACAATCCAGTGTGGCCGAAGCGGCGAACAGATGGGGTCCCGGCCAATTGCGTGGGTCCCTCCATTCAGATAGGAAGTACCCAAGATACAATGTGGAGGGCCCCCGGATATTCGAGTGTGCCTGAGCAGGTTAATAGATGGGGCTCCGGCAAGAGTGTAGGGCCTTCCGTTAAGATATGAATTACCCACGGCACGATGTAGAGGGCCCCGAATAACCGAGTGCGCCAGAGCAGGTGAAAGGATAGGGCCGCCGAAAAGAGCGGAGGGCACCCCATTAGAAAAGGAAGCACCCAAAACCAGACGTAGAGGTGCCCCACGATCGATTGGGCCCGAGCACCTTATCAGAGGGGGGCCCGACAGGGGCTTTAGATTAAGAGGTACCTAATTTTTAATACCTATTTTTACCTCATTAAGAGGTGCCTAAAACCCCGTGCGGAGGGCCCTGAAAGATTGAGTGTACCCGAATAGGTTATCAGATGACCCCGATGCTGGCAGAGGGCCCCGAATTTAAACACCGAGAACCAATGTGCAGGGCCCATCAGCAATCCAGTGTGGCCGAGGAGGCGAACAGAGGGGGCCCCCGACAAGTGCGTAGGGCCCATTCAAATATCACGTGTCCAAGGGCCAATATAGAGGGTCCCGAACAATCGAATGGGTCCGAGCAGGTTATCAGGTAGCCCCCCCCCCCCCCTCCCACAGAAGCGTTGGGCCCCCCATTAAAAAAGAAGTACCAAAAACCCAGTGTAGACGGTCTCCGAACGACTGAGTGTGCCCAAGCGGGCCATCAAGTGGGCCTCCCCTCCCTCCCCCCCCCCCCCCCGACAAGAGTGTAGGCCCTAAGCAAGTGACAGAGAATTGGAAACGCTCTAGACCAATGTAAGGGACCCATGGGCATATGGCAAGTGTGTCGGTAGGTTAAGCGATACCCACGTAAAGGGCTCCTGAGCAACCGAGAACACCCCGGCAGATTAAGGTATGGGACTTTGGCTACCGCTCACAGAGCCTTTCTGGCGAATGGAAATAATTCGTGGAAGGGCCCGTGATTGACAAGACTGCCCCGGCACGCTAACAGGAAGGGGCCCAACAACAGCGCAGGGCCCTCCGAGCAAATGCAAAAAAAAAAATGAAGGACAGCGTGGAATGCTCCTTAACGACCGAAATGAGCCTGCAAAGGGCATATAGGTCCCCCGGAAAAAGCATGGGGCCCTAGACGATGTAATGGGGGTTAAAATTGCCAGTTCACAACTTTTCTGATCATTGAGTAATCTTTGGAACTTCTCTAGGCACTTCACTTTCGCTTACAACTGTCCCTGGTGGCCTGGAAGTCGAGAGACACACAGTTTTGTTGCGCTTTGTGTTAGAAAAACTGCACCTGTTCGATCGGCCATGGGCCCCCTCGGAGCCAATAGGCCCCTCCGGGGCCCAAGGGGGAGGGGCATGCCCTGCGGCTCCCCTCTTTGGATTCGCCCTGCTTGTTACCGTACGTTTTTGGGTGATCTTTTTGTTACTTTCCACTTTTTTGCCCCTCACCGAACTCAGTTTTCCCGTGATGTCGGACTTTCGTAGGGAGAAGGTGATTGATCCTAAGCCTGAAGTGGCATTCAGGTGACCACGACGAAATCTCAAATGGGAGCACCGTAAATCCGATATGGGACCCGAAGTGCTGGCTAAAGGTCATTGAGGGGGCGCGGGTCGGACCCTCAAATACCAGCCAGAGGCCCCGTTGCACCGATTGGGCCCCGGGCTGGGCCTGGGAGCCCATTTCCCAAGCAGGAACATGGTCAGGAGCTGCGATTTACATTGGCCGGTGCACCCCGAGCCAATGAGGGGCTCCTGTGTCGGCCAGGGGCACACAGCGCCTAACCGGAGGTCCGGTGTTGACAAGGGCCCCGAGTTGGTCAGGGAGTGTACGAGGATGCCCGAAGAGGGACCTATGTGCCCTTCAAGACTGACGATGAACGGGCGGATGGGAAGGCTGAATGACCGTAAGGCTGCAGGTCATCCGGGCCCGCATGGCTGTGATCCCAAATGTCAGCCAATATGCCTCTGTGGCCGATTGTGGACCCCTGGGACAGTGCGGGCATTTATTTCGGCCGGAGACGACCACTACACCGAATGGTTGACTCCGTGTTGTTCTGAACCCTGGGGTCCCATTTCTCTAGCAGGAACGAGATTGAGGCCCGTGATTTGCATTGGTCGGAGTCCCTTCAGCAATAAGTGGTCTTTTGACGGCCAGGTCCCCAATGCCCAGCAGGGGGTCCTGTGACGGAAGGAGTCCTGAGTCGGCCAGGGGTGACCCGGGCCCCTTGCGGGGCCCTTCACTCCATTTTAGCCAAGGGTTCGTTGGCCAAACATGGATCTCTGTGCCAGTTATTGGATCACCTGCAGTTATCAGAGATCTTGTTGCCCCAATGAGGGCTCTTGCGCCTCTTACGGGTCAAATGTCCCGGCCAGAAGCCGCCAGAGTGCCTTCCGCGCCAGAGAGGACACCAATGTAGGACGTACATTTGTGAGGGCCTCCAGACGAGCTCATCAGGCGAACCCGCCTCCATGTCGCGAGAATGGCAGCTGGTAGACACCCCGGACTGGGACGTAATGGTCTTTAAGCTATTGCCCGGAAGGGTAGTGTGCACCTAACTTTTCATTAATTGATTCTGACTCACGGCTGAACATTCCCAGATGAAATAGGACTGTCTATGGTTACACAAGTTGCTGGCCTCATTTAGATTTAGCGGTCAACTTTCACGGGATTCTCAATATCTCTGTAGGGTGTGGACTACCTCCCCTGGAGGGAGGGAGTCCTCTTTATCTTTAGTCCTACCCCGGGCATTAGAAAATACGCTACTGTCCCATATGAAAAACCCAGATTAGAATCCATTCCGCTTAGAAGTGAAGCGAATTGGCATCATCACGCCACGCCGGTAGACCATGAAGCCACCCACTCAGCAGCGGCTGCTATCGAGATCCGAACCCGGGCTTACTACGTGCGAGACCAGCATGATAACCATCCATCCACTGGAGATGCTGGCCCGGTGGCCGAAAATTTGTGATCAGAATATGACTGGTTCATAGTGAGTTGATGGATTTCGTGATCGTTTGATGCCTATCACGCATAGAGTCGACTTTTCACACGGGATTCTGCTTGTTTGCACTTGCTTTCCTCCAAGGCTGGCAATTCGCGTATGCTTGACACGCACAACCACCTGAAAGATTTTTGGGGGGTGTATAAGCCCGGTGCGTAGCCACCCTCCATTTTGGAGGGTGTATAAGCCCGGCGCGTAACCGCCCCCCGTTTTGGAGGGTGTATAAGCCAGGTGCGTAACCGCCCTCCGTTTTGAAGGGTGTATACGCGCAGCCTATGACTTTCTGCGTTGCTTGCCGCACAATTATCTGCATGCCGTGTTTCTACAAGAAGTCACATGAGAAGATGTTTGATATATCTATACGGTAAACTTAGAATGTAAATGTCAGACAGAGAACACCTGGAAATAAATCACAGCGTGTAAAATAGCTGCACAAGGAACTGCCCATTTTTTGGTGTTCTCATGCCAGGATTGACCTTGAGACCCTTTTTCAGAGAAATCGGAACTCGTCGCTGAAAAAATCGCTGAATAAATCGCCTATTTCACAGACATGGTTCAGAAAGCGTAACTAACGCGCTCGAGACAATCGTTATGCTTTGCCGGCTGTATGAGTGGCGGAGTGAACCAACTCACCTCCGGGGCGGCGTGAGAGTTGAGTGTACTAATAAACAATTTTGCCCCACCAAACATGACGTTTTGCGTGACCTTCAGAGGCAAATTTCCTCTGGACGTCACTTCAGGCCCGTTAAAAAACCTCTTGCTGGCTGAAACAGTTACACTGAGTTATGATGATATTAAGCTGAAGAGCCGCATGAGACTTTTCTTGCTGGTATATGATAACATTTTCCATCGCCTGCATCTTGTTGTAAATAACAAGGGATAAGGACATGTTCGAGGTTATCGGCAGTGCAGTGATGCATACAGTTTTGGTTGGGTCATTCTATCTGGGTTTAGATTAAGATAATGAGAAATGGGATATGTAGGTAATTTGATTGGTTACAAATTTAGGGTGCATGCTATATCTGGTTGTGACTCACATAATGGCTTGTTTGATTTACTGTTAGAGTCTCTGTCACTTAACTTGTTTTTCTGAATTTCCCTAAACAAATATCCTTAATGGTCTGCTACCTAAATTAATTTTCTGAATTTCCCCAAACTGATTGACAAAATAATGTCTTGTCAATTGTTGCCCAAAGGAGACATTAGTAATAGTTGTCTCCAATGCAGGACAAGCTGTGAAACTGTAGCTTCTCAGTGCCTTTTATTCTCAGGATATTACTTACCAATGTTTGGTAGAGCTTGCTTGGGATCAGAGCACTCCCTAAGGAAAGCTCCTGTGCCCTGAACCCCCACCTAAGCTAAGCCAGTCCACTTTAGAGTGCAATTGTACCTCTGTCTTTCAGGATGTAACAGGATCATTTTGCACTTAACACATTGTTGCAGCTGCCTGTCCCAAGTTTGCATTGACCATGTTGGCCAGTTGTCAGCTGATCTTTCCTACCATTGAGGCCAAATAATGCATCTGCCCCGGAACTCTCACCCGGTGCTGCCGGATAAGGAGCCTGTTGTCTTTTCCCCCATATGATTGAGGTGGCTTTTCTTTTTAGCACCTCTGGTTACTTCTGTTATGCATTGAACATGCTGTATCATGTATAGTCTGTGGCATTGGTATTCTTAAACCTTTTGTATTACAATAATTAATGAAGCATTTGCTGTGTTTCTGCAGTGTGCCCATTCATGTATCATGTATGTCAGCAGGTCTTTCCTGTGCAATCATGTTCTTGCTTTTGATTATTTGTATTTTCAGGCTGGATGGGGGCTGAATACTGCCCATTCAAAAATGGCCAGGGCATTCACAAAAACTTATTCAAGAATGCTCAAAGAGCCCAAAATATCATTATTTACATCTTTCCTTTCCATTCAAATCTGCAAACAATGCACTGTATCAGGAGGATTTAAAGTGCCTCCAGGGCAATGCATTTCAAAACCAATGAGCATTCTGTATTTTGGGTCAGACAACTTTGCTATTCCCTCCTTACAAATGCTGCATTCCAAAAGGTTTGTATTGTGTGTGCATCTTCAAAATTGTTTGCTGGTGAGATCACTTTGTTTTGCCCACCAATATATCAGATGCCACTTCCCAGGTTTCAAACTTTTGAGTTAGTTTGTTCAGCAAATGTGTGTCTGCACCAGCTAAGACCCAGATAGGGTCTAAGGTTGACTACATCATCTTGGTATGCTATGCTGGCCTGGTCATGTAGAAAATTGTGACCGTGTCAGCCACCACTGCAATTTACATAGGGATAACTGTACCTGGCCTAACTGGTCTTTCTTTGCCTGTAACATCCAGCATACAATGTCTTACATCTTTGCACAATTTCTCCTAAAGACAGCTGACACCACCTTCAGAACATGGAAGTTGCATGTCCGTTCTGATTTGACTGGCGCGCCGCCGTCGGCAGGGAGCGGGGCGAGCTTGCGGACCTGGCTGTGGTGAGCGTGCGCCTTCGCGCCGGGCGCACGGCGGTGCGGCAGTACGCCGAGCAAAACGGCCTGCCTGTGCTGGACTGGCCGCCCCAGCTGGCCGCCGGCCGCTTCGACCTGGGCGTGGTCGCCTCGTTTGGCCACCTGCTGCCGCGCCGGCTCATCGATCTGTTCCCCGCGTACGTGCCAGATGGGGGCTGTGGGCGGCTATGACGGGCCTGGCCTCGGGCATGCCGTCAGCGAGGCCAGCTGACATTCGGTTGGAGTCATGGTCTTGGGACATGGTCAGATGACGACGTTGACCTGTTTTCCGTGCTCGTGCTTGTTGAACAGTTACAAAGTTGACAAGGTCGCGTGTGACAAGAAGGTCGCGTATGTCGGGGTGTACTCGCGCCTGACTAGGCGGAGTTAGAGTAAGGCATTGTTGAGGGACTGTTTTTGAGTCAAGATCAACCGATTCCATTTAATAATCTATGGCTCATAGTGGCAGCCCATTTTATCGGCCGGGAATCAAACACTGGTCCGCTGTGGGCGTACCGTCAAAGTGTTTGCAAAGCGTGCTCTGAGCCAGAGTCTCAAAACGTTAGTGGCCTAAGGGCGTTGACGCGTTCTCAGAATTGGAAGCTCAACCGGTATTCATTCTCCTTGCTACGACGCTTCCCAAGTACTTGTGACACTGCTTCATGTGACTCACGCCAATGCCAAAAGTGCGTTCTCATCAACTGTGGATGGGCGAAGCACACAATGGGGTTACTCCGACCTGCAAATCCTATTACGACATGGCGTCACTCCCTACTGCACCGTGGCATTCCACCCTCCGCCGGCAGAGGCGTGATCAACGTGCACGCGAGTCTGCTCCCGCGCTGGCGCGGCGCAGCGCCGGTGGTGCACGCCCTGCTGGCCGGCGACCGCACCACCGGCGTCACCATCATGGTCGTCAAGCCCCACAGGTGAGCGACGAGTCCCGTCCGGTCGGCCGACTCCGGCGGCGAGTCTCGTCCAGTCGGCCGACTCCGGCGGCGAGTCTTGTCCGGTCGGCCGACTCCGGCGGCGAGTCTCGCCCGGTCGGCCGACTTCGGCGACGAGTCTCGTCCGGTTGGCCGACTCCGGCGGCGAGCCCCGGCCGGTCGGCCGACATCGGCGACGAGTCTCGTCCGGTCGGCCGACTCCGGCGGCGAGTCTTGTCCGGTCCTCCGACTCCGGCGGCGAGTCCCGTCCGGTCGGCCGACTTCGGCGGCGAGTCCCGTCCGGTCGGCCGACTTCGGCGACGAGTCTCGTCCGGTCGGCCGACTCCGGCGACGAGTCTCGTCCGGTCGATCGGCTCCGGCGGCGAGTCTCGTCCGGTCGGCCGACTCAAGCGGCTGGCACGTGCGCTGAGGCTGGCCGCATGCCACTCGCTGACTTGAGAATAGTCCAGTTGGAGTGTGCGCTGCTGCACATTGGCACGGCTGTTACAAGGTCTGCATGGCAGAGGGTGACGCACTCTGTACGACTTCAAACAGCTCGGCAATTCGCCTGCAGTGCAGACTGAGCTTCCATCTGCTGACTTCGGTCTGCTCACAGTGTTGAGTTGAAGGGAGATCATGACTGAAATGGGTACATTTCATGCCACGTCCGCTGTTTTCGTACATCTACTTCTACCAACTAACTATTCGCCGCTCAAGTATCACACCCGCTGTCCATCTACCGGCGATTTTTTTTTGGGGGGGGGGGCGGATGCCTGCCGGCTCCCCCCTCCCCATCACTCACCGACTCGAATCGGCCTGACTGGTGACGCGCGCAGGTTTGACGTCGGGGACGTTCTGGCGCAGTCGACGTTGCCGGTGGCGGCGTCGGCGGACGTGCACCAGCTGACGGAGCAGCTGGCCGAGCGGGGCGCCGCCCTGCTGGAGCGGTGCCTGGACGACCTGCCGGCCAGCCTGCGTGGCGCACGGCCTCAGCCGGAGGAGGGTGTCACGCTCGGTGAGCGGGGCCACACGAGACTTGCCACCGACCAGATGGAATATCGACCGAGCAGAAGGGGTCTCCGGCCGTACTACGTCGGCCTGTCTAGAAAGGGCTTAAAGTCGGCGCAGTATGTGTTGCGTGCATGCAGAAGCATTATGTAAACTATTCTGACTGAGGCAGGCATCTGGTTCCCTTTCTGCCTACGCACTGTCATTAGGCACAATGTCATGTTTCCCTGTATGCTGTGATTCTGTCTCACCCCCACTCCATTAGTCCCGCCGCCTTCGTCCCAGCCCCCCCCCCCCCCTCTCTTCGGACGCCGCTGCCGACCCGTCAGCCGGCCAGTCCCTGTTGCAGCGCCGCGTCTGACGGCGGCCGACTACCGCGTGGAGTGGACGCGGCCGGCGGCGGCGCTGCTGCGCCAAAGCCGCGCCCTGCCCGGCCCGCTGACGGCATCCTGGCGCTGTCGCCGTGTCCGGCTGCCGGCGCTCGGCGACGATGACGGCGCGGTGCCGGCGGAGGCGGCGCGGCCCGGCCTGCTGCGCTTCGAGCGGCGCCGGCGCGCGCTGCTCGTGCGCTGCGCTGACGGCTGGCTGCGTCTGCCGCGGCTGCAGCTGCAGGGCAAGCCGGCCATGAGTGGCGAGGAGTTCTACAACGGCTTCCTCAGTGGGCTCGACGCCGACCAGCGCTGCTTCGATAGCTGATGACGGTGCGGGCTTAGGGATGGTGTGCAAGTCAGATTTCGTGAACGAAGTGCAATTAATACATGTTTTGCTGAGTTGTGCGTTTCACAAGGATTTCATGGAGATTTGACGACTTGCTGGATCTTGGATTTGGTACAAAGCGTCGAGTAACAAACAGCGTGCCACCAGCTAGAAGTGCCTCCAGCCCTTGCTTTTTTGACTTCGCAGTTATTTTGTTAAAAAAGCCCGTTTCCAGGACGCCGTGAGGTAAAAAAACCGTAAGGTAAGGGTCAACTGAAAACAGCAGACTCATGAAATTCAAAGCAGTGCTCTGGCCGGATTTCTGCGAATTTTTCTCAGAGCTGGTTGTTCTTTGGACTGTTTACGCCACAATTGGTGATGGGGTTTGAAATTAGTGTCGTGTACGCTGCTTTCCTGATCTCGTACTCACCCGTGCGTCTCCGTCAATTGCGATCTTGTTTTGCGTCATGCCGGCCGGTGTTTTAGCTAATCACGAACGCTCCGTCACTGGAAGGGTACCGGCTATCGTTGCTTAAAAGAGCCATTAGCCGCAGGGATCTCCAACGGGCATGAGCTCTCGCAGGATCGGGTCGTCAGCCAACCAGTGACAGTGCGGCTTGGACGCGCACATTCCTTTAACTGGTCGAGTGGGCGGTGCGCCGGATTGACGTCAGTCACATCGTTGCCGCCACCTCGATTGATCTCAGCCGTTTCCTTGCTGGTGTTGATCATGGCGCCCTTCGGAAAAAGCTGCGGTGGTATGGTAGAGTTTATTTGAGAGCTACGTGCTGGTTGACGGCAGGTGGCTGGCCGCAGGGGCGGATCCAGGATTTTGTCAATGGGGGGGGGGGGGGGGGGGGGGGGCACGCAACTTTGTGGGGCTCCCAGAAGCTTGGGGCCCACTCCAAAAAAATATTCTTGCTTTCTGGTCATTACATTTTAAGACAAGTCATATGTAATATATATACTTATTCATTTATTTAATAAATACGGAAACCCATCTTGCTGTGCACAGCTCTATAAAGCTGGCATGCTACTAATTCATACACATAGAATTCACTCAATTTCTACAGGCCGTGTAAAGTGCCGTGATTTTCAGGCTAAGTGTTCCGGAACAAAAGGCAAAGTAAACTTGAGCTGGCTGCTAACAGCCATCAAAACCAAGCACGGACGTGATTCCTAGCTTATGTTTTTACCGCTAGCCGGCTGGGCGATGTAATCAGCTGATGGCTGATGACTAACGCAAAATTTTTCCTTTGTTATAAAGGAGTACAACATATCCTAGCGGTCAAAGTACGTTTAGAGCGTGATGCACTAATATGATAAGTGTCACACACTCAATAGTCGATGGAAATGACACATACGACGTCGACGACTTGTAAAACTGCGTTCGGCAATTGCGCGTAAAAATCCATCGACGCATATTCGGCTACTGCTCTGAGGCAAAGGCACCGAGGGCATTTGGAACGAAACCTGAGCGATCATGGGTGCTGCAGAAGGCCAACAAAGTGGCTTCCGTCAACAAGTATATGATCCTCAGAGCAAGCAAAAAGAGCCCAAGACCAACGGGGTGGTCTCCTTAACGATCGGTAGTGCCCCGGCGGGCTGACATGTGCTGCCTCACCCAGAGTGCAAGACCCTTTGAGCAAAGGGGAATTACCCAAGACCGCGAATTAATATCCCTGCGCGATCATTGGTGTACGAGCACGTTAACAAAAAGGGCCTCGATAGGAGTGAAGAATCCTCCACAACTGAGATCAAAGGGAAAGATCCTTCGATCAAGGTAGAGGGCCCCTGAACATCGAGTGTCTTGACGCCTTACCTTATTAGGGCCCCAGGAACAGCACGAGGCCCTCCAAGTAAGTGGAAAGAACTGGAGACTTATATGAAGGGCCCCTGAGCAATTGAGTGTACCCTGACATACGGGGTTCCGGAAAAGTGAATAGAGCATTTTTGACGAGTGGGAAAAATCCATGCAGGAAAACCTCATCGATCAAGAGTACCCAGGCATTGAAGCAGATAGCGTCCCAACAGCAGCGTTGGGCCCTACGAGGAAATGCAGAGAGATCAAAGGTAGCATGAAAAGCTCCTTAGCGATCAGATTGGCTCGGCAAGTAGACATATAGGGCCCGGGCAGCAGCGTAACGTCTCTGGACAGCATTATGAGCCGCCAAATTTCCCCCCAAGTAACGCCTTTTCAATCGGGAAAAATTTACTTCGTCTCTTCATAAGTTATTTACATTTGGTAGCAATTGTTCTTAGTCGTTTGTAGGTCCAAAGGCGTCCAATTTTGTTGTAAGAAAACTGGGTCCGTTCGGCCCCCGAAAAATGAAGGGTACCCCAGCAGATTATCATGTGGCCCCAACAGGAATGTAGGGCCCTAAATTCAAACTCCAATACCCAATATACAGGGCCCCCGAACAACCCAGTGTAGCCAAAGAGGCAAACAGATAGGGTCCCTGACAAGTGCGTAGGGCCCTCCATTCAGGTAGGAAGTACCCAAGACACAATGCGGAGGGCCCCCGGATATTCGAGTATGCCCAAGCAGGTTAACAGATGGGGCCCCGGCAAGAGCAAAGGGCCTTCTGTTCAAATATGAAATACCCACGACACGATGTAGAGGGCCGCGAATAATTGAGCGCGCCAGAGCAGGTTAACAGACAGGGCCCCCGAAAAAAGCGAGGTGCCCCCATTCAAAAAGGAAGTACCCAAAACCAGACGTAGAGGTGGCCCACGATCGAATGGTCCAGAGCATCTTATCAGAAGGGGATCCGACAGGAGCTTGAGGCCCTCCATTCAAATAAGAAGTACCCAAAACCCGGTGCGGAGGGCCCCGAAAGATGGGTTGTACCCAAACAGGTTATCAGATGGCCCCGATAAGAGCAGATGACTAAATTTAAACATCAAGAACCAATGCGCAGAGCCCCCCAAGCAATGCAGTGCAGCCGAGGAGGCAAACAGAGGCGACCCTGACAAGTGCGTAGGGGCCCATTCAAATAGCACGAGGCCAAGGTCCAGTGTAGAGCGCCCGCGAACGATCGAATGTGTGCGCGAGCAGGTTATCAGATAGGCATTGCCACAAGAGCGTAGGGCCCCCATTCAGAAAAGAAGTACCCAACACCCAGTGTGGAGGGCTCCCGAAGGACTGAGTGTGCCCAAGCAGACCATCAGATGGGCCCCTGACAATATTTTAGGGCCCTAAGCAAGTAACAGAGAATTGAAAATACCCTAGACCAAAGAAGAGGGCCCATGAGCATATCGCAAGTGTGTCGGTAGGTTAACCGGGGCCTACATAAAGGGCCCCTGAGCAACCGAAAATACCCCGGCTATAGCTCACAGAGCCTTCCGGGCGACTGAAATAAATCCGTGGAAGGACCCGTGATTGACAAGAATGGCCCGGCACGCTATCAGGAAGGGTCCCAGCAACAGCGTGGGGCCCTCCGAGCAAATGCTAAGAAGTGAAAGGCAGCGTGGAATGCTCCTTAACAATGGAAATGATCCCGCAATGCGTGTATAGGTCCCCCCGAAACTGCCTGGGCCCATAGACAGTGTAATGGGGCTTGAAATTTCCAGTTCACAGCTTTTCTAATCATTGAACAATTTGTTTTGACTTCTCATAGACCCTTCACTTTTGCTTACAACTGTTTTTGGTCGCCTGGAAGTACAGGTGCCCAGTTTTGTTGCGTTTTGCGTTAAAAAGAACTCCACCTGGTCGCCCGGCTATGGGCCCCTCGGAGCCAATGGGCCCCTTCGGGGCCTAAGGGGGGCCCATGGCCCCGTGCCCCCTCCCCCTCCTGTGGATCCGCCCCTGGCTGGCCGCTGACTAACGGGGTTTCTCAAGGATTCTCGGTCCGCATTATCCTTTTCAGCATATCACGAACGCCGTTCCAGACCTGACTGCTAGACTCCGTTCACCCTGACCAACCATCTATTTTAAAAAGCCGACAGGAGGATGGCATCCAAGTGATCTAACCCAGTCCTTCTTCGCATCTAACTCATCTGGAATGAAGTCCTCCAATTCAGCCCTTTTGCTTCTCGTCACTCCAGAATCACTGAGGAAAACCTGATATCTTATTACCTTGACATTGCTTGGCGTAAATAAGGCTCTTCGGCCGCCTGTGAAAATATGGTGGGGGGGGGGGGAGGGGGGAGGTGTTGCTATTGAAAGCGCCCTTCTTGCGAGACGCACGTAACCATGTTGTCAAAAAGTGCAGCTCCATCCTTTTCTGCTTGCATATTATTCGTCACTACCTTATTACGCCCCGAGGTTCGTTAACTCCTTACCCCTGTTCCACGTTTTCCCCATAAGCTACTTTGCTTGTCGGTCGGGGGTGGGACGGTTGCGTGTCACTGAAGCAAGATACAGATGTCATACACTTTAGGACCATGATCGCCACCGAGGATCGTCAGCGATAATCCGACGGCGGGCGACTGCTCGAACGCTGGACTGGCGCGGTTTTGGTGACCGGGTCACCAATTGCGACAGCCGCGTTCAGGGCATTATTGACCCGCGGGCTCCAGTGGCGATCCGGTCGCTGTTTCTCTCTCGCGTGCCGCTGGATGCAAGTGTGCCAACCTGGCGGCAGCGGCGGGCCCCCGTGATCTGTCAGCTCTCCGCCTGTCGTTGGCACGCAGGGCCTTTCGTATCGCGCGGATTCATCCTGGAGCAGACTGCCGCCATCACCGCCTATCGTACGCACACGAAGCTTTGCGACGAAACTGGACGGTGTGGTTGCCGTTGCGTGGCATGTTTTGATGGTTAGTTATATTTTTGACGAAGTGCGCGATCGCTGGAATGATTAAAAATGTTGAAATGTGGCCGCGTCGTTGTTCGTTTCTAATAATGCACAAATACATAAACTGTGGTCGTACCGAACAAAAACTCGACCACTTCCTAAAATGGAATGCGTCGCGCGAGGAGTTTCGCATGAGTCGTCGTGCGCCTTGAGCGTGATTTTACAGGCGGTTTGGAATTGAACCAGCCATCTTGGAGACCTTTCGGTGCTGTTCACAATCCTGCCCTTCGTAAGCCATAAGACACTCCAGTTTCTAAGCTATACGTCCGCAAAAATAAAAGTATATCGAAGAGAGTACTTCAAGGTCACCTTGGCATTTATAACGTCATAATAACATCATTCAAATCCTTCCATACCAGAAGCCATGCGGTGATCAAGACCAAGACAAATGTAGCTGTCGAGACATTCACATCTAGCGTTCGTGTGCATGATTTCCAGAAATGCCGGTGGTCAATTGGCTCTCGATCGATGTTGTGCAAAATGCGATGACGTTATCAGACAATGACGCATTGAGAAGCTAATTTACTATACAGAGATTTGTATTGTCTAAAGCGGCCTTTTTCACTTCAATAGTATATCAGTATTTAAATGTGAGCTTGTTTCATCATGTGCGGTGCTTGCCCCAATATCTTCAAATGTGAAGTATTCCCTTTAACACAGTACGATGAATTTAAACTCGCGCGTTAAGTTTTCTCCTCATAGGTGTTTAAGATGTTTGACTTTAGATTGGGTCACGATATTGCCGTCGTTTATTTCGTTCTCATGGTTATGCTTTAAAATATATTTAAATGCAACGGGATGACACAAATGTGAGCATGAACATGCCTGTCATAACAGCAGGTTCTTCAGTTACGCCAAATCAAGGCCAAACCAACGCCAAACCCAAACGAACTAAACTAATGGTCAACTGCGCCACGTTGACCGACAATGAACGCTTCAGCAACGCGAGGGCCGGCGTTTCGGCAAGACGCGGCCGCCAGATACGTGAGCGAGCAGTCGGGGGAGTACCGGTGGACGGGTTGGTAGGTGCGTTATAAAGATGCTTTTGTTCAAGATATTTTACCGCGGTTTTTGGATAAGACTCGATTACTGCGTGACGCTATAAGGCTCCCCGCTTTCTGAAAGGAGTGGAAGGCACTTGTTTAATTTTTGGACCACCAATTCATTGCAATTGTTATTGAAAAGTGAGTCATTCCCTTACACCATAGAAAAATGACGAATAGATGGACAGATGAGAATGATTCATAAAGACAGCTGTTCAACTCTAACAGGTTCTGAGTGGCATTAATATTTTCACTTTTGTTTGGTCTTGACTTAACACCATTTATGGGAAAGAAGGGGAGTGGAATGTGCTACCAACATATTGCAGGATTATTTAAGTGAAGTAGAGAGGGTCAGAAAGAAATGATCATCTTTTCTGAACATCTGTATGCTTGGAAAACAGGTTCATAACTGGTGTTTTTCATTCGACATAACTGAGCCACACTGAGGCACAGAGAGCAACCTAAATCACCTAAGATGAGCCTAAGACCCTACCTAAATTATGAAGCATTTGTAGGTATAGTCTTAGTTTTGTAGGATAGGTGGGTCATAATAATATCTATGTTGCATTTTATTTATCCCAGCTTTTGTATATAGATGGGTACTGGGGGATGAAGGACCATGCATTGGACCTCTACTGCACAGAGAATCAGCATCCTTTGCATCACATGTGCATATTAAAATACAGACCACAAGAACTAGAAGAAGCAAACATGGTGTTCCCTCTCCTTCCTCACATAGTCTAACTTAGTCTAACTCCTCAGCTTTCAGAACATTTCAGGGATATTAGGTGAATTCCTGATTTATGTTAAAAGATAAATGCTAGATGCGCAGAACCATGCATGGAACTTCTGTCTCACAGACTATCAGTATCCTGCATGATGTTAAAATATAAGTATTCACTAAAAACCATGCTAAATGGATGTGGTCTCCCTTGCTTCTTCCCACAGGACTTATGATGAGGAAAAAGGTGATACAATTCTTGCAACATAATGAAAGAACTTCTGGCAAAAAACAACAACAAAGCAAAGGCAATAGGTTTAACCATTAGCCTTTTAAGTGTATTTTTTCTTTTCTTTGTTTTTGTTTAAAAAAGACTATGCTACTCAGAATGTCAGCTTGCTGAGTTGGCTGATAATTAGGGAAGCATCCTTGTGTATAGGTGCAGTTTACTGAAGGTACCCATTCTCACAATGGTTGTGTAAATCATGATGTCTGTGATGAACAGTTCCAGTGTGCAGAATGCTGTGGATAGAATTGCTAGTGAAATGCTGCTCTGAGTAGGCCTTGTTAGAATTGAAAAGTGACTGCAGAAAGTGTTATAGTATGTTTAATTCTGCAAGACAAAATGTGTGATTCAAGAAGCAGTTCTTCCAGATCCCACCCCCACCCCCAATGCAAACCAACTCTAATAGGTATTGTCTGTTTCACATTAGGAGCAAGCTAGTCATTTTTACTGAAACCTGCCATGATGCACTTGGCATTGACATAGTTGACCCTTGAGGATTCCTGTTGCCCCCAGAGTTTGCTCTAAGCAGCAACATGTGATGACAAAGATGGCCTGTGTAACATTGTCATCCACCGCGCTGTTGTCACGTGATCTGTGGTATCGCTGGTGACCAGCTCCAGAGCAGTGCCAGTGGGCAGAGGTTGGTAGAGGAGGGTTAGCAGTCTGCAGCGGTGCTGGTGGACAGGGGTGGGAAGAAAAGGGTTCATAGTCCACAGCAGTGCCAGCTAACAGGGGTGTGAAGAGAATGGGTTCATAGTCCACATTGGTGCCGACGGACAGGGGTGGGAAGAGGAGGGGTTCACACTCTGGGGCGGTGCCGGTGGACAGGGGTTGGAAGAAAGGAGTTCACAAGCCCACAGCGGTGCCGGCGGACAGGGGTGGGAGGAGGAGGGTTCACAGTCCACAGGGGTTGCCGACGGACAGGGGTGGGAAGAGGGGGGGGGGGGGGCTCACATCCAGAGCAGTGCCAATGGACAGAGGTGGGCAGAGGAGGGTTCACAGTCCACAGCTGGCCCGGTGGACGGGGGTTGGCGGACGAGGGTTTCAAAGTCAGCCGGACGCTGGGTCTCTCCACCGTCACCCCACGCTCGGGCTCGCCCCGCCCCGCCCCGCCCCGCCCCGCTGGGCGGCTCGATACGGCACTATCGTGGCGCGCGACCCGTCCGTGGTTTACGTAGTCGCGTCACGGCCCGGCCGGCGGTACTCGCCGGGCGCCGCATAGACACGGCGGGGGCCGGTGTAGCGAGACGGGCGACGTGGAGTTTTACTACTGCCAGTGCTGTGTGCGTTGGTACCGATGTCGCCGGTTTCCTGTATAAGGGCGTGTATGGCTTGAGTTCTGGCGACGTTCGAGCTGCGGTCCGGTGGCGTACGTCGGGTTTGTCCCGGCCGGGTGCAGCCGGGTGTCCGACGGGAACATTGGGTTGTCACGGCTGGGCTGGTGTCACGCGGATGTCCGGCGGCGCGCATTGTGTCCGGTCGGGTGCAGCGGGATGTCCGGCACAGCGTCGGGTACGTCCCGGCCGGTGCAGCCGGGTGTCCGGTGGCGTACGTTGGGCGTATCGTGCTTGGGTGCAGCGGATGCCCGCCGGCCCGCATGGGATATGTCGTGGTCGGGTGCAGCCGGTGTCGGGTTGTCGTCTCCGTGTGACGCGCGCTGTGAAGGTCGCCGGGGGCAGATCGGTCGCAGGGGGGGGGGGGGGGGGGGGATCTGTTGGATCTGTTGAAGTTGGCTCGCGGGCGG